>NC_133030.1:11976785-12296250 GCF_048771995.1 Taeniopygia guttata
GGGCTGGCCTGGAAGCCCGGAGAGCAGGGATCTGCCAGGGAAAACTCAGTATTTTTCCATGACTGTGAATTCAGCTCCCCGGGAACCCGGTCTGGCAGGGCAGAACCGTATCCTTGTGACAGCAGCTAAAGACCGTGCAGGGACACCTCCCTAGGAAGTCAGTGTCACACATCCCAGGGAAGGCAGTGTTACATCCCTTGAAAGGCAGAGCCACGTCCCTGTGACAGCAGGCTAAGGCAGTGCAGTGTCACACCCCTGAAAAAGCAATGTCATGTCCCTGCAAAGGGACAGTCACAGCCCAAGGAAGGCAGAGCTGACCACTCTGAGGCCTGGAAACACTTCCAGCTCTGTCCTTGCTCCTCAGGCTTGCCAAGCTCTCCTGGCTCTCCCCATGCCTGGTCTGGACTGTGCACAATGCCCCGCTCCAGCAGCACTAATTTTCTGGGAGAAGCTGTTCCCTGCTGATAATGACTGTTCCCGAACTGCTAATGACTGTTCCCAGATGACAATGGCTGTTCCCAGCCCAGCTGGGCACAGGACTGTGATTCCTTTGGACAAGGACACACAGAGCCCAAGGGGGGAACAGGGACATGACAGTGTCTGTCACTCTGCTCACCTGGACAGGGTGACACATCACCCTGAGAGAAACTTGTTGAACTCAGGATACAGGAGGGTCTCCTGGATCCCAGGGGAGTGTAAATCAACACTGAGACTGGTGATTCCCAGTGCATGGGTCCAGCCTTGTGTCCATCCCTGTCCAAAAATACCCCCTCACAGGAGGACTGGTGATTTGGTATTTTAGATCCACATAAGAAATTGCTGAGGGACATGTCTTCTCCAGGGTTTGGGTTGGACTAACAGCCAAGCTTTCTCCTAGTGAAGCCCAAGCACAATCCTGCCCAGAGAAGACGTTTCTGTGGAATTTTTGGGTGATTTTTCCCCCCTGAACCAAAGTCACTGTCAGTTCTCTCAGTGCTGTGCTTCCCCCTGTGCCGAGCAGGATCCAAGGCTCCAGGCCCTTCTGTCTGAGCACAGCTGCCAGAGCCATTTTGGGCTGGTGGGGAGGTGATGAGGGGAAGCAGAAGCTCACCTTGAAGGATGTGGCCGAGCTGCTCCGGAAGAAGGAATGTCGGCGCGTGGTGGTGATGGCCGGCGCCGGGATCAGCACACCCAGCGGCATCCCAGACTTCAGGTGATGCCTCCATCCTGTGTGTCCTTGGAGAGCTGAGGTTTTGTCCATGGAAAGGGTGATTAAACATTGGATGGGGCTGCCCAGGGAGGTGCTGGAGTCACCATCCCTGGAGGTGTCCGAGGAATGACCGCACGTGGCACTCAGTGCTCTTGTTGACAAGGTGATGATGTATCACAGGTTGGACAGGTTGATGGTCTTGGAGGTCTCTTCCAACCTCATTGATCCTGGGATTCTGTCTCCAGCCCAGGTCCCACTGCAGCCCCTCTCAGCTGCCCCCTGTCCCCGCAGGTCCCCCGGGAGCGGCCTGTACAGCAACCTGGAGCAGTACGACATCCCCTACCCCGAGGCCATCTTTGAGCTCGGGTATTTCTTCGTCAACCCCAAGCCCTTCTTCACCCTGGCCAAGGAGCTCTATCCTGGCAACTACCGCCCCAATTCCGCCCACTACTTCCTCCGGCTGCTGCACGACAAGGGGCTGCTCCTGCGCCTGTACACCCAGAACATCGACGGGCTGGAGAGAGGTGAGCTCCCTCTTCCCATCTCCAGCAGCAGTTGAGGGGAGAAGCAGGACTGGGGAGATTCACACAGGGAGGCATTGGCTCAGTCCTTTCCCACACATTGTATTCCAGCGGCTGGGATCCCTCCTGACAGGCTGGTGGAAGCCCATGGCACCTTTGCCACTGCCACCTGTACAGTGTGTCAGAGAAACTTCCCCGGAGAGGACTTCAGGGTGAGTGGGCCCAGCCAGGCATCAACACAATTAACACAAGGAGGCATTAATTATTACCGCAATGACAGGTCCAAACCTGCTCTTTTGCCCTTGGGGACAAGAGGTTTATGGAGGGGACCAGGTTGGGGTTGGGTGTTACTCTGAAGACATGTGGTGATTCTGAACCCCTGTGACAGGCAGTTTTGGGGTCTCTCCCTTCAGGGAGATGTCATGGGGGACAGGATCCCTCGTTGCCCTGTCTGCACCGGAGTTGTCAAGCCTGACATCGTGTTCTTTGGCGAGCAGCTCCCACAGCGCTTCCTCCTGCACCTCACAGACTTCCCCATGGCAGACCTGCTCTTCGTCATCGGGACATCCCTGGAGGTCTGGGAATAAGGGAAACCCCTGGGAAAAACTCACATGGAAAACAGGGCCTGAAGGGACTCCAGAGGGGAGAGAGGGCTTAGAGAAGGCAAGAAAATGGGTTAGGGAGGCAAAATTTGAGGTGGAGGGTAAGAAATAGGGGGGCGGTGCTCTGAGAGACCCTCTGGAAACCCGGTGGGCACCTGGAGAGCTGAGGAAAGGCCACTGGGTGACTGGTGGCACTGTGACCAGTTCAGAGCAGGGGTGGCTGAGCGGTTCCAAGCCGAGAGTGCTGGGCACTGGTGCCCCTGCAGGGTGACTGTCCCCGTGCCCCCTGGGTTCCCCCCGCAGGTGGAGCCCTTTGCCAGCCTGGCTGGAGCCGTGCGCAGCTCCGTGCCGCGGGTGCTCATCAACCGGGAGCTCGTGGGCCCCTTCGCGTGGCAGCAGCGCCACAACGACGTGGCCCAGCTCGGGGATGTGGTCGGTGGCGTCGAGAAGCTGGTGGAGCTGCTGGGCTGGAAAGAGGAGATGCAAACACTGATCCAGAAGGAGAAAGAGAAGGTGGGAAGAGGCTCAGACCCCCAGCTCCCCCTCAGCCCCTGCGTTCCCTGTGCTGGAGTTAAGCATGGGAGCGGGTTTGTGCTTGCTGGGGTCACGTTGCACAGAAAAGTGCAAAAAAAAACCCATTCCCACCCAAACCTGAGTGCTGTTTCACAACCAGTGTGCCAGGGCAGAGCGCTGTGACTGTCTGTGGAAAGACATGGATCTGCCAGTACCAGATGAGTTAGGAACATGGAAAAGGACAGGATTTGGTCTAAAAGTAGTGACGCTCTTAGGGACTGAAAAGCTTCCAGCTACATCACCTGGTGTGTGATTTGTTCTCAGGCAAAGCCTGTAGCTGTAGCTGGAGGTGCAGATGCCAAGGGGTGGGAGTAACAAGACAGGAGATGCCCTTGGCCAGCAGTGCTGGGCTGTGAGGCAGCAGAGCCTCAACACAGAACTGGGATGTTCCACAGGGAGCACTTCCCTTGGCTGTGAGGGGCTGGGAACTCTCACCCATACAGTCCCTTCATGGCTGTGCTTCCACTTCCAGAGGTTCTTCTGGAGCATTAAGCAGTAGGAGAGAGGGAAGGGAGGCTCCAGTTGTGCTGAGACCCAACCAGTGCTGCCGTGGCCAGAGAGGGAGTGGGGTTACTGCTCCTGCTCCACTTGGCAGTGATGAATCCTTAAATCGACTTTTTTCCCCACCATTCTCACATCTTTAACCCTCTGGGATCTTCAGGAGTGAGAAGTTGCAGGGGAACAAGTTCATAATTACTCAGAGCTCAGTGCTGATGTTAATTACTACATTCCTTTAGACCACTGGGAGGCTTTTTCCACATTTGACATCAAACACAGCTGTATTTTTTAGGCATACATTGTCCAAACGTACTTCATAAAATCTGGTTTCAGGATTCCAGTTGCAACATCCAGGTTGTTCTTACTTCCCCCAGATTATGCATCAGGAATGAGTAGGAATTGTTAGCCTTTTCGCCAGGTTTTTGATTTTTCAGTACCAACATTTTGGGGACCAGCTAGCCCTTGGCTTGATGCTTGTGCTGCACTGAATCCCTGAGGGATAATGCTGGTGCAATAGTGATGGAGGAAAACCAGTTGCTTGGAGCAACCTGGACTAGTGGAAAGTGTCCCTGTCCATGGCCAGGAGTGGGAATGGATGAGCTTTAAGTTCCCTTCCAAGCCAAACCATCCTGGGATTCCAGGATTCTGTGGGGATGGTGCTGGGGGGCTGGAATGTTGGATGCTCCCTGGCAAGCACTGGGGTCTCTGTTTCCAGCTGGATGCCAAGGAAAAGTAGGAGGGTGCTCAGCACATCACTTGAGGATGTCCAGCCATGAGTGTCACCAGCAAGTGTCCAAGGGCCTGGGGGCTCGTGCCAGCACATCCAACGAGCTCGGTGTCTGTAGGTGCCTGTTTGGATCTCCCTCCTTCCGAGCCATCCATCCCAGAGCCCCTCAGAGGCACTGGTTCCATGGAGCAGGAGCTGGAATGCCATGAAGATCAGGCCAGGACAGACTGGAGAGTGTTTGCCAGCTCCCACCGGGCAGAGCATCCAGTTCCTGTCACAGCTCCTCCCCAGCCACTGTTCCCTTGGCCATGATCCTCAGCTGCTGCAGGCTTTGTTTAGTCTTCCATAAAATCTCTGCTAATCAGGGGACAAGCCAGGGGTGAGGGGGGGGGCTGCCCCCCATTCCCATTCCAGTTCAAGCTGCTGGGGAATTTTTGAATCACTGGAGTGTTAATTATTTAATAATAAAGAGACAATTCGTTTCTGGATGTCACTTGAGAGGTTTTCTCTAAAGTCACACCTTCTGTCCCCACCACTGCTTTTTTCACCTGCTTTTTAGTACTTTTTCCCTGCTTTTTCCCCTTCACACAAGTGCTTTTCCCTGCTGTAGATACCATTCTGGGGGGTGGCAGTGTCACAGGGCTGCAGCCACGTCCTGCTCTGTCCCACACCTGCCACAACACAATGCAGAGCCTTGTGGCACATCCACACTGGAAACGGTGAGGACTTAGTTTTTAACCATGCCCTGCTGCCCCCCAAAACAGAGCTCCATGATTCTATGAGCACCTCCTCCCAAAACACCCAGTGCCAAGTTCAGCCCCTGCTCTAGGGCATTCCAGGCCAGACCTGGCAGCTGTTCTTCAGGATTAAAGCACTCTGGAAAATTGAAACAATATCAGAAGCAGATGCATTAAAAACACCAAACCCCCCTTTTCCTTCTGTACATAAAGCCTGGGGAAGCTTCAACAGCTGGGAAGGGATCAGGGTCTGTGTCTGCACACAGAAGGGATGGAGGGGGTGGGGGGTTTGCTAGCTCAAAAAGAGAAAATGCAATTGGCCTAAAAGCTCACACTGATACAGCAGGGCCGTCCCCAGCCCAGCAGCCTGGAATGGCACTTGGGGGGTCAGTCAGGAATTAAACAGAATCATCCAGGTTGGGAAAGACCTCCAAAATCATCGAGTCCAGCCTGTGACTCATCCCAACCTTGTCACCAGCCCAGAGTACTGAGTGCCACGTCCAGGCCTTCCCTGGACACCTCCAGGGATAGGGACTCCACCACCTCCCTGGACAGCACTTTCAATGAGGAAATTCTTACAGAACCACCCCTGGCAGAGCTTGAGGCCATTTCCTCTTGTCCCATCCCTTTCTCCCTGGGAGCTGCACCCTCCTGTCAGGGAGTTGTGGAGAGGCAGAAGGTCACCCCGAGCCTCCTTTTCTCCAGACTGAGCGCCTTCAGCTCCTTGTGCTCCAGATCCTTTCCCAGCTCCGTTCCCTCCCTTAGACACACATCAGCCCCTCCATATCCTCCTTGCCATGAGAAGCCCAGAGCTGGACACAGCACTCAAGGGGCCTCAGCAGTGGAAACTGGAAAACAAAGCAAGGCTTCCCTCCAGCTCTTCACCTCCTAGACCATGTTTAGGAACACTCCCAGCTCCTAAGGACACATGGGCAGAAACACCTGGGATGCTCTGCCACAGGGATTTCCTTGCTGGGAGGAATCACTGCCACACTCCCACGTGTCAGGTTGGCTTTATTCTAGCATCACTTGTGCATTCCTACTCATGACGGGAGGTTTGGGAACTCAGATACATGAGACAGATGAGAAGATTTACTTTCCAAAGAAAACAGGAATAAAAATAAAGACAATTCTATACCAGGCTCAACAGCAGCCCCTGGGGGACACAGTGACCTGGGGACAGCAAGGATGAGCCAAGGACTAAGCACAGGTATTGGCCTTTTGTCTGGAAAGTGGGAGGTGGGGAGAGGTGAGTGTCCAAACCCAGCTGGGTGGTGCCAGGGAAGGGACATCGGAGCATTCCCGGCAGCTGCCCATGCGCTCTCTCCTGCGGCCAATGGAATGCTGGAAGCTTCCAAGGCCTCCCTGGCTCTTCTCTGTTCATCCACACATTCTGGGTGTGCATGGACATGGATACAGCCGCCTGCACCATGCCCTGTGGATCCCATTCCCACTGGAGACCCACACCCCTCTCTGGCAGACCCCCTTCCCACAGCATTCCTGGGGAGTAGCCCCCGCGCTGGGACCGGGCATACACACAGCCACGTGCACACGGGAGGCCCCAAGGGTCACTGAACCCTAACACAGTGGCAGGAAGAGCCTCCCCCTGACCCTTCTTCCCAAACAACACATATTTAAAAACCAAAAATCCTACTGGAGAGTCCTGGAAGCAATTTGGAGTGTGAAATCCTCAAGGCTGCTGACAGGAGAGACCGAGGTGGAGCCAGGTCACGGAGACCTCTGGAAGGAGAGGTGGCTATGGAGCTGGGAAGGAGGCAGGTGTTCCATGTGGTGGGCTGTGAGGGGTCCAGGCTGGATCCAGATCCCACAGAGAGAGTTCCTGGCACAGTGCCAGCCCCTGGGTGCAGCACCAGTTCCGAGAGAGAGCGGCTGGAGCCTGGCTCTCCGTGGCTGGGGCGGGAGCTGGGTCAGTCCAGCCCCAGGTCCGAGTCAGAGGATGAGCGCTCGTCGGCGATGTTGCGAATGGCATTCTCCATGGGTGCCAGGTTGCCGCTTGGAGTGATGCCCATGGGCTGGATCACCTTCTCCCTGCAGCCAGGGAGAGGGGAAAGGTAAGGCAGAGCTGCAGCAGAGCATGGGAACAAACCAGGAATACGGCAGCAAAGCGGGGCTTCTGGAAATGGCCTGGAACACCCATGGCACCACTAAAGATCCCTTCTGAGAAGTGGGAACGGTTCCAGGCCTAAAACTTCCAGCATGGCGAAGCAATGGCCTGGAAGCACAATCCTATTCCCTGGAATAGGCTCCTTTCTAGAGTCCTCTTCTGTGTGGTTCAGGATTCCCAGAGGAAAACTAACACTTGTGTCCATGTTCCTTTCCCTCCAACATAGGATGGACTTACTGCCCTCCTACTCTTGAAAGCCTGAACTCAGCTGGGCTCCTGTGGGTCAGAGATAACTGGAGAAAGCACTCCAACAGGAAAGTGGTTGGTGGCACTGGCTGCCATCTGTCCCCAGAATGCTGCCTCCCCCTTAGCTGCATTGCCAGGACAGAGGCTGCTGTCCTTCCCAAGCACCAGGACAAAGCTGGCAAGCTGCAGGTGCTTAGGAACAACATAGGCACAGCAAGGAATTCCACAGTTCCCCAGCCAAAGCTGGAGGAGCTGGCAGTGCTTCCCGTGCATGTCATGGAGCCATGCTGAAGGAAGAATTGCCCTGCCACTCCCACTCCCAGATCCCTCCAGGCCTTGGGAACCCAGCCAAAGGAAGGTTTGTGACACACACCATGTAACCCTGACACACACCATGTCCCAGTACCTGGACAACTTGTCAAACATGTTGACCAATTTCATGGCTTCATGCTCCTTCTGCTCCTCCGTCATCCCTTCCATGGGGTTGGGCAGCTTCTCCTCCACGCGTCCCGTCACAGGGTTGATGCTGCACAGAAAGCAGTGAGGCCAGGGCTCAGGGTGGGGACAGCAGGTGACAAAAGGCTGTTTGGAATCCTTCTGAGCCTCATGGAGCAGAGGAATGCCATAGCAGCACTGGCTGTCACTGCTGCTCGTGCCCTAAGCCCCAAGTGCCATCACAGTGCTACTAGGGATTCTGACATACATCCATAAAAACACCTCCCTTTTCTCTAACATCCCCTCCTACCAATGCCACAGTGGCACTGGAAATGAGCTACGTGAGGGCAGGTGACATTTCCTCCCTCTCCTCAAGGCAGGAGACAAAAGCTAATGGAGAAAATCCCAACAAACCCAACCTGCAGGGACACTGAACAGTGTGTGGGGGATGCATCGGTGGGCACGGGCCTGGAACCCCCACCCTCAAGATACCACCCACTGCAGAGGAAAGGAGAAAGGGAAAAAAAATGAGAGGGAAGGGAAAAACAAAGATATGGAAGCAAAAAAGAGGAACCAAAAACCAGCTGGGTGTAGCAACACTGAGAGGGGTAGGAAAAACAGGCGCTTCCACCCCTGCTGCAGGTGGGAAAGCAGAACAGGAAGATGGCAGCAGGTACATGAAGAGGGATGAAGAAGGATCAGGAATGGGAGAAGGCAATTTCTAGAGGGGAGAGGATCTCTTTACTTGGGCTTTGCCTCTTTGTACTCCTCCGTGTCTGTGTCTTCATCCTCCGAGTACTCCCCCTCTTCCCGGCCGCCGGCCATGAGGCCCCGTGCCGCCAGCAGCCCCGCGGCATTCCCGTAGCCCGTGTACTTCACAAACCGGGACACTGCCAGGAGAAGGGACAGAGACCATCCTGTGCTCCCCTTCTGCCTCTAGCCCCATGCTCCCACCAGCCCCAGCAGCATGGTTTTGCCATGTCTCCAGGCCACGGAGACACGGAGGTGCTGACAGGGAGTAAGGCCCGTGCGTGGGAGCTGAACGTGGGCCAGGCTGTGTGCAGGGTGCTGGGGTGTCTTCCAGCACAGCTCATCCCTCACCACTGGCCTGAGAGACACCATCTCCTTCCCAGAGCTCCTGGAGCTCTTCCCTTTTCCCCACTCAGCAGGGCTGTCCCGAGGGAAGGCAGAAGCCCTGCAGAGAGCCCCAGTCTCAGGGTCTCCCTGTGGAAGCCCCCCAGGACTCACCGCTCTCCTTGCAGAGCACGAAGAGGAACTCGGCGGCACAGTGCTTGACATCAGTGTCGATGTGCGTCATGAGCCTCACCAGCTTGTTCCGCAGGGAATTCCCCACCTCCGGCCGGTTCCGCACGTCCCGCAGCGGCGGCAGCACCTGCAAGGCCACAGCGAGGGTGACAGAACACTGTGGGTCCCAAAGCCACCCACAGCAGAGGTGTCTGGAGGGTGGCCACAAGCAGGGCTCTGCTCGCCTCCCCTCCCCTCAGGGCAGCACCCCTGAACACAGGGGTGGTGCTGAGCACAGCATACCCTGGCCTTCAGGAACTTCCTGGTCTGCCGGTGGACTCGGGCACTCTCTGTCAGCAGGTTCAGCACAGGGGTCAAGCTCTCCTTCAGCTTGTGGCCCTGCAGAAACATCCCCAGAAGGAGCAGCACGTCAGTCATGCTGAGCTCAGCTTGTCTGGCTCATGCTGGAGAACACGAGCACAGATCATCAGGGAGATGGAGGGACATGGAGCTTCCCAACCTCTGCCACAGGCATTCAATGCCTCCTTCCTTCCCACACCACTTGCTGTGGCACAGGCAGTGCCAGAAATATAGAAATATTTGGGCAGGGCATCCAGGGCAGAGAAGTGCAGTGTTAAGATTTGGAGGCCCTTTGGAACAACTCCAGAGGCTGAAAACTGTAGTCAGCTTAAAAATAACAGGAACTCGGGTTTCCAGAACTGCCTGCTGGATCACAGCTGAGTGAAACAGGGCTGATTTGTCAATCACCCTGTTAATTATCAGCTAATCATCCACTGTTCCACCAAGCTCACTGTCTGCAGCCCTCAAAGCAATGGCGGTCACCTTCCCAGTTCAGGGGTGTTGGATTAGTCCCACCAACCACAGCTCTGCTAAAAGCTGTCCCTCCCACAAAGGGCTAACTTCAAACCAAGTGTGCTGCTCCCACCAGGCTCTTCCAGGCTGAGGGAAAGGTGCCCTGGACCCGTGGGAAGAAGCAGGCCCATCACCCACCCTGTCCAGGCGCCGCTCCAGGAAGTCCAGGAGGATGCTGACCGCATCCATGTTGACACCCATGTACTCCAGTGAGCCCGGACGCACTTTGGGAGTCAGAAGCACATCCAGACACTTCAGGGGTAGGTTGCCCAGCAGGTTGACTGTGTGGCTGCACGTGTGAAAGAGAAGAGAAGTGAACACACAGTGATGGAGCTTTGCTCACAGAAGTCCTTCAGGTCTGCAGAAATGAAGGCCCGTCATTAACTCGCAGGAGTGTGAGGACCTGGCAATCCAAGTTTTCCTGGAGCATCTCAAGCTCCTCAAACCACTGAAAGGGGATAACTTAAGATGCTTTTTGGGCAGCTAACTATATGCTGAGACTCCAAAGATACTTTAGTGATATCTGAGAACCCACAGATCTTGACACAGAGCCAAGCAGGACCAATCTGGGTGGTCTAAGGTCTGTCTCTGGAGTCTCCTGTGTCATTCTTAATCCTGATGTTCCACCCCAGCACTGCCTGGGATCCCCCCAACTATGTATTCTTGTGGACAAGGTGGTGTCACCTGCTCCAAGGTGAAACCCTTGCACCACTAATGCTTGGCAACATGACACAGCCGATTTCTCAGCATGGCTTAAGACTAATTAAGGCCATCTCATGGACCTTTTAAAGCAGTACACTTCTTCCCTGGCCAGTTGCCCACTGAGGTGGATGTCACCATTGGGACAGCCTGACACAGAACATGGAAGATCTCAGAGGTCAGGAGGCCATGGCACTCCCATATGGCATTCCCAGGGCAGGAAAGGCTGTTTCTGAGCTCCAGCAGCGTGAGGGATCCCCAGGCTAAACCCAAAAGCTGCTGGTCAGCAAGGTCCCTCCCAGTTGCCCAAGGTCCCACTGGATGTGCCTGGGGGAGCTGGCAAAGCTCCAGGTGAAGCTCCTCCCAACACAGACCTGTGGAACTCCTCGGTGCGGTCCTCGCCGTCGGCAGAGATCATGAGGCAGTGGCGCAGGAGGGCACCCAAGTGCCTGTACAAAGCAGCATCTTCCTGGCCCCAGCATGGAGAAAGAAACACCTCGATCAGCAAAGGGGATCCCATATATCCCAGAGCCTGCAGCCCATGCCCCCCTCCTGCAGCCTGATCATGGAAAGCAGACTCTCAATTCTCCATTTGGAAATGCTAAAAGCACAGGCAAAGTAAGAGATAATACTGCACTGGACAGAGGCAGTGCCCTAAGGACACCCGAGTCCCTCACCACCCTGAGGGTGCATAAAGACCAATCTGGGACATGAGAAAATGCGAGGGAGGAGAAAACCTGAAAAGCCAGAGCCCAGAGACACACAGATGCCATGGGCCCAAGGAGCTCACCTCGTCCACCTCCCTCTTGCTGGAATCAAAGGTGATGTTGAAGAGCACTTTGAGGATCTCCATGGCTCGCTCCGTCTCCTGCCGAGGCAAAGGTGGGAGAAGTCCCTCCTCTGTGGCAACTTCATAGGGGTCCAACCACTTGACCCCGAGGGTCAGCTCCAGGGTGTCTGTCATGAGGCTGATTCCCCGGAGCTCCTGGGCGAGCTGCTGCCGGATGTCCACCCTGAGGGCCGTCAGCAGGAACAGCAGGCGCAGGTCGAAGAACTTGATGTCGTGAGGAAGACTCCGCTCGTTGTAGAGCTTGATGCGCCGGGCCAGCCCCACCACCAGCCGCCCCTCCGCCGTCAGCTCCTGCGCCATGGCGCTGCTGAACACAATGTTGCACAGGCATTTCAGGGATTCCAGGATTACATCCAAGTCTGGGACCTCCCGGATGAGCTCCTCAGAGCAATCGATGCCAGCGTGCCTGGAGAGGGTCTTCAGGCTTTCCTTGGTGGTGAAAGGGTCGAGGCAGTGCTTGTCCCGGGACAGGATGCGGATGCTCTCCAGGCAGGTGACCTGGCAGGATGGCTGCAGCTCCCTCTCCAAGAACTTGATCAGCAGCTGGGCCATTTTCTGTGCAGATGGAAACAAGCAATGCCTTGGATACCAACACTTCCCAGGGCTCCCTACGGCCCTGGCATGCTCTGCCCTGGACAACAGCCGTGTCACCTGGGCCTGCTCAAGTGCACACTCGGCAGCACTCAGGAAGTGCCTGGCTCTGGCATTGATCCTGACCAGTCTGGGCAAGAACAACCAGGAAAAAATGTCTTGTAGAGGGTGTTGGGTGCAAAGGGAGAGCACAAACAGGTCACTGTTATAGCTCTGCCCTGGTGAGGCTGGTTCAGGCTGACAGGGCCGACCTGCCCACTGCACAAGGGAGGGACACAGGACCCGAGGGAGGTGAGGAGAGCACCTGATGCCTTGGGAAAAGAGGTGAAGAGACCTCAGGAGATTGAAATAAGCAGCATCTCCTTAATTTCAGTGCTGTCTGGAGACCTACTGGCCCAGATCTTCCATGGGTACAGACTGGCAGAGCCCCACTAACACAATTCATGGGAGCTGCAAAGCTCACGGGGAACGGTGAATCACAGAGCAGCACGAGAGCACAGACAAGGCCTCAGAGACACAGGCAGCTCAGGCTGAACCACGTGTGGCAACACTTCTCATCACACCAGTAACCCACACACACTGCTGGGGGAGCCCACCAGACCTCAAACACAACACAGCTCAGAGCACGGGTCTTTCTGTGATGTTACAAGAGTGAAAGAACCCAAAAAATGAGGTTTGTAACTGGCTTAACACCTCATTGGTTACACTTCAAAATAATCAGAGAACCATTAAGGTTGGAATCATTAATCATAATCATTAGTCATTAATCATAATCATCCGGCTTGGAAAAGACCTCCAAGACCATCAAGTCCAACTTGTAACCAATCAGCACCTTCACAACCAGACCAGAGCATGGAACAGTCATTTCTTGAATACCACCAGAGATGGATGATAGCTACACCACCTCCCTGGGCAGCCCCTTCCAATGCCTTCCACCCTTTCCATGAAAAAATTCCTCCTGATAGCCAACCTCACTCTCCCCTGGTGAAATGAAACTACTGAGGGAAGGAATGAAGAAAAACTGAACTTCAGTCCTTAACGTGAGGCTTGTGGTGTGTTCCAAAATCACATCCTGGGGAAATGATGAAGTACAGCTGTTCCTCTTCTCCTGCCTCACAGGGAAACAGAGTTTCAGATACAGTCCCAGCAACCAAAGCCTCAGGCTGGTTCAGGGGAAAGAGATCTCAGGGTGTGTGCCTGAAGCTGAACCATCTGTAAACTCAAGCACCAGGAACTAGTGGTGCTGTTCATCTCATATTTCATGGCATACATCCCAAAATTGGGACACTGCCTGAAGCCATGTCCTGTGTGACTGTGCCAGCTCACACACTGGGTCAGTGCAAGGCAAAGAGCTCAGATCTCATCAGATCCAGTCCCACGTTTCAGGCTGTGCCTGGAACGCTCCATGTGGCAGCAGCTGGCCCTGGCACAGCCAAAGGAGGTCTAACTCTCCACCCGGGTCACCTGGCCTGCACTTGCTGCACTAACACAGACATTGGCACCACCCACCAGTGAACTGACCCCAGAACTGAGCCAGCTGGAAAATAACCCAGGGAAAACAGTCATTCTTATGGCAGAACAGCCAGGCAGGAGCAGGAATGAGCAGGCAGAGTGTTCCTTCCCTCCAAGTGCCAGATTACACCAGCTCAAAGGATTTGCTAATACACAGCTCCTGCCAAATCCCACTGCTGGCTCCCAGCAGAGCCCCTCACCCTCCCCCGGAGCCAGCACTGCTGTGATTCCTGTCCAGAGGCATCAGAGATCACATCCATGACTGGGACTATATGGATCATGGAACCATTGCTAGTGTCAGATGGATGCCAATCTTTATCCAAAATCACCAAATACTGATGGAGAAAACAGAGCCAGACAGTCCAAGCACATAATTCCCCAACCAGGTTAATGGAAAGCTTTCAGTTCTTCTCCTGTGGGAGCTGCTTGCCAAGCCCAGCTGGACATGAGTACAGAGCAGCAGATTTACACACTGACCAGAGGAGGACAGCAATTAGCATGTGCCTACCTTCCTCTCTTCCCGCTCCTCATCCTCGAAGATGAAGCACTGAGATTTCTATGGAGAAAACAAAATCAGTCAGAAAGAGGAATAGTTAAATCTCCATGGGACCAGAGCAGAGCCATTCAGCTGGAAAGCAGCGGGTCCAAAACATGCTGCAACAGCAAATACACCATCTCCTGACAGTCCCCCCCGCATCATGGGCATCACCCCTGGCTCCACAGCACCAGTGGAATGCCACAGGCCAGCTGACAGATGGATTTAGTTTAAATACTGCAGCAGCACAGTGGCTATTCATCCCAATCCCAATATCCTATAAGAGCCGGTAATTCCCGTGCTCAGTGATACCACTGAGCTGTGCCTACATGTCTCCCCTTGATATTTATTATTCCTTTTCCTGACCAAAAGAAGTCTTGTCTCCATGGTACATGGGAATGGATCCTCGTGGTTATCCAGGTCATTCTTTAAACACACAGGACTCGATCTCCACACTCCATCCTGTCCCCATGCTAACAAACACTCCTGATCTCCATTCATTGTGTTTCTCTTGCTATTTTGTTTGTTCTTCACTGACAGTCTCCTTCCTGACCAAACCTGCTCCCATGGAACTGGAGATCACAGGTGCCTGGGGAGAAGCAGCACCTCCCAGTGATTGAGGCAATCCTTGCTCATACCAAGAGAGCGTTTGATCCCAGCTTGGAGAACAAAAATGTTTAAAATCCATAAAACATTGATTATGTGTGTGCAGTCACCAAGAGCCCAGGGATAGTACTGGCTCTGTCCAGCCTGGAAGCAGCAATGGACACAGTGCCTGAAGCAGCCCAGGTATGGGGCAGGACAGGTGTATTCCAGCCAGGCTGAGTGTGAGCTCCATGAGCTGATCCATCCACACTACCAGGAGCTGATGGCCCAGTCCTGCCACTGCCGTGTTCCACAAGCAGGTTGCTTGTTCTTCCCTCAGCACATCCTCTTTTCAGGCTGTAATACCATTTAGGGATATTTTGGCCACACCTGGGGTTTTGCTTTAGCTGTAGCATATTCCCAGCAAGCAAAAACTGTGTGCACAACAGTGAATTAAAACAAATCCACAAGAAAGGCATACAGAACCATTAGTCTTGCAGCAGAAGCAATGCCAGGCTGTGCCAGGTTTATCTGCAGATTCATAATCCTCTTTGACTGCTCCATTTCCTCCAGACAGGCCAGCAAACCCTGTTGCTGCAGTTCCCTAGGCTCAATACCCCAGGAAGGACCCAGCTGGGGGACTCCAACAGGAAATATCATGGTTTGGAGGCACACAGACACTGTTTGCACCTGCTGCTGGTGCTGTTAATCCTTAGTGTTGTCCTTAACAGACACCTGCTCCTTCTTGGCCAATATCTCCTCATTCCAAATCTGACTGTTAGGAATAGCTCCACACACTCTCTCTCTCACACACACTCTTGCAAAATATTCCTCAGGTTTTCCCTGCTGGCTTCCACCTACTCCAGCCTGGTGCAGAGTGAGTCAGAGTGATCCACAGGGCCAGCCCCTCTCAGGGGAAACCTCCGAGTTTCTCTGACAACTAGAGTCTGTTTCAAACAGGATTTCACAGAGCCATAGAATATCCCGAGCTGTAAGGAACCCACACGATCCATTCAGTCCAGCTCCTGGCTCTGCCCAGACAGCACAACAATCCCACCCTGTGTCTGAGAGCACTGTCCCAACGCTCCTGGAGCTCTGGCAGCCTTGGGGCTGTGCCCATTCCCCGGGGAGCCTGTTCAGTGCCCAACCACTCTCTGGGGGAAGAACCTTTTCCTAATATATAACCTAAACCTCTCCAGCTGCTCCCTTGGGTCCTGTCACTGGTCAGAGAGCAGACACTGGAGCTGCCCCTCCATCACCCCTCAGGAGGAAGTTGTAAACAGATGAGGTCTCCCCTCAGTCTCCTTTCTCCGAGCAGAGATTTACCACCACAGATAATCTTTTCCTACTTTAAGGCTAGAAACACTCCCATCGCTGCTTCCAGATCGTTGGGGTTTGATATTCAACATTCTACATTCATTATTTACTGTTTTCAGAGCCCTGCTCATACCCCCAGCAGTCACCTCCAATCATCATCTTTTGACTTGCAAATTCCAACCTCGTTTCACCTGCAGCCCCTCCCTGGATTCTCTCAGCACCTCAGCACTGCCTTAACATAAAAGCTCCTCCTTCTCAGTCCTCACCCTAACTCTTATTTCCAGGCCAGGCTTTACTTGGGATCTGGATAATAATTTTTTTAGGAGTTCCTGAGATGAGGGAAGCGTTGATACTCACTCACCTCTTGGTTGTAGACCTGGAGCACCTTGAAAACCGTGTCCTGCTCCCCACTTTCCAGCGTGGATACCACAGCCTGGAGCTCCATTATCCCAAACGCTCAGCTATTGCACAGCCCAGAGGAAGAGGAGCAAAGGGATTTCCAGGGTGATGGAAAAGCAGCTCGGCACACAGACCTCTGAGAGGGAAGAGAGAAAGGGGTGGAGAGAGCAAGGAGGGAAAAAACACAACACAAAAAAATCCCAAGTGATATTGCTCACACTGCTGCATCCATAAAAGTGGAGCAGATGGATAACCCGAGCAAAGCCAGCAGCCAGCTTCCTCTCTCTCTCCTGCTAATCCTCTTCTTCCTCGCTTTGCTTTTCAATGTTTAATATATACCCTCCCAGGAAAGCACTCAGGGGAAACCTTCCCCCCACCAGCTGGAGATTAACGTGGAGCAGATAACAGCAGCTCCCTGAAATAGCTCCCTGCTGCCTCCTCCTCCTCCTCCTCCTCCCCGCCTGCCCTGATTTCTGCTGCCGCACGGGGGGAAAATAACAAATAAAGCACGAAGCATTGCCGCGGAGTGCCAAGGGACGGAGCGGCGAGGCAGCCAGGCGGGAGAGCATCCTCCGGCTGCAGGCGGTGGGAAGCAGAGCAGGAGGGTTTGGTGGCGGGCTGGATCATGGCCGATCCCTGCAGGCGCAGCCAAAAGGCGCGTCCGGAGCCGGCCACCCCCGGGAGAGGATGTCCCTGCCGACAGTGCCAGCCAGCAGATGCGCAGCACCGCGGGATTATTTTGGACACGGCACCGGTTTAGCGGCTCACGGAGCCACGCGAACCCAGGGCGCTGGGACGTGATTGGCAGTGAGGGGAAATCCAGCAGATTTGAGCTCGGACATGTGTTCGGCTTCCGTGTTGCCATGAGGATGAGGCTGAGCTGGTCACACCAACCTCAACAAACCGGGATCACAGGCACAGGGCCCCCGGGGTTTGGGAATCACAAGGGCTGTCCCCTCCTGCCCACGCAGCCCCAGAGGGGACTTTTGTGGGGACCAAAAGAGGCAGATCCTGCATTTTGGAAGGCGGAAAGCTGCGGAGACAGGAGGCTGGGCTGGCCCGGGGCAGGGACACAGCATCCCCATGTGCAGGGGCTGGGATGGAGGGGATCCACCTCTGCTTTTGGAGGGATGACATTAACCAGTGGATCATTGGGCATATCCCCATTTCCATACTCCTACTGCCACCTCTTCCCCCACCATTTCAGTAAATTCCAAACCCCCTTTTTTTTGTTCCCGTAACCCCATTTATATCCCTAAACCCCTACCTTCCCCACAAACCTCTATTTTTGTCCCAAGCCCCTATTTTCCCCCCAAACCTCTATTTTTATCCCAAGCTCCTATTTTCCCCCTAAACCTCTATTTCCCCACCCCCAAAACCCCTGATTATTTCCCCAAAACTTCTTTTTGTGCCCAGACCCCTATTCTTGTCCCCGAAGCCCTACATTTGTCCCCAGCCCCCCCGTTTTCTGCCCGCAAGGCGCTGTTTTCTCCCCCAGCCCCCTGTCCCGTCCCTGTGCCCGGGCAGGGCGCCGGCCGTACCTGCGGCCCGGGATCCCTCGGGAGGGAATTCCAGCCCTTCCACCCCGGCCCGGGCGAGCGGCCCGAGGGTCCCGGCGCCGGGGGGAAGGAGGAGGAGGAGGAGGAGGAAGAGCGGGCGGACATTTCGTGGCGGCTCCGCCCGGCGGGGCGGGACGGGCCGGGGCAGCCATGGCGGAGCGGGGCCGAGGTGAGGGGACGAGGGACAGCGACAGGGACGGGTTTGGGGGGCAGAAGGGGCTGGAGCGGCTCGGAGGGAGGAGGAGGAACTCCCGATCCCACTGAACCCCACGGGGCGTTTTGCAGTACCTCGATTTCTCCCCTATAGCCCGGGAACACCCCCCCCCCCCGTACGCCCTAATTGCCTATCTGAGCCCTTTTTGGGGTCCTGGGCTGCCCCCCCCCAACCCCTGATTGCCCCCTCTATCCATTAATTGTCCCCTTGAACCCCTAAGCGCCCCCCATAAACCCCAAGTACCCCTTTGAGCCCCCAGCTGCCCCCATAGCCCCTAATTGCCCCAGAACTCCTAATCCCCCCCAGCCCAAATCTGCCCCACAGTGGGAGCAATGCCGAGAGACCCCAGCACGGCCGAGGGGCAAAGGGCCCCGGGTTTCACCCAAATCTCACCCCTGGATGTCACTGGCCATGGAACCCCCGCAGCAGCTGCTGGGCTGGGGTGGCACTTCAGATACCCTGAAGTCTGGGTTCTCGCCCTGGCCTGTTTGGGGGAAGTCTGTGGTGTTTTGGTCACATTTTCAGAAGGTTCCACGGAGCCAGCCATGTGAGGAGGGGCTGTGGTGGGAACAGAGCTGTGCTGTGGCAGGGCAGGGATGATGTGTGCTCCTCGTTCTTCTCCCCAGGGCAGAGCCCGAGCGCCATGGAGGACCTGCTGGACGTGGAGAACAAGCGGATGGCCGACAGCCTGGCCAGCAAGGTCACCAGGCTGAAGTCGGTGAGTGCCGAGGTCACAGCAGGTGCTGAGGTGAAGGACAGGCTCTGATTACCTGGGGGTCCTGCAGGGGATCACAGAACCATGGAAAGGTTTGGGTTGGGCAGGACCTTAAGGCTCATCCAGTCCCACCCCTTCCCATGGACAGGAACACTTTCCACTAGACCAGGTTGCTCCAAGCCCTGTCCAACCTGAACACAGGAGTGTTACTAAGCTCACCTCTTCGGGGAAAAATTAATGGAAAAAAGGCAGGCAGATTAATTTTGGAAAATACCTGTGTCTCTGTGTAACTGTGCTTAATGCTGGTTTGCTGCTATTAACATCAAACACTTTGATTTAGAGCTTTAAGCTCTAAATTATTATTAAAAGTGTAGTACAAACCATGAAAGAAGTCGATGACTCGCTGTGTAAAAGGGCAGGCTGAATTCCTGCCATTGTGTCCCAGGGTTTAAACTTCCCTCTCTAGCTGGCAGATTTAGACAGCCAGGCTTTATTTTCAGAGGTGGAAAAGTTCACCTGACAGGGAAATGCCATTTTCCTTGTTCCTGCACCAAACAAGCCCCTGTGTGTCTGTTGGAGCTGGGAAAGCAGCAGCTTGTTTTAATAATTTGCATTTCAGATTTTAGAGGTTCTCTGGACATTAAAAGCTCACTAATGCCCATTTCCTGCCTTGCCCTGCAGCTGGCTCTGGATATTGACAAGGATGCTGAGGAACAGAACCGCTACCTGGATGGCATGGTAAGGACCTGGCAAACGGGACACAGGACTTTCTGTGCAAATCAGGGAATTGGGATGAGAGGTGGAACGGCAAAAGCCCTTAAGGGAGAAGCCCTAAATCAGCACCGGGATTGTTGGGGTGTCCTGTGCAGGGCTTGGAGCTGGACTGGCTCATCCTTGTGAGTCCCTGCAGCTTGGGAAGTTCTATGATCCTGCAATGCCTCCAAGGTGTCTTTTCCTGCCAGGACTCGGATTTCCTGAGCGTGACAGGGCTGCTGACAGGCAGCGTGAAGCGCTTCTCCGGCATGGCACGCTCCGGCCGCGACAACCGCCGGCTGCTCCTCGCCGTGTCCGCGGCGCTCGTCCTCATCTTCTTCATCCTCTACTACCTGGTGTCCCGGGCGGGGACCTGAGCCCGGGCTGGCAGGTGGCACAGCCAGACCCCACCATCCACAGACCTGGCCACAAGTTTTCCAGAGGAGCCTCCAGCCACATCTCCACCTTCCCAGTGACTTTTCCTCCTTCCCGCTCGTCGGCGCTCCAGCTGGGCCCAGACAGCTCTTCCAAAACAAGTTTGGCTTCAAAGGGATCTTCATGTCTGTCGGGATTTTGGGGTCATGGCTCTGGCCGTGACCTCCTGCCTTGTCCACATCCTGTGGGGTGTTTCTAAGGGCCACTTCCACATGACCTCTCTCAATGAAAACCAGGAACTAACAAATCCAGGGACTTGTGGATACTCCATAACCCTGCTGAGCTTTGCGAGCTGTAGGATTTAGGATGCTGACTTAGGGGATTTGGGAGTACCAATGTGTGACTTACATTCCGTGTGGCCACTCTCCATTTCCCTGGGACTTGCAGACCACATCCCTGGGCTGAAAGGAAGCCTGTGAAAGAAACCTGTGCATTGCTAATTCGGGTGGAATTAGCAATGGATCTGGGCCTGGATACTCTTACATTGTAGCAGAGAAGAGATGCAGAGGAGCAGAACTTTGATTAAATCCTGTCTTGGTTGTCTTTATCATCCTTGTGGGCAAACCAGGCTGGACCCTCTGGGAAGGGAGGGCCACAGTCCATAACCACATGGATTTGCACTTGTGTGGAACCTTCCAGAACCTTCCCACACATGTGCAAATTAAGTTACTAAATCAGGGTAAAGAATACCAGTGGCCAAAGGTCCAGTTAACTGTGGTTACTGTGGCATCCTGGTTTTAGAGCACTTTGGGGAGATGTAGTGCCAATAAAGTGAGGTGGAATTCCCCCCACAGTGCTCTTGGGAGTGGGGGGATCCAAGGGGGAATTTGCTGATTTGTTTATGCATTTAGAAAGTACAAAAGGAACCCCTGCCTTACCTTGAGGGGTGTGTTTGCTTATTTGCTTCTCTTTTCCTGTAGCAGGCAGGGCTCAGCCATTCCTCCTCCTCTGATTTAGGCTCTCCAGCAAACCCTCTTCATGGAGGTATGGCTGGGTGTTCCTTTGCTTTCTCCCTGTTCCCAGGGGGAATTCCTTTGCCCTTGGGCTAACTCGGGCCTACAGGTATGAAGGGAATGTTGTCCCATGTACCAAACTGCTCACAAAACACACCCTGGCTGGATTAGGCGTGCTCTTTTCCACATTTGGGAAAAAAAACGTGCAGGAAAGGCAAGGACAAAAGAGGCAGCAGGAGCTTCCTCTGGTTCTTCCTGATTTCCTGGTGCAACGTGGCAGCTCTGGGCTCTTTCCTTTGGGAAGAATCAATGGCCTGTGATTCCTGGAGCAGGTGATTCCCGACAAAAGGCCCCCGGAGCAGCCTGGCCCTCACCGTGGCAGGGTTTGTTTTGCCTTTCCTGCTGTAAATAAAGCTGATTTTAGACATTTTAGCCCAGATGTTTGTTCCTTGAGCGAGGTGCAAGGTCGATCACCTGGTTGTACCTGCAGCTTCACAGCCCAATTCCAGTGTCACCTGGAGCCACCCCGGGGCTGGAGCGGGGCCCTCGGGTGGGGTGGGGGTCCCCAGGACCGCCCCCGGTGTGAGGGGGAGAGGAGCACGAGGAGGCACTGGGGACTCACGGGACACTGGGGTGGCCTGCGGACAGGTGGAGAGTGGTGAAAAGGGACAGTGAGAGACATGGGCCCAGGTTAAGTGTGCCAGCGGCCGCTCGCCCCACGAGGGTCGGTGTCTCCACCCATGTCTGCGTCCCCATGAGAGTTCTTGTCCCCGTGGGGCAGCATGACACGGGCCGCGCCGGCCCCGTCCCCGTGGCAGCCGCCCCGGGATCTGGGCCCCGCCATGTCCGGCTCCGCTTCCCCGTCTCCATGGCAACCTGGCGTCTCATCGGAAGTGACGTAACGGAGAGGCCGGAAGTGGCTGCCGGGGCGGAAGCGGCGGCGCGATGGCGGCGGTGACAACGGGGAGCGGGGCCGGGAGCGGGGCCGCAGGCAGCCCCGAGGCCACCGGCGGGAGCACCGGGGGCGGCGGGTGGCGGCGTCCCCACGGGCCGCTCCAGCGCTACTATGGCCCATCCACTGCCGAGGCGGCCGAGGCGCCCCCGGACCCCACCGACATCAACGGGCCCCACTTCGACCCGGAGGTGTTCATGAACAAGGTGGGCGCGGAGAACAAGGGTATAAACAAGGAGACTCCTCCCGCGGGCACCCCCACCTTGGCGAGGGTTCCGGGACTCCGGTGGGCCCCGGGATGTCCCCACGGGGCCGCGTCACGAGGGATCTCGGTGGGTGGGGGAGGACTGCGGGGTCCCCAGAACCGTCGCGCCCCCAGGATCTTGAAGGGATCCCAGAAAGGCCCCCCCTCGAGCGTCTTATGGATGTGTTTCTTTATTTCCTGATTCCCACAGGGTGGGAATGGTACTGAGGTGCCCGGCAGCACCTGCATCGGGGCAGTTAGCACTGCTCGGGGGGGAGCCCTGGAGGGCGGGGGAGGCTCCTGGAGAACACTTCCATATCCCGGGAGAATCCAGGGGAGACAGTCAGGGGTCCTGCAGGGCAGCTGAGAGGCTCAGACTGACTATAGAGGGCAGTCGGTCTGAATTAGGGGGCTCCAGAGGGGGCAGTGAGGGATCCAGGGGCAGATATGTGTCCATTGTCCCCTCAGGTGCGCAGTGAGTGTCCCCTGGGGCAGCTCCTGGCCCGCGAGGCCTCGCTGGGCCGGGAGATCCGCGCCCTGGACAGCGACATGCAGACCCTGCTCTACGAGAACTACAACAAGTTTATCTCTGCCACGGGTGAGCTGTTCCCTCTGGAGCCTACTGATGGCAGCACTGGGAAACGGGGATTTGGGGGTGTTCACTCTGAACTGTACTGATGACAGACATTGGAAATGGGGATTTGGTGGTGTTCACTCTGAACTGTACTGATGGCAGCCATGGGAAATGGGGATTTGGGAGTGTTCACTCTGAAATCTGCTGATGGCAGCCATGGGAAATGAGGATCTGAGGGTGTTCACTCTGGCAGCCCTGGGAAGCTGCCCTGGGGAGTGTGGTGGTTCACTCTGGAGACCAGTGACAGCCACCAGACAAGCAGCCTTCCCTGGGGGTTCTGGCTGTGGTGTGTTAATCCTGGGCAGGCCAGGAGGGTCCCAGGCGGCCGAGGGACTTGGCACTTGGCTCGTGTCCCCCAGACACCATCCGGAAGATGAAGGTGGATTTCCGGCACATGGAGGCAGAGATGGATGACCTGGCGGCCAACATGGCGGCCATCAGCGCCTCGAGCGCCCGCGTCAGCGCCGCGCTGCAGGACCGGCACCGCCGCGGCGCCCAGCTGGCCGGTACGGAGCGGGGCCATGCGGGGGGCAGATCCAGGGACATTTACTGGGATGAGTCCTGTGGGGCAGAGGGGCAGATCTGCCCCACGGCGGGCAGGTCCAGCAGATGGTCTCACCGCCATAGCTCATCCCGCTCCCATTGTGTCCCCACCGCTGACCCCGTGTCCCTGCAGGGGTGCAGGCGCTGCTGCGGAAGCTGCAGGCGCTGGTGGAGGTGCCGGGGCGGCTGCGGCGCTGGGCGGGGACGGAGCCGGCTCGTGCCCTGCGCTGCCACGCCCGCGCCCGCGCCGTGCTCCGCCACTACCGCCACCTGCCCTCCTTCCGCGCCATCGAGGACGAGAGCCACGCCATCATGGCCGACCTGGCCCAGCGCCTCCGCACACGCCTCCGGTGCGTTCACCCGGAGCCTGCCGATGGCAGCGCTGGGAAATGCGGGTTTGGGGCTGCTCACTCCAGAGCCTACTGATGACTTCTGTTGCTTATTCCCTGTTTTCTGCCATGCCGCTTTAACCCCGGGCCCTCCCAACCACCAGGGAGGAGACGCTGGACCCCAAGGAACTCATCGAGTGCGTGGAGATGCTGCTGCAGCTGGAGGAGCCGGCCGAGGAGCTGAGCGAGGAGTTCCTGAGCCAGGCGGGCGCGCGCCTCGAGGCCGAGCTGGCGGCGCTGGAGGCCGAGCTGCCCGCGGCCGACCCCTCGGGCACGGCCACCACGCCGCCACCGCCCGCCTCCGACATCCTGGATTTTGTGGACCGCGGCAGCTCGGCCTTCGTGGGCACGCTGTGCCAGCTGGCCGGCTCGTACCGCGCGCTGTTCGGCGGGGACACGGGGCGCCTGGAGCCCTTTGCCGCCGCGCTGGCCACCCGCTACTTCGCGCTGCTGGAGCGGCGGCTGGCGCTGGAGCGCGGCCTGGGCGACACATCCCTGCTGGTGCGGGCGCTCGACCGCTTCCACCGCCGGCTGCGCGCGCTGCTGGAGCTGCTGCCCGCGGGCGCCGACGCTGCCGCCGCGCTGGTGGCCCGAGCCGCCCGCGAGCGTGTCGACCGCTACCTGCGTGCCCTGCAGACCTTCTTCCTGGGCTGCCTGGGTGACGTGCGCCAGGCGCTGGCTGCCCCTCGGCCCCCCGGCAAAGAGGGGCCCGGCCTGCCCGAACTGCTGGCCCAGCTGGCCGCCTCCGTGCTGGGCCAGCTCAAGGCCGTGCTGGCCTACGTGCAGCTCTTCACCGCCAGGGACGTCGCCTTTGCCAGCCTGCCCTACTTCAAGGTGGGGTAACACGGGGTGGAGTGCTATGGAGGGGCAGACTGAGGGAGCTAGGGGCATTTTGGGGGTCACTAGAGCAATCTGTGGGTGGCACAGGGCAGGTTGGGGGTCACATAGGGTGGTTTGCAGCCTGTACAGGGCAGTTTTGGGGTGTGAGCCTCCCCCCCATTTGTGGCACAGGGGGAGTTCTGTGTGACAGCAGTGCGTGAGGGACTGGTTGTGGCCTTCGTGCGCTGGCTGTGCCGCACCGCCCGTGGCTTCGTTGATGGCCCTGCTGAGCGGGGAGCTCCCGCTGCCCCCCCAGCCCTGCTGCTGCTCCTAGCCCGCCTCTGCCTGGACTATGAGAACTCCACCATCAGCTACATCCTCACCCTCACGGATGAGCAGTTCCCACCCCAGGTGAGCCTGGTTCTGGGGGACTAAGGGGTTCTGGTCCTAATGGCCCTAAGGGGATCCTGCATGTCCCTGGGGGATCTTCAGGGGGGATCTGCATAACCTCAAGAGTCCCTGAAGCCCCAAGGGCCTGTAAGAGAGGCAGTGATGCTGCTTCAGGCATAATGTCCCACCTGCCCCCAGTGTCCCTGTGCCCCCAGGACATCAGATGTAGAGTCACAGGAAGGGGAAGCATCTCCATGTGTGCTCATGCCCCTCGTATTCCCAGCGGTGACAGCGCTGCAGAGGAGGTGCGGGGCTGATCCTGCCTGTGTGTGTCCCCAGGACTCGGGGCCGGCGGTGACACCGGGGCCGGCGCTGTGTGCAGAGGCGCGGGCGGCGGCGCAGCGGCTGCTGGATCACTACGTGCAGGTGCAGGGCGCGGCCGTGGCGCAGATGCTGCGCAAGAGCGTCGAGACGCGCGACTGGCTGGGCACCGTCGAGCCGCGCAACGTGCGCGCCGTCATGAAGCGCGTGGTGGAGGACATCACCGCCATCGACGTCCAGGTCGGGCTGACACCGGGGCTGAGGGGTTTGCCCCAGATGCCTGTGTGGCCCTTTGGGGATTCTGGACGGGTGTGGGAGGCTTGCAAAGACTTTGAGGGATGCTGGGTGCTTTGGGGGATCCCAGGAGGGGGTTGTGGGTGCTGAGGGTGTGGTGCCACCCACAGGTGGGGCAGCTCTTCGAGGAGGGCGTGAGGCGGGCGCAAAGCAGCGATTCCAGCCGGCGTGCCTTCTCCGTCTACAGCAGCTCACGGGCGCCCGGCCGCTATGCCCCCAGCTACACCCCCAGGTCAGCTCCGCCACCCCTGTGTCACTGCATTGGCCACCCGGGCACCCCAGGCTCCCTGTCACTCCTTGAGTATCCACTGCATCTTCCCTGTCACCCTCTTCATGATCCCAGACTGTTTTGACAGACCTTAGCTGTCACCATATCCCCAGACTGTCCTAATGATGATCCCTGTTTCTCCCAACAATCCCTGTCTTCCTTACAACTGTCCCAGAATCTCCTGGTGATCCCCATCATCCTTGAGTCACTCATTTGTCTTTTCCCTCCGTGTCCTGGGGCCATCCTCATGTTCCCCTGCCTTTCTGTCCCCAAAAACATCCCTGCATCCTCTGACCCTTTCCATAGCCCCTAACGGTCCCTGTGTTCCCATCCCCACACCTCTGGCTATGTCAAGTCCCTGACTGTCCCTGTGTCCATGTCCTTAGTGCCCCCATGGACACCCACCTGCTTAGCAACATCCAGAAGCTTTTCTCTGAGCGCATCGATATCTTCAGCCCTGTTGAGTTTAACAAGGTGAGGTCATGGGGACACCACCACGTCCCTAAACATTCCCAGAGGTCCCAAACTGCCTACCTTCCCGCTGCCACATGTCCCTGGTGTCAGGGCTCAGGGTGTCCCCAGTGTCCCCTGCCCTAGGACTGTGGGGAGGAGTGGGATCTTTGTAGCAACCAGGCCAAGGGTGTCCATGTGCCACACGTCCCGATGCTCTGGAGTTCCATGGGAAGTGGCAGTCAGAACAAGGGTCCCCACATGCCGTGTGGACACTATCCCCGTGCCCGCGTGCCACGTGTCCCCACTGTCCCCTCACGCAGGTGTCGGTGCTGACGGGGATCATCAAGATCAGCCTGAAGACGCTGCTGGAGTGCGTGCGGCTGCGCACGCTGGGGCGCTTCGGGCTGCAGCAGGTGCAGGTGGATGGGCACTACCTGCAGCTCTACCTGTGGCGCTTCGCCTCCGACGAGCGCGTGGTGCAGGGGCTGCTGGACGAGGTGGCCGCCAGCGCCGCCCACCGCTGCCTTGACCCCGTGCCCATGGAGCACAGCGTCGTCGAGCTCATCTGCGAGCGCGGGTAGTGTGAGGGACAGGGACGTGCCACACCTGGGGCCCGTTACACCTCTGGGGACAAACCTGGGCCCCATGAGTCCCCACACAGACATGAGGTGTCCTTCCCAACATGAGGACACCTTGTCTTCACACCGGGTTACACCATGTTGTTCAAACCCCCCTTCCCCACTGCCTCCCCAGCCCAGTGACACAGTGTCATCCCCACACCTTGGTGACATCCCCTCTTGCCTGGAGACAGCCCCTCTGTCACTAATAAATTATGTGTGAGTTGAATTGAGTGTTGTGTCCCTGTCTGTGCCTGGGGGGCGGAGCTGGCCCTGCACACAGTGGGATCTCACCTGCAGCTGGGCTGACAGCACAAGGACAGGGGCTGGGCACTGAGCGATGTCCCCAGTAGACCCACAGCCACGAGGGCCCCAAACCTTAAAAATTAGCTTCAAAAATCAAAAGCTTCCACAGGTGCTACAAAGTGCTGGGGAACCCTCAGGGACACACATTTTGCACTGGAGATCTGTTCTCCCCAGACAGGACATTCTTGCTTTGAGAAATCGTCACAAAAGAGACAAGACTCCAAACCCTCAATTTCTGTAAGAAAAAGCTGTGAGGAGCCCAGAAATTATTAAATTCATTTTATCCAACAGTGTTTGGCCAACTCAGAAGCTTTTGTACAAGAAATCGCGGTCACGCGGATACAGACCTGGATGCACAGGACAGGCAATGGACACACAGGTACTCCATGGCTACAGACAGCAATAGCCAGGCCTGCATCTACAGAGCAACCCCAGCAGCACAGACTCTCCACAGATACAGATCTGCACATACAGAGCAGCCCCAGCATACAGACACCAGTGTATTTAAATACAAAACCTTTTGTATTTAATATTTTGTTTCTTTTGAAGAGCATTTGTTGGCAGTGTGTTGGCTACAGACACACAGACAGGATCATGTCCCCTCACACAAAGCACAGTATCTACAAGGGTTTTACAGGGCTGGGCTGGGTGCAGAAGGAATGACTAAACCACCACGGACTCCTGGAATGGGAAGGCTGAGCTGGAATTTTTGGTTCAATGAAATTGGGTTGGCCAGAGTCCGGTTAGCAGTGGCTCACTGAACAGGAAGTGCTAAACAGGCTGAGAGACAACGAGCTGATGCTGAGCCACAGCTGAGGGTGAACAAGAGGGATTAAGGTTAAAACATCCTCTCAAATCCCATCTGGCCTCACAGATGGAATTTCACTGAGAAACAAAAAAAAATCTGCCAAAACCCTTGCAGAGTTTCTCCTTTCAAGGCCTAGAGCTGGCTCACACACTTGCGGGTCCTTAGGGGCATGTCACACCTTGGTCACTTCTCTCCACAGCTGGCGGAACATCACTGAGACCCTCATGGTGTTCCTGCCCCAGCTGTGCCAACATCAGCCGTGCCCAGCTGATGGACACCACCACACAGGTGGGGAACAGAGCAACAAATCCCTTTGGGATTGCAGGAGATGAAGCGCACACCTGGGAACACCTTCCTGAGAAGAGTAGTGAAGCAGGCCGGACTGTGCCCTGGCGCAGTGGTCCCTGGCTGCCACAGGCCTCGAGGGCAGCACAGACGTACAAGTGATGAATGGCAGGGCCTGCCAGGCCTGTGTGACAGAGAGCGGGGGATCCCACAGCTTCGGTTGGCATCCCTCACCCGCTGAAGGTCTGAGTCCATGCCAGCTCCAAGCTAAGGGTACGAGAGAGGCGCTTCCTGGGGCAGCACCTCATGGCTTGGCCTGACAGAAACCAGCCCCGCAAACCGAGGCACAGGAACCCAGGAAAAGCTGCCATTTTTTCAATGCTAGAACCTAAATACTTAAAGTGAAGAGCGATTCCTTCCTCACCTGGAGACAGGAAGGCACACCTGCTGCACACCTGCGCTCACCTCAGGGCTTCTTGAGGCCACAGGGCAGCCCCAGGGCTGGCTTGGCCGCCACGGTGGGCGGGGAGTGCCACACGGCCGAGCTCGTGCGCTTGAAGTAGCGGGGTTTGTTCTTGTAGAAGATGTCCTCCAGCTTGGGGCTGGGGATGGCCCCGAACAGCGCGTCCAGGTCAGGGGGGTTGTAGTACTGTCGGATCACAGCCTGGCTGAGCTGATTCCCTGCAGGAACAGATGAGGCTTGTGTTAATTTTGTTAATTGGGATTGCCGTGTATGCTGTTGTATGCGGCGTGTCCCCGCTCTGCTCATGTTTCACCACTCCAAAGCAGCTTAGCAGTGTATTTGTCCCTCATCACATTGTGACAAGATCCCCAAGTGGTGGAGGAGCCCCTGATTCCATATTCCACATAGAATCATGGAATGGTTTGGGTAGGAAGGGATTTTAAAACTCATTTAAGTTCCAACACCCTGCCATGGGCAGGGACACCTTCTACTATCCCAGGTTGCTCCAAGCCCGTCCAGTCTTAGACACAGCAGTACTCACTTCATGCTAGAGTACTTTAAACTCCTCCAGGCAGGAGAAACTGGGCAAAACCCCACATCAGCTCCCACAGTCTGCTGGAGGTCCTGGACACACACATCAACCCCCACACACATACCAGTGGCCCAGGCAGGGACGGGCTTGCGTGGCTGGCTCTCGTCATCTGTCGAGTCGTCGCTGTTCAGGTCCATCCCATAGTCATTGGAGTTTGCTAAAGGCACCTTGAATTCCTTCCTGCTCTGTGGAGTCATCTCATACGAGTTGCAGGCCGGGGAATTCTAGAAGGGAGATACATTCCATGGGTGTTGGATGCAGCAGCATCATCAGGCTCCAAGCTACAGCAGGGCCAGCTCGTCCTCATCTCCTGCTCTGTCACCTCATAGCAAACCCCGAGTCTGGCAGTTCTCAAGTTTGGACCCAAGAGCTTGACCCAAGTTCCAAAGCTGTGACCCAATGATGGCTGTGCATGGCCTTCCCCTATTTAATTAGGCTGATTAATTTGCCATCTGTGCCATGAGCGCACAGCAGTAGATTAATCAAACAGGTCCTATAGAACAGAGCTCCACTCCAGCCAAGCCAAGCTTAACTGCAGGTTTTATGTCACTGGAGCAGAGTCACATGCCCTAAACACTCTGCAACCCAACTGCTGGGCTTGATTAATGATATAAAACTGCTAATTGCTGTACAGAGAACCTGCCCACCAGCTCAGCCAAATCGAGCTCACGCTAATGGGAGCTGCATGGGAAGAAAGTGTAAGGGCAGGAGAAAACCTTCTACTGCAAATTTCATGTTTTTTTAACTTGAAATTTACAGCAGAAATTCTATTTTCAATCCGTAAATGAGTCTCTGGAGAGTTGGACACAGTTGTCCTTCCCCAGCAGAGACTCCCATTCATGGCTCTGTGTCCAGTGACATTAACTCCCACCCACTGGTCCTGCACTTAAAGATTAAGATTCTGAGCATTGCAAGGAGACAAGAGCCATGTGTTTGTTGTCAATGTTCAGGACAAGAACACACACCCTCAGGACTCTCCCCGGCAAACCACCACCATTCCACAGGCTCTGCTGACACCTTGTGGCTGTTCCCAAATTTGACCCGAAATAAAACTTTCAGCACTTTCTGCCCCTGAGGTCGTTCCGGTATTTAAGAGGCACTTCAGACAGCTCCAACAGCTGCTGTTTCATCCACAGCCAGGAACCCTGTCCAATCCCTCCTGCTTCCTTCCCTCTATCATTGAAATATGCATGGAGTCAACCCCAGATACCAGAATTTAAAGAATTCCTGTGTTATTCAAAAGACAGATAAAAGCAGAGGGTGGAACTGCCTGAGGCAAGAGTTGGTCAGTGCTGAGACTAAACTCTGCTGTCACCCTTAAGGACCTATCCCCAGTTACCTCTTTGTTCTCCAGAAGTGGTGCCCGGGCATTTTCTTTAGCCTTTTGCTCCTCTGATAGTTTCTTCTGCTCTTCCTCTTGACTCTTCTTCTCCGCCAGCATCTGCTGTTCCTTCTGCCAAGCGACACCCACGGGATTACCCTTGGGGACTACACTGCCAATCCATCCATCCATCTTTGTGGCATGCAAAATATTCAAGCACCTCATTATAGCTGTTCCTCATACTGCTGAGGAGCACCTGGGACGTGGTGCAGCTTCCTCAGAAGGGCACAAACACACTGACCCCTATGCCGGAGCATCAGCTGCCTTTCCCTGACAAAGCCAGGGCCTCCCACCTTGGAAAACTTGCTGCTGACTTTATCTTGGGGCTATAAAAGCCAAAAACCAGCTGACCGCCTGCAGAAGTCTGTGCTACTAATCTTGGTCTCTTTCTAGACTAGTAAACAGTATTTTTAGAGGCCAAGTCTCCCCATGGTGCCATAACTGTGTCACACAGGTCTGACTTCCTGCTCAGAAGTGCCCCAGTAGGTCTTCAGGGCTTCCCGCAGTGTCCCAGCTGAGCTGCTCCAACAGCTGCTGAGGCCAGACTGTGTGGCTCTATCCCTTTGCAAAAATCAATCACTTACCTCCTTCTTCTCCATCTCCATCCGGAGCCGCTCCTTGGCTTCTTCCTTCTGCAGGCGGGCAGCCTTCTCCTGCTGCTCCCGGAGCCTGGGAACCACAGCACAGGCCCTCACTCCCAGAACCACACCAGGCCCCCGCCCTCGCTCACAGCTCTTCAGGCACTCCCCACCACACTCCTGACATCCCTGAGCTCCTTCTTGGCAGCTCAGCACCAGCAACAGTCCAGAGCTGTGCTGCCAGGTCACTGCAGCTCCCTGCTGCTCCAGCCTTCCACTCCTGCCCTCTGCTCTGCATTTCAATCCCACCTCAGAATTTGGTACATAAATGGGGTTTTGCCTTACTTTTCTGCCTGGATCCGCTCCTGCTCTCTCTTCCTCTCCAGTTCTCTCTCTGCAGCCAACTGTCTCTCCCGCTCCTGTTCTGCCTGCCTCTGCTCAGCGATCTTACGGGCACGCTCCTGCTCCTCTTCCCTCTTCTTCTGCATCAGTTCCCTGCGCCGCCGTTCCTCCTCCTCCTGTAAGCCCAGGCAGGACTCACTCACCTGACAGGAGCAGGCTCCAGGGGAAGCACCAGGAACCTCTCACTTGACCCAAATCCCCACCGCTACACGGCAGGGAAACATCCTGGGGGTAAATTCCCAGTGCTCAAGGCAGGTGGATTTCCTGTCCAGCTCAGCCTGCAGAACAGGCTCACACACTCACCTGCTGCAGAGCTCTTTGTCTCCTCGCCTCCTCCTCTTGTCTGCGCCGGGCCTCAGCTTCCTCCATCTTCCTGGCAGCCACTCTCTTCTTGATCTTCTCCTCTGCCAGCCTTTCTTCCCGCACCTGGAAGGAGCACACACAGACCCAATCTCAGGTAGGACAGCACAGCAGGACCCCTCACAGGGCACACCCTCCCTCCTTTTCTCTCAGCAATCAAGGGAGCCTGTGCTCGGTTTTAAAAAGGTCAAATTTAGGGCAATGACCTTTTACTGCATCCTTCCAGAAAGAGCTGACCCCATCCTGCGGTTTACACATCCAGTCCCACAAAGCCATTGGAATATAACCTCAGAGCCATACAATCAGACAGGCAGCTGGGGATAATTAAAGCAGACAAATGACCACTAGGCCTCTGCACAAATTGCCTGGAAGACTGGAATCTGAGGAAGGCTCTGGAAGAAGGATGTTTGCTTTCCTCTGTCCAGCTATTACTCAGCTGGAAGAAGCAGCAAATAAAACCTTGGGGCCATTAGGCCACCTTTATCTACTGCAAGTCCTTCTCCCATCTACCAGAGCATTAATAAAGCCCATTTAGATTCATGATTATGGAAAAACAGGGGTTCAGCTGCCATTTGCTGTAGCCAGAGAAAGGCTGTCCCTCAGGATCATCAAGGCTCTGGAAAGTTCTTTATTCATCTACTCTTTGGTTCAGCCTCCAGAATCCAATCAGCCTCCATGCCCCTTTTTCCAGACAGCACATCTGTGTGGTGCCAGCTGCTTCAGTGGCTACTGATTGTCCCAAATAAACTCTGCAGGGGCTGTACCTTCTCGGTCTTCTCATCAAGCAGCGCAATCTTCTGCTCGATCTTCCTCTTCCTCTCCTTCTCAATCTCCTCTGCCCGTTCCCGGGCTTGCAGCACCTTGCGCAGGCGTTCCTCGCGCTTCCTGAGGACACAGCCCGGCTCACCACCGTGTTCCAGCCAGGTGAGCTCCCCTCAGCTCAGCACAAGGCCAAAAAGGCACAGCAGGAAATTCAATGGCCCAAATCCCCCATTCATTTAAGCACCAGCCATGTTTAAGCTCTGTCAGAAAGTGAGGACTCAAGACAAAAAGCTGCATCATGGGCAGCAAGGACAGTCAAGGCTTTGTATCAGCATTCCAGGGATACCCCAAGGACAAACACTGTCTGTGTCCACAGGAGTTTCTGCTGCTTGCATGGTTCCTGCAAGATAAAACACCTGGACACAGGAACCTACAGGTGGCCAAGAGCAGTGTGACCACATCTACTTACAGCTTCGCCTCTCCGAGTCGCCGTTTCTTCTCCTCCTCCACCTTTTGCCTTCTCAGCAGCTCAGCTTCTTGCTTCTTCCGCAGAGTCTCCAGCTTCTGCCTCTCCTTTTCCTGAGGGGAATTGAATGTCATTGCACCCAGTGGCCAGCGCTCTTTCCCACCTCAGCTGCTCTGGGCAATGACCCAGAGGTGACAGCAAGGAGCTGCAGGCAGGAATATGAGATGGTGACAGACCTGGAGCAGAGCTCCTGACCTGGTCATGAATGGACATAGGCAAGGAAAACACTGGTGTGAATCTCAGGGAGCAAGAGGAGAAAGTGGAGTGTTGAAACAGGAGCATCAGCTCTGGAAGCCCAGCAGCATCCTCAGGGACTGCGGGCAGCCAGCCCCGTGCTCTCATTTGGTGCAAAGGAACCACCAAGCAGCGCTAATGCCTGGCACAGCTCCCGCTTCCTGCGGCGAGCGCGGGGACAGATGGTGCTCCAGGAAACACCTTGAGCTCCCACTGGCGCCTGCGCCTCCCACGAGGCTCGGTCTGGTGGTGAACCACGAGCACTCCGAGAGCTCCCAGCTTGCTCCGGCACGCAACCACATCCATGTGCCAGACAGAACCAGGGGCTTTCTCCTCATTTTCCTGACCCAGTCTAGGCATGCTCTCAGCCAGGGGAGCAAGATCCAGCCACCACCACAACCACAGCAAATGGACTAACATCAACCCGCTCCATGCCAAAGCAGGCCTGGTCTCAGCACAAAGCCACAGATCATTAAAGCACGGGCATTATTCAAGGGAATCCCTTACACTTGGCTCCATGCTGTAAATGCTTGGTACTGTCAGCATCCAAACTGGTTAATATGAAACTAACAATTATATCTTACTGCTCTGCTGCTATTTAGTTATGTTTAGCTCCCACATGGAAAAGCTCCCGAGGGGGAGCTGCCTGCACTGGAATGAAATCTAAAACATTCCATGAACTGACAGCAGCAGCAGAAGCACTCTCTAGCCACAAGACTCTTTTCCACCCTATTAACTCCTTTGTAGCACTGACACTAACATCATCAGGGGCCCAGCGAGATTGAAGCTGGAATCCTTCACTGCTTCCCAATGGCCTTCCCTGACCTGCTGGAGCACAGCCAGCCTCTGAGCACAGCTCTAGGAAGCTCTGCCATTAGGCTGCTAAATGCAGGAATACCAATTCCTGCATCCTGCCCTCCTCTTTCTCCCTCTCAGCTCTCCTGCAAGGGGAAACCAGCCCCAGAGGTGCCTACTTTTCAGGTGAGTTGTTGGGTATCAGGAATATGAGCAATTCCTGTTTGGCACACGGCTTCCAGCGTGGCTCTGAGTGAATCCAGGAAGCTACACCCCTTGTCTAGAACCAGCTCTCAAATCCCTCCCTCGCAGACTGCTCCTGGCTTGGAAAACCAGGGCCTTGGAAAGCTCCCTGGGGTAGTGCAGAAGCACCTGCCTGCAGCCAGCCAAGGTGTGCTGCTGGTCCCAGCAGGATCCATCAGTGATACCAATGCCTGCTCCCTCTGGACACCAGCAGTTGTCTGATTGGCCACACATCCAGAACAGCCTCATGTTTCCTCCTGCCTCAAGGGTTTGCAAAAAACTCAAGAGTCTGAATTTAAGATGTATTTGCTCAATCTCACTCATGAGAGAAGTCCTAGAAAGGAGACCTGGGATCAGGCCAGACCTGAGAAAAGGAGACCTGGCTTCAGTCATCAATACAACTCAACATTCACAATCCACTCGATTTCTGCTTCCCAGTTTTCATCTCTGACGGTTACCTGCCAATAACACGGGGGAATGATGCAGGAATAAAGCTTGGAGTTCAAACTGGAATTCTTCAGGAAGCTGACTAACCCCAATTCTATTTATTTAAGTGCAAACAGAGCGTTTCAAATCACTCAGTTTCAAATGGGTTGCAAAGCTCCTCTCATAGCTGCGCTTTAAGTTAGGCACTTAATGAAACCACCGTGTACTGGCTTAGAGCAGAGCCCCCTCTTACCTTGGGATCAGCCTGGAGAGGGGTGTTGTACCTGATGAAGGATTTTATGACTCCGTTCCTCCCCACAGAGCTCGGTGTCATGAGGAGCTGGTTCTTCTGCACAGTGTGCAGGAACGTTTTGAACGGACGCACCACCTGGGGGAGGAACAGTAAAGTGTGAGGGGGGGTGGGTAAAAAAGGGTCTTGGTGAGGCATTCCAGGGTTACAAGGACCTCACCCTGCTGGCTGGGAGGACTGGGGATGGGGTCTTCTTCCTGAGAGGAGACAGCCCTCCCTCCTCTGCCTGCTGGTGGTCGTAGCGCTCATCCACGGCTCTCTTGTAGCTCGGCTTCCTCCTGTGAGAAGCACAGGCCATCACACTGGGCAAATCCTCCTCGTGCCTCCAAGTCAGGGCTGGAAAGGGCCATAAACTACCCCGGGCTTAACAGAGATTCCAGTGTGGGGAGGCCCTGGCACAGGTTGCCCAGAGAAGCTGTGGCTGCCCCATGCCTGGAAGTGTCTATGGACAGATTGGCTGGGGCTTGGAGCAACCTGGGATAGCTGAAAGTGTCCTTGCCTAGGGCAGGAGATGGCACTGGATGGGCTTTAATGTCCCTTTCAACCCAAATCAGTCTGTGATTCCAAGATCGTGCATGCACAGCTAGCCAATAAATAAAATCCTAATGCAATAGAAAATAAAAAATAAATAATAGAGTCATGGAGGCAGGGAAAACTTATTTGCAGAAGTTTCACAAACACTGAAGGCCAGTGAACAACATCCCACCACTGAACCTGTTTGGAACAGGACCACAGCCTGCCCAAGACACTTCCAACCAGGACATACCTGGCACTCTGGGGTGGCTCCAGGGTCTCCCCGTTCTTATTTAAGTTGTTTTCTGAAAAAGAACAGTTACACAGTAAGTTCTAGCAGGAAAAATCCCAACACAATTTTGACAGCAGAGAAGGGATGCAGCAGCTTACCGAACAGCAAAACCACCTGCATGAGTGGGCATGGCAGGACCTGGCTCACATGGCACCGTTCCCACATGGAAACTCCAGACAAAGCAGAGCTGCCCAGAGTTGTCTGGGTTCTGCACAGCTTCAGCAACAGAGCTCAACTGGGCCTCCCACAACCCTCCAGCCTCATTATAACCATCTCCATGTGCTTGCCAGGATGGAAATAACTCCAGCACAGAGTTTTCTCACTGCTAATTGTCTGAAACAAATCCCTGCTCATCAAACATTAATTAATCTTTCAAGCTGAGCTCTCAAATTAACCAGACAATCTTTCCAGCTTCCCAGCCAGCCTCCCAAAATGATAACTTCCCAAAGTGCTGCCCCAAAACCCTCTGGAATTACCACTGCTGTTTGGCTCCTGGGGCTGCTTGTGTTTGCTGACTGTGTGGGAGCGAAGGGACATCCGAGGGTTTTGGAAATCCTGTGGGAAAAGCAAAGGGATTTCGGGACAATCACACATGGAAACCGTTCCTGGTTCAGACTGTGGGGTGGTTCTGACACGGGTACGGTCAGCAGCGTTATCAGGGAATGCCAAACCCCCTCTTGGCACAGCCCTGGATGCTGCATCATCAGGAGAGGCAGGGACATTAACACGAGCATCTCCGCTGCTTAAACTCAACCAGCTCATCAACTATTAAGGCCAGGAGCCTTCCAAGCTGTAAATCTGTGCTGCTGGAGCTCTGGCCAGAGCCAGTGTGCCCATTTCCCTGAGCAGTGATGAGTGGGGAGCCTGGAGACAGCAGGCAAATAGCTCATTTCCATGATTTATCTGTTTGTTATGGGATACCCATCGCTGCTCTGCCTCTGCACTTAGGCTCTGCTGGGATAATAGGTTGTGGTTCTGGAATTGCTCTCTCCTACCAGCACCAGCATTACCTCCTGGTCAGCACTTCACAGTGCTGCACTGGGAAGAGAAGAAAAGGGATTGATGGAGAATGCATCCTCCCCAGTTACTTCTGCAGGGCCTAGAAAAACTGACTTTTTTTTGAGTTTCTGCACACTCACAACAGTTCTCCTTGTTTTCACAAGTGCTTCAGGTCACTGGTCTGCTCCATTAATTCAGGCTCTGCTCATTGAAATTTATTCTGGACAAAACACTGACATGATCCCAGGATTACTTCCTCAGTGAGGATTGTGGAGGGAAAGGTGTTGACCTCAGTAATAGTCACAAATTTCCAAGTTTGTCCAAACTAACAAGAGTTGAATTACCTGCAGGACTGACCAAAAGGTCAGAAGAAGCTTTAAAAATACAGCATGCAAACCATGACACCAGCTAAACCAAACTTCCCTGAACTATAAGTTTTTGGGTTTTTTTATCTCTAAAGACTGGGGACTGAATCTTCACACAGTAATCTCTAGCAAGAGGTTAAAAAGGAAGAGCCAAGCAGGACTCAACCCTGAGGTCAAGACCAGGGTGGTGTGCAACAATTTCAACAGATTTAGTAAAAGACAGAGGAAAGTCAGAGAATCTTGGCAAGCATCTGAGCCTGTAACACCCTTCTGACAGAACAAAGCCCCCAAAGCCATGGGTCACACGTGCTCATTTCTCAGAGAAAACTTTGCTGCTTTTGCTGGTTCTGAAATGTTGTGATTAAAACTTTCCCTAGCCTGAGTACAAGAACCACAGAGGCTCGGATGGGCTCTGTGCCTTCCTCACTCACTGCTCTGGGGACACGTTACAAAGTCTGACAATCTACAGCCAGAGCTCCCAGATTTCCCAGTGAGGTGTAATTCCACACATTTTTCTCCCAAACCCACACAGGCACAAATGCTTTTAATCCCTGTCCAAGTCTTACCAGCTTGGGGGGGGTGGAGGGTCCAGGAGGAGGCCTAGGGAAAAAAAAAAAAAGAAAGACAAAAGGGGCTGTGCTTAGCAAAACTCAGGAAACTGGGGAGCCACTTAGATTTTACATCAAGAACAGCAGTGAAAAGGTCCTGCAAGCAGGGTAATGAGGATGAATAAATAAATAAATAATTGAAAGCATTCTCACCCAGTTTTGACAACGGTTTCCTCATCCTCTGGTGCACTTATGGAGCTGGAGGCTATGGGAGAGGAAGAAACACACCTGAGCTGTAAGGCTGGGGTGTAGCCAAGGATCTGCTGGGACAAGGAGCTCCAGACACTGCAGAGGGGTTTGTCCTGCCCTGGGGCAGGGTGGGGCACAGGAGCACACCCAGGTGGCACTGCAGAAACATGGCCAGCAGTTCCAGTGCAGGAAAGCAGTTTTCAATTATGGATGAGTTCAGGGTGATATTCCATGAGCTGGCATTAATGGGCCTTGGGCTTACCTGCAGGGACCTGACTGGACATCAACAGCAGTTAGAGCCAGCCTTATTTACAGTGGGAATGCTGCTTCCCAAACCAGCATTCCAACTGGTTCTGCTGCACTGAGCTCAGGAGCTCTGGCTCAGCCAGAACCTGCCATGAACAACCATAGACTGGTTGGGATGGGAAGAGACCTTAAAGCTCATCCAGTCCCATCCCCTGCCTTGAACAGGGACACCTTGCACTGGCCCTGATTGCTCCAAGCCCTGTCCAACCTGGCCTTGGACACTTCCAGGGGTGGGGCAGCCACAGCTTCTCCATTAACACGTGCCAGGACCTGGCTTCCCTCAACCAGAGGAATCCTTTCCATATATCCCATTTAAATTTCCCCTTTTCCAGTTTGAACCCATTTCACCTTGTCCTGTCACTCCAGTTTCTGATGAAGAGTCTCTCTCCAGGTTGTTTGTTTAATAATTCCAGCAGTTTAGATGAGATTGTCCTAGCCTAAATCTGCCTCTGCCACCACTTGTAAAATTGTGGGAGAATTTTAATCTACAAAGTCCAGCCTTGAAATTCCCTTCTCAAACAAACTCTAGAACCAGCAGCCAGATCCAGCTAAGGAGAAGGGAACTAATGGGAATTTCACCTTGAAGGAAGCAGGCAGGGCTTTAAGAGAATCCATCACCTCTTTTGGATCCCCAAATCCTTCTCAACTTTGCCAGCTGTTCCCACAGAATCTGGGAAGACCAGCAGCCTAGAGGAGCTGTGGCTGCCCCATTTCTGGAAGTGTCCAAGGCCAGGTTAGATGGGGCTTGGAGCAACCTGGATAATCTTTAGGGTCCTTCCAACCCAAACCATCCTGGGATTCCAGCATTAACAATTTTCCCAGCAAATCAGCAATGATTAAAGCTATGTTGAAATGGAGACACTGAGGATGATCTCCCAGATGATTTACAAGGCTGAATTCAGTCACCTGGGTTCCTATGTTCACAGGGGGCTCTAGAAAGCCAGAGAGGACTTCCATGAGGAATTGCAGCCTGGGAAGCTCAGCTGCCACCCCCACACTGAAGACCCAGAAAGCAGAATCCCCCCCCATGACACCCGAACTCACCATCCACAGAGCTCCAGGACACAGATCTCTTCCGAGTCGCCCTCTTCTTGCCCGCTGCCCTGGCGGTGGATGCCCAGATCATGCTCTCCCTCTTGCTGGCCAGGGAGTATTTCTCTGCCAGGGAGGTTCTGCGGCTCAGGGAGGCTTTCCCCATCAGGCTCCGGCGCACAGAGCGGCGGCTGAGCCGGGAGCCGGTCGGAGTCCCTGGGCTGTTGTTCAGGGGCTGGGAGGGCTCCTGAGCCCGGTTGTGTTCCCGTGGGGAGCAACCCTCCTCCTTCAGTCCAGCCTCTGGGCTCAGGACGACGGTGACATTGGCTGCCCTCGCTGTCTGTGACTCGGCCACAGCCTGGCTGGCCTCGGGAGTACAGGGCACCACCAGCTCAGGGGCTGTGGGCACCAGCGGCGATTTGGGAGCACTGTGTTCCTTTGGAGAGCCATTCCCTGAGCTCGTGGGGAGCAGCTCTGCCGGCTTTGCTCTGCTCCTCTGGAGAGGCACTACGGTACCAACGTGGTTTGCTTCCACCCAGGGATCCTTCCCTGCTGCCTGCAGGGCAGTAGGGGTCTCAGGAACCACCCTGGAGGTTCTGGCAGTGGCTGCAGCCCGGGATCGTGTCACCCGCTGCGGTGGAGAATCTTCCTTGGCCTCGGCCCTGCTGAGTTCCAGGTTTTCTTTGTTCTGGAGTTGCAGAGAAGATCGCACAGGTCTGCTGCTGCCGTTCCTCCTCCTGGAGAGGCTGATCACAGGAACAGCAGGTGAGATGGGAACAGGAATCGGGACCAGCCCCCAGTCCTTCCGTGCACACACAGGCACGGAGCCAAAACACCTGGGATGGGCCCAGGAGACAGAGCTGCACAGAGCAGCTAATACAGACAGTAATTGAGAGACGTAATGATTTTAAAGCAGTAAGATAACAGACAGAGACACGGGGACATAGAATCAGGCAATAATAAAAGCACTTCTCGTGAGACTCGAAATCCAATGTTTTTCGGCCGAGAGTACCCCAGACACAGGGTCTGACCAGACCTTTAACACCAGAGGGACGAAGGAAGGAGAACTCCCCCCGGACAAAGGAATGCATAGCCAGGACATGCTCCATGGAGGGCAGTGTTTCCTTGTACCCTTGGCAGCAGGTCTGTACAGCCTCCCACGGGCTCCCTCCCTTCTCCAGGCCCCGAGGACACCCTCTGCGCTCCCCCTTTCCGCAGGCCGTCCCGAACGGGGCTCCCCGATGCCCGCTCCCCCTGCCCCTCACCGCTTCCTGCCGGACTCCTGCTCTTCCTGCAAGGCCGACAGCCGCTTCCTCCGCTGCCGTTTTTTCTGCGACGGCGTCTTGGGCATCAGCTCGAGCTCCTCGTTGTAGTTGCTAGAGAGGAAGGGGAGATCAAGGCAGGATCAACACGAAGGGCGGCCGGTAGGGGCCGGGGCCTAGCGGGGAGCGGGATGCTGGTACCTGACAAACATCTTGACCGCCTCCTCGTAGATCTCATCCAGCCACACCATATCGGTCTCGTCCACCTGCCGTAGGAACTGGGCCAGACGCCGCTGGCCTTCGGAGGGCAGCTCCATGGTGCGCGCCGCGACCGCCGCAGGCCCCATGGCCGCCGCGGCCGCCCCCGCCGCCATCGCTCCAGCGCCAACGGCCGCGCGCGCGCGGCACGCCGTTCAAACGCGGCCCCGCCCCCCGCCACAGCCAATCGCCGCCCGCCGCCCCCCACGGCCCGCCCTTCCCATTGGCTGCCCAGGGAAGGGCTCGCACTCGGCGCCGCTCTGCTTGCCCGTCTCTATGCTCCTGGAGGACTCGGCTCAGAAGGCGGGGCTTGAGGAGGCGGGGCCACAGGCCGTTCCCTTTAATGACTAGGGAATGACGGACAGGCAAAGCAACCAATAGAAGCCCGGGGATCGGGAGGTGTGCGCTGTGATTGGCGGAGGCCGGGGATAAACTCGGGGCGGGAAGAGCTGGCCCGTGCTGTGAGGGTGCGGTCAGCGGACGAGGCGGCGGCGGCAGGGTGGGCAGGGCTGGTCGGGCAGTGGGTGAGTGCTCTGGAGGGTTCGGGGAGCTTGGGAGGGGTTCCCCCAACACTTGTGCCCCGGCCTGTCTTCATACTCCCCGGTCTCTCTTTCCCACATTCGGGGGTGTCCTGGCTGTCCCCCAGCCTTGTGCTCTCCCTCTATGTTCCAGGCATGGCAATGGCGGAGGGTCCCCAGCAGCTGCTGCAGGTGTGTGGGCAGAGGCTGTCCCGCTTCCTCTCTGATGCCTACTTCAAGCACCTGGCCTGGCTGCGGGAGGTGGAGGAGCAGGGCATGAGGATGCTCAAGAGGTAAGGGCTGTCCTGAGGGGACTCTGTGCCACACCAGCTGCGTGTGGGAGGGTTGGTGTGGGCAGTGGGGGCAGCGATCTGTGCTCTTCTGCCTCACAGCAGCTTCAGGGATGAGCCCATGCTCTTGCCCAAAACGCCGTCACAGAGGAGGAAGCTCAGGAAAAGGCAGTCGTCCTGGATGAGGGAGGAAAACAAGGAGCTGAGCAGGAGGAGGTAGGTGGGTCAGCTTGCTCTGGCTCTGCCTCATGGTGTTTGGATGAAACAAAAGAGTGCCTGCATTCCCTGAGTTATCAAAGGAATAACTGGGATTGCTCACTGTTTGATTCTGGTGAGAGTTTGGGATAAAGCTGGCTGCCTGCCTTCACTATTTTTTTTTTCTGATTATAGTTAAAGAATAATAAACACTCTATTTTCTTGTCTGTTTACATTTGGGTGTTGTCTCACTGGGTTTGGCTTTTGGCCTGAGGTTGCTGCTCCTGGTGTTCGCTCCCTAAGCCTCTGTGTCAGAGCCTAGAAAACTTGGGAAAAGGATGTCTAAGCACCATGTCTTGGTTGGCAGGCAGGGAGACTCCAAGGGTTTATGGAGGGACTGGAGTGGAAATTCCAAGTTATTTGCTTAGAACCCGCCCCACTTTTAAAGCTGCCCAAATCTGATCCGTTGGTGTGTTAGGGCACTAAAATCGTGCTAATTGTGGTGAAAAGCCCACAGGAGGAAGAGTTAGAGGTGGGAGACTCAGGAAGCAGACATGGAAGGTGGGGAGAGCAGCAGGAACAGCAGGAGCGTGGGAGGTTGGTGAGTGTGCAAGGGAGAGCAGGAAAAGCAGCACTGCGGATCCCAGCGGGGAGAGCTCTGGCCCTTCTCCAGGTGCTCAGGTCACACCTTGTCCAGGGGAGCAGCCCTGCTAACTCCTGCTGGTGTTTTCCCTCATTTAAACTTGCTTTGGGAAGAGCTGCTGATGCAGCCAGGCCTGTCCCTCTGTAGGTGCCATGTGCTGCTCCCAGGGTGAGGTTTAAGCCCAGATCTTGATGTAGGCTTAAATACACCTTTCCCACTGCCACTTCTCCGCACTCGACTCTGGATACCCAGCCTGGGCTCTGTGTGGCACAGCCCTTGTGTGTGAACTCCCATCTGGGCTGTGTCCATGTGCCTCTCCCCAGGGACAGGATGGGCTGTGAGGGGGAACAGTGGAGTGGAGAAGCAGCAGCAGCTTCACTTTTACACAGTCTGCTTTTCCCTCCAAAACTTATTTGGGAATGGATGACTCCTTCATCATTTCCTTCAAAATTCTTTTCCTTTAAGGTTATCCAGAAGGAGGAGTGGTGTCAAGCTGCAGTCTTCCAGCCTGAGCTCCCAGCAGTGCATGAGCCAGGAGCAGCCCCGGAGCCCTGGCTGTGAGGGGCAGGATGTATCCGTGCCCAGCTGTGCTCCTGGATCTCAGGCTGGCATCACACCCCAGCTCCCAGCTCTGCCCGGGGCGCAGCCTGAGGAAGCACATGTTTCTCTGGCAGATCTGGACTGCCAGGCGTGTCCCCAGCCTGCTGCCGGGGGTGATGCAGCCCCTCCAGCAGTTTTGGGGGAGCAGCTGCCTGAGGTGGACACAGCCAAGCTCCAGAATGTCTCTGGGATCCCGGCTGAACAGCTAGGAAGGGATGGGGAGCAGGACCCCAGGAGAGCCAGCACCTCCACTCCCAAGGCCACTCAGAATGGTGATCCTGCTGCACTCCAAGGAGATGGATGTCCTCAAAGCCTCGAGACACTGCTCTTCCAGGACTCCCCCAGTAAAAGTGTGACACGGAAGTCGAGGACACACCGCCGGAGCGGCCTGGGTGCCCCCCACAGGAGCTATAGGGCTTCCCTGGCCAAAAAGTGCTCCCTGGCCAGCAGGAGGGAGAACATGACCCGGAGGTCCATCAGCAGGGCCAGGAAGGCAGCGTCGGGAGAATCCTCCTCGGCCTCCAGCAGAGTGAGCTGTGAGTCCCTGCACTGCTTCCATGTGGGAATGGAGCACTGTGGAGTGCCTTGTCCCTGCCTCCAGCTCCCCCAGGTCTCCTGTCCTTGTGGGCTCCTGGGGTGCAGCTTCAAGCCAGGGTGTTGCTGCAGCAGGGGAGAGCTGGGGGGCAGGTGGAGTTGGGGTACACAGGTTGGGAAGGGGGGAAAAGCACAATTGTGGAAGGGAGAGTGTGGCCGGGCTGGCTCCAGGCACATGTGCCTTTGGATCGGGAGAGACTGCTGCATTCCCTGGGGAAGGGCTTGAATTTATGGCATCTGCCAGCTCTCCAAAAAATCAATAAGGCTGAAAGTGCAGCCCCGAAGTTAGGCTTCAATGAGCAGAGGAGCTCAAATGCTTTTTGGGCAAGGAGAGAAGAGACTCAAACTAGCTGTGTCACCAGAGGAGCAGGGGTCATGGAGCCCAGGCTATTCCCAGTATCTGCATCCCTTGTATCAGCTATTCCTGCTACTCCTGACAGGGTTTGGCTGCTTGGGCTTTCCAAAACCATTGCTGCTGCAGGCAAACAGGCTGTGGTGGAGCATGGAGGCTCTGGAATTCAGCTTTGTCAGCCTTGAGTCACGCTGTATCCAGGCATTTGTTATAACACTTGGAGCGAAGGGGTGTGATGGGGGGGTGGAATGAGGCTGGAATCAGCCCAAACCCCCTGGATCCCTGCACCAGAGCGTGCAGGGAGGCAGGAGCTGCAGCCAATGGCCTGGGAATGCTGGCTGTGACACAGGCAGCTGGAGCAGGCTGCAGGCAGCAGAGCTGCTGCCTCAGTGCTCTGCCTTCCCAGCCCACTCCAGATTCGATGGCACTTGAGGGAGGTGTGGTGCTGGTGGGGATAGCAGAGCAATCCATGTTCCTGGGAGGAAGCCTGAGCTCTTCCATGTGCACCCTGGGGCTGTGGGGAGCCTGGGAGTGAAATTCCCAGCTCCACTTGGGCTTTCCTTTCCAGGTCAGAGCTCCTTGGAGGCTTTTGTGGAAGAAGATGTGACCAGCAGCACAAGGTGAGGATACTGTGTAAGGCAGGTGGGAAGGGATCCCAGCATTCCCTGTGAGGACACTCTCTGGGTGGCTTTTCTGTCACAAATTTGTCAGGGCCTGCTCAGGTGCTGCTATCACCTGGGGCTGGATGAGATTTTGGGTTGTGCTGTTCAGGCACAGTGAGATTAAGTCCTTCACTGGGACGGGTGGTGCTGTGTCCTGGGGTTCCTGGCTGCCACTAGCCTGGCAATGCTGGTGGCCAGTCAGGTCTGCTCTGGGGAAGGGACAGCCCAAGGCTGTCAGAGTCCCCTCCTTTCCTGCTACTGGGGCCCAAGGTGGTTATGGGGTGTTCAGCAGCACAGTGGGACAGTCCCTCAGAGGAACTTGCAGCCCAGCCTTGATATGCTTGGCTGGAACAGCCTCTGGATGTGCTTAGGAGCCTGCACCTTCCTTGGAGTCCCAAATGCTGCTTCCATCACCTGTAACTTTTTCCTTCAGAGAGAATGTAAATTATTAAATCACCTTTTCCTTCACAGGCCTGAGCTGGAGCCAAATGCCCTGAGGGAAAAGGTGAGTTCCAAGGAACTGTGTGGATGCCTTCCTGCTGAGTCAGCACCTTTGCTGAGGTTGTCACTGGATGCAGGGATGTGGCCAATGTCCCAGAATGAGCCAGCACAGCCCTCACTGGGAGGGAAGCAGACCCCACCTGAACAAGCAGCTGGCTTTTCCAGGGCAGCCTTGTTCTTTGGAGCAGCTGTGCTAAAGGAATGCTTGTCCTCTTTCCCTGCAGGCTCCTGGAGATGTCCTTGTTCCAAGCACAAGTCCCCAAGCTGCCAGCCCTCCTGCACAGCACCTGTCCCCTCTGGAGCAGCAGGCAGGGAATACTGCAGGTAACTTGCAGGTGGTCTTGCTTTCCTTGCATGAAACTCTCAGAACACACAGACCTTGGGTTCAGTGGGGGCATTCCTGGGAAATAAGGGGTTTGTGTTGAAACGGAACCACTTCTGACCAATCAAGAAAGTTTTCCAGGGAAAGTTTGGACCTCCTGAAGAGGTGAGACATCAATTAGGTGGGCAAGGACCTGTAAATGTGTCCAAGCTGTGAGACAAACAGCGCCCTGAACAGCTTCAGTCTGTGCAACAAGTGAGTTGGGGACATTTGGGAAGGAGCTCCTGGAGCTGGAGTCTTCCAGAGTGTCATGTCCTTTCTCTCTGGGGTTGTGTTACGTGAAAATGTAGAGGTCCTGATTATTTTCTGTGCCTCTGAAGAAGGAGGAGTTAGGTTGCTTTTTGTTCCCTGTGAACTGGAGGATGTGACAAGCAGCTGGAGCTGGAATGGAGGAAAGAGTCCCTGGAGGGAGTTGGATGCCTCACACGTGGCACTGATTGCAGGTTTCTCCACAGGAAGCCATGTAAATCCCAAGAGTGAACCCCAGAAGAGCCAGGAACAACCCCCCTGTGCCAAGCCCCTGGAGAGTTCCTCTCGCATGTGGTAGGAGACAGTGCAAGGAGTGGGGATGGGCCAGGGGTGTGGAAGGACTCAGGTTTAGCATTTTAAGTCATTTATGCTAAAAAGGGGTGGGGGGTTTTTCCCTGCCTTCCTCTCCAAACGTCCAGTAGCTCTGAAATGTACTTTGGTCAGATCCTGTGTCTTGGAAGTCCCTTGTGGCTCTTGGAGCCTTCTTTGGGTCTGGGACTGGCTCTGGCATGAGGAGGAGCACCTGAGGTCCTGCACAAATCAGCAGAGGTGCCCTAGCATAGTTAGCTCAGAGCTGGGAGGTGACTTCAAGGGCTCCTGAGGTGCAAGTGACTGACCTGGTTATTTTTGTCTGTGTGAGTGTCTGGAATACCTGACCTGACTCCTGGAATACCTGATGTGTCTCCTCACTGTGTGTTGCTGGGGAGGTTTTGGGAGAAAGATGTAATAGCCAGTAAATCCTTCTGGAGAGTGTGACAGCCACCTCATGTCTCCCCTGCTAATGCCACCAGGATGAAAGGCTGCAAGCAAGCCCTGGGTGTCCTGTGGCAGAGGCAGCAGATGGGGGTCAGGACCCTTTCCCCTTTGGATGAGAAGCACAAGACCTTGGCAAACCAGACTCCATCATCCCCCTCTCCAGCCAGCAAGGTGAGTGGTGCCACAGCCCTGTGTCCCCTGTCCCAGGCAAGCCCTGAGCTCCCTCCCTCTCTGCCCTCAGGCTGTCAGGCCACTGAAGAACTTCCTGCAGGGACAAGGGGGTGGCATCAAGGACTTCATCAAGCGCAACACTCCCACCCGGCCCCACCTGAAGGTGTGTTACATCTGAGGGGTGAGAGGAGAATGGGCTGCATGTGCTGGGAAGGGGAGTTCTGGTGTTACTTCCAAACCTTTAATTATCTTTTTTATGCCCTTTCTCTGCAGGGAGACTTTGTTGTAAGTATGACACCTTATCTGTGGGGCTGACACGCTGAGCACACTCTCGCTTCACACCAATGTCCATGAGCCTTCTGGCCACACCAGTGGTGAGGTGACAGGATCTCTTTGCAGGTGTGTTCTGCTGGGAGCTTCTGGCCTCTGAGCCAGGCTGCACTGTGCTTCCTCCACCGTGTTCCTGGCTCCTGGCAAGGCTATGCTGTTCTTTTCTAAATATCTTCTCTGCAGCTGAAGGACTGAGGTTTTTCCTTCTGTACCTCTGCTTATGTTGGATAATCACTGTTGCCAAATATGTGTTGTCTCCCCATCCCGACTCCAACAGTGACTGTGTGTACCAGGCTGCCTGAGGGGAGGCAGAGCCCTCAGCACCTGGTACAGGCTGAACTCTTCTCCCTTCAGGAGAAGGAGAGGCAGAGGCTGGAGAACCTCCGTAAGAAGCAGGAGGCTGAGGAACAGAGGAAGAAGAAAGTGGAGGAGGAGAAGAGACAGCGTCAGGCAGAAATGAAGCAGTGAGTTGGGCCCCTTTCCCCCTCCTCTTTCCTTGGTCAGCACAGGCTTGCCTTGTGCTTCCCACTTGGAATGAGCACTTTGGGAGCAGGCGGGGCTGATGGGCCCCTCTTGCCCACGCGGTGCCCAGGAAGAGGGAAGAGCGCCTGAGGAAGGCCCTGCAGGCTCGAGAGCGTGCAGAACAGATGGAGGAAAAGAAGAAAAAGCGGATGGAGCAGAAGATCCTGCAAAGTGATGAGAAGGTGAGAAGGCTGAGTGGGCTTTGGGCCTCTCCAAGAGCTGTGAGACCAGGAGGTGTGAGCAGGGTGCTGGCAAGGTCCATGCATGCCAGAATTCCTTCTGACACAGGGAGCCTTTTGTTCTCCATCCCTCTGCACATTCCTGTTGGGACAGGCCCTGTTTACGCTGCTCTGCGTTTAGGGAATGTGGCAGCCCCTGCCTGCCCTGGGCACAGCCCTGCAGGTGACAGCCTCACCTGGCCCATGTGCTTGGACTGGAGTGTGTGACTCAGTAGGGGGTGCATTTGGGTCAGGTTTGGGTTTCAGAGCCTGACCTGGCCCTTTTTGTGGGGGCAGACTGGGCTGGTGGCCGCATGCCAGTGCTGCTGCTGTGTTATGGCTGTGAAAGAGCTGAGGGAGCTGTGCCTGAGGGCCCAGAGCCTGAGCAGCCTCTGGGTGAGACCTGGCTGCTCATTTTGGGCTGGACTGAAGGGACCTTTGGAAAGGTCAGCTTTGGGAAACAAGGAGTCATGTTCCTTTCAGCACTTCCCAAACCCCGAGTGGACAAATGCACACCCACTGCTGGGTCCTCAGTCTCTTTTATGATCTGGGCTATCCCACCTCCAGACTTCCTCCAAGGCTGTGAAGTGTGTCCTTGGAGCAGTGGGACTGATAGGGGTGGCTTTCCCAGTTGCACATCTCACAGGTGAGGGAAGAGAAGGTGGCAGAGGAGCGGAGCAAGAGAAAAGGGTCCAAGAAACACTGGGAAGCGGAGGCACGGAAACAGAAAGCCCTGAAAGGGGTAAGAGCAACTTGGGACCCTCCTGCACATGGAAAAGGGCAGGGACAGCAGGGACCTGCTGTATTGGTGTGGCTGGTGGGACAGGGTCAGGTCTCTGCCTGCTTCTGCAGGGATTTTTGGGGTCTGCACTGCCAGATCTCTGTCCAGGCAGCTGATGTTGGGTTGGGACACAAGGGAGGAACACTGCAACTGCTGGAGCCTTACAGGGTTTTCCTCTTGTTTCTTCAGGAGGAACATGAGCAGCAAGAACCACTACAGAAAAGAAGAGAGGATGAAGTGAAGGAAAGAGGGAAAACAGTTTTGGAACTGAAGAACCTTCTGGAGCAGAAACAGCTGGGACAAGCAAAGGAGAGGTGTGAGCTGGTGCCTGTCCTGGAGCAGGGAATTGGCCACGTCTGGGGGGAAGTAGTAGATATGATGTAAATGTGATGTTGCACCTGGGATCTGGGGAGGCAGGAGCAGGAGGCTGTGAGAGGGTGAGGGACAGATGGGCATGCTTCCCCCTCTAAATTCTTTCTTTCCCCCCAGGTATCCCAAGCAGCAAGGGAAGGAGAAGCCCCTCAAAGGAGAACAGGAGCCAGCAGCATTGGCTGGCAAGGCCACCAAGGTAGGGTTGGAGTGTTCTGGGAACAGCTTTTCTACATACAGCACACAGGCTAGGCTCAGGATCAGGTGCTTTCCAAGTGCTGTGTTGCTGGGATGTTGTTTAGAGGATCAAGTACAATAAAACTAACGATTGTTATTGTACAGAGGTACTTTGCAGGAGCAAGCCAAGGGCTGGGGGTTCCCTGGCTTACAGGTGAGCCTCAGCCCTGTCATGGTATGGTGACAGTCATGAAATGGCACTTGGAAGAGCACCTCAAAGAGCATTCACTGGTCATGAAACCAATGTAGAATTTAGAGATTTATTAATGTTCTACTGCCACATTTCCTCATTCTGCCCAAAGGATGTGACCCCCAAACCTCAGGTGCCACGTGGTTCTGCGTCGCTTCATTTGCACTCACACAAAAAACATCAGGGCTTTAAGTCAGGGTTGTTGGTCTTGAAATATAACACTAACATTTGCTTTCATTCTCTACTTTTAAATTCATTGCTTCATTAGTGAAAAATCAATGCCCCAAATGGTTCTTCCTCTTCAGGATCAATTCTTCCTCCTGTGTGGGCTCCTGCTGCACTCCTTCCCTCAGTCCCTGGCACTTGGACTCTTTTGTGCTGTATAAATTTAATTTAAGGTCTGAATCCTTCCTGTACTGCCAGCAGCAAGGCCAGAATGAGTCTGGCAAAGCTTTTCCAGGCAGGAGAAAATGACTGAGCAGCACAGGAGGGGAAACTCCAGGAGAAATTATTTGGGTTTAAAAGGAACTTCAGCAGTTAATTTTTTTTCTCTTTATTAGGGGAAACAAAGTCCCGAAGAGCTGCCTCTTGAGCCTGGGCTGGGGAAAAGATATGAGCCACCAGAATCCTTTTTCCCAGCTCTTAACATCTGGCTCCAAGCAGAGAGAGTGAGTGTGGGCTCCAGAGAGCCAGGCTGGACCTAAGCAGAAACACGAGTGGCTATATCTGACAGTGTTGGATTTGGGGTTATTTCTGCAGAAGAAGCCACAGAAGCACTGAGGGGCTGGATGTTGCCAGAGCTGCCGAGAGCACAGCTCTGTGTCAGAGTCTATTCTGTGTGAGTGAGGAGTGACTTAATTCCTGTGTCTTACAGGAGGCTGACGGTCAGCAGCAGCCGAGAGAGGAGAAAAAGCCCATTCCACCAGCCGCCCCTGGGACATGGCCGAACAAAGCCGTCAAGGTGAGCCCTGGCCCCGGCACAACCCTCGGGTGGCCCCCGCCCGCTGTGGCTGCTTAGCTCCCGCGGCTCAGAGCCACCGCAGCGCTGGGCACAGGGAAGCCGCTGGAAAAAACAAGTGGTTGGAGGCGGAAAAGATGCTGGAAGCGGCCACGGGAGGGCAGCAGGTCCTGAGGCGACGGCCCGGTGGGAGCGGCCCTGGGCAGCCAGGCTTGTGCCAGCTGCAGATGTGGAGGCTTCTTCCATGGGCAGAGCGGCAGGAAAAGCTGCTCGGAGCTCGGATGCAGTGCTGTCTCTACCAGGAATCTGTTGTGAGGCTGCGGGCGCTGTCCTGGTTATGTCAGAGCTCCAGTGAGGGAAAACCAAAGTTTAGGTAGAGAGTTGGGTGCTGGGACATGTACAGTGTGCCTTTCCAGGTTTTTCCACAGAAAACAGGAGGGGAGGGAGTATTAAGAAGAAGTGTCAAGGCACGGAGCCCCCTGACAGTTTTGTGTTGGTTCAGGCTTTGAGTGCTTTGGGGCTCTGGTGGCCATCCCAGGCATGGTAGTGCTGCTCCCCTTGCTCATCACTGCTCTCTGTGTGGTTTCAGAAATCCCTCTCCACATCCTGCCTCGGGTCCCTGAAGGATGCTCAAGGACCAGGATCTCCCCCATCCAATGAGAACAGCTACGGGCTGGATCTGAACAGTGATGACTCCACAGATGATGAGAGCAACCCTCGGAAGCCCATCCCTGCTTGGGCTAATGGTAGGTGCCAGCTCTGGGCTGGCTTCCTTTCCCTCCTGCCCTGGAGCTTTCCAGCTTTGCTTGGAGCCATCCCAAAGTGCAGTCCAGGAGTGTATGCACCTCTTTCAGCCCCCAGCTCTGGGTGCTGACAGGATCAGCACTGCTTCCTGTTGAGCTGAGGTGAAACCAGAGTCCTCTGAGAGGAAAGGGGGCACAGCCCCAGCTCCTGAGGAGAAGCGGGCTGTGGGATGTGTCCCACCCCTCCTGCACAGCCGGTGGGCTCTCAGAGGGGCAGGGCAGTGCCGGTCCTGCAGGCAGGGGCTGCAGCTGGGTGTTGTTCCCACAGGGGCGCAGCTCCAGCAGGCCATTGTGCACCAGTACTACAACCCCCCTGACCTGGACGCGCTGTTCGGGGCCATCCCCAGCCCCAAGCTGGAGGACATCTTCTACAAGAACAAACCCCGCTACTTCAAGCGCACGAGCTCGGCCGTGTGGCACTCCCCGCCCGGCCCCTCCTGAACCTTCCAGAGCTGAGCCAAGGTGGTTTCTAGAGGCTGTGTTCTACTTTCCCTGTATTTACAATTTTAACATTTGATTCTTCTCTTGTACAGAAATAAAGTTGTTTAATGATGTCCTGCACTCACTGGGTGTGTCTCCTTTCCCATACCTTGGTGTTCCTTTTGCTTGCAGAAATCAGTTACTAATCTGCAACCAGAGCCAGTTCCTAGTCTGCCTCATTTCCTATTCACTTAGAATATTCTCTTGTAGAAGGAAGCTTGGAAATTACTGTAGGAAAGATCAGGTTTTTTTAATTACACTGAGGGGCTAATGTTTTTGTAATGCTTTTTTAAAATATATTTACTATATTTATGTATTTATCTATCCTGTCTTAATTATCTGCAATTCCTTTTCTTTCAACAATTCCTGTGCATTCATATTAGCCTGAGCCAGAATCTTCTTCCTGCTGTTGGAAATATCTCCCTGGACAGTTTAAGCAGTGGCTAATGCCTCCTCATCTTTTTTTTTTTTCTTAATGGGAAAAGGAAGCCCAGGCTCAGCTCTGGATCCTGTTGTGGCAGGATCAGTGGGCTAGCCTGTCTTGAGCAGGAGCTGGCTTGATTTGGGAAGGGTGAGGGAGGGGATGGTTCCCCAGGGGCTCTGTCAGTGTGGGAGCTTTGACCCTCCCCTCACCAGCAGAGCTGCACCTATTCCACTCCTTCCTTCTTCCTTTCCCAAGCCTGAATGCACATGGACTGACAGGAGCAGAGCTGGATTCAAACAGAAAAGGCTCTGGCTATAAGGTAGATTGATTCATGGAGCCAGAATCCCTGGAGCTGCCCTGCTGCTCCTTCCACAGCAAGGGGCTGGAAGTGCTTGGAGTGCCCAGTTCCAGAGCCAGTGCTCACCAAAGGGGACTTTTGTCCCAGGAGTGCTTTTTGGATGGATGGGATGAGGCAGGGAAGTAGGTAGGGTGGGGAGGACATCTAGGCTCCTTCCCACCCCAGAGGGCAGCATCTGGCCCCTGACTTCCCCAGGGACGCTGCCCTGCAGCACCATGTCCCTGTGGCCACCTGCACAGGGGACTGGATGAGGAGGACACAAAATCTGTTACAGCCCAACACAATCACGACAATTTCCCAGTTTCTTTGGTGCTGGTGGAGCCCGGAACGGTGAGGGAGTGGAAAAAAACCTTGGCGCCAACAGCTGCTGGCAGGGCTGCGCTGCCAGGCTCCGGGCTGAGCACTAATGAGGTGTCTGTGCTGCTGCTGGCTCTGCTCAGCTCCTGGAGCCCGCTGGGAGCCCAGGCCCTGCGCTCCAGGAGCTCCCAGGAGCTTGCCAGGAGCACTGCTGGTTAATGCCACCCCAGGAGAGGCGGCTGTGCCGTCTGCCAGCTCCCCACCAGGGAGGATCCATCCCATGGGATGTGGGGAGCAAAAGGCCCCCCAGCACTGGCATCGGGCTGCCACTGCCAGCTGGAAAAAGGAGCAGCTCCGTGAAATCAGCAGGAGAGAATTAAGCAGGGATCCCCTAGACGTGGGCGGGCTGGATGTGGAAGTGCCTCCTTCCTAGAAATGCTGGAGCCATGGTGCTGCAGCATTCCCAGAGCAAACCGTAGGTATCCCTGTGACCCTAAAGGGCAGTTCTCAGGTGGGAGAGGCCAGGTGGCTGACCCCACTGTGTCCCTCCAAACGGAGAAGGGAAAGGGAATGTTTCAGCTTGCGTGAAGCAAAATAATCCATGTCAACCTGAGGCATTTTCCAGGTCTGTGAGCACAGCAGGAGCATAGGAGGGTGACAGCGCCCCTTGAATCCCAGCAGTCCCTTTGGATCCTAGAGCTCCCCTTGGATCCCGGCTGCCTTGTTTCTCCCCTCTGCCACCACGTCATCTGTTTCTGTTTTCAGTGCCTGGGAACCCCTGATTCACCCCATCCCACGAGGCTGATTCCCGGGGCTTGGAGAGGTGGGAGGGCTGGGGATCGGGGCAGGGGAGCAGGATGGAGCCCTCTTCCTGCTCCATCCTGCCGGGTGCCCGGGCCGTGCGGGTCCCTTGGCCTGGGCAGGGGGTCCCTGAGGCGGGGGCACCTCCGCCCGCCGCTGTCTCCCCGGCTCGGCGGCTCCGCATCCCGCTCTCCTGTTGCTCAGAGATGTGGAGGCAGTTGCTAAGAGACACCGACACGTCAGTATCTGGCCCTAAGGAAAAAAAGAGGAAAAAAAAAAAAAAAAAAGAGACAGAGAAAGAGAGAGACAAGGGAGGACGAGGAGGAGGAGGGGAGGAAGGAGGTGGGGAAAGACCTGCTCCCATCGCCGGGCTCGCAGCAGCCTTGGCCGCCGCTGCCGAAGCCCAGCTCCCGACTTGGCGGCCTCTGGGGTGTGGCCGGCCACCGGGGACCCTCACATCACCGCTGGAGCTCCCCACATCGCCACTCAGGACCCCCACATCACCACAGGGAGCCAGGCCCTGCTCCTTCCCTGGCCAGTGAGTAACCCAGGGCAGCCCGGCCTCACCGGAGGGGTTGGGGCGCTTGGGGATGGGGAGCGACCGGGTAAGGTGGGCCGGTGGGAGGGGATGGAGCTGGGGGGTGCGGGCAAGGGAGGATGGAGCAGACATGGTCAGGTGGTGGGGGGCGAGGGCAGGCCTGGAGGGATCCTGGTGGGTGCTGGGAATGGGGATCTTCCCCCGGGAGAGAGGCGGGGAGGGTGTCCCTGGCACCGGGCTCAGCTCGTGGTGTGGGGGCTGGCGGGGGGCCGTGGAGCAGCACCTCTGCTCTGCCCACCGCCGGCCGAGATGGGCTGGCCAAGGTCAGCAGGACTGGGGGGCCCTTTTCCGTCGGGAATCCCGGGGGGATGCTTGGAGGAGTGACCCTGCCCGGGGGGCACGGGGAGGGCGCGGGTGCCCCAGAGGCCGCCCCGGGCCGCGACAGCCGCGGTCCCCCCGCGGGGCGTGCGGCCGGCACGGCTTCCCCCCTCTCCGCTCGCTCGCAGGCAGCTGGTGACGGCCCGACGCCGGCCCCGCCGGTGCCCCCGGAGGGGTTGGCATGCCGCCGGGATGCCGGGAACGACGCTGTGACCGCCGGCAGCCCTCGGCGTGAGCGGGCGGGCGGGATGGCCGGCGGCGCCCCGTGAGGGCCACGAGGCCATGCTGCTGGGCCCCTGGCTGCTGGCGGCGGCGGCGGCGGTGGCGGCGGCGGGCGCGGGCTGCCCGGTGCTGTGCAGCTGCCGCGGGCAGGCGGTGGACTGCAGCGGGCAGCGGCTTTTCTCCGTGCCCCCCGAGCTGCCGCTGGACACGGGCAACCTGAGCCTGGCCCATAACCGCATCGCCAGCATCCCGCCGGGCTACCTGGGCTGCTACGGGCAGCTGCGCGCCCTGGACCTGCGCAACAACTCGCTGGCGGCGCTGCCGGCCGGGCTGTTCCGCGGCGCCCGGCGCCTGGCGCACCTGGACCTGAGCTACAACAACTTCAGCCTGGTGCCCGCCGACATGTTCCGCGAGGCCAGCGCGCTGCTGCGCCTCGACCTCAGCCACAACCCGGGGCTGCGCCGCGTCCACCCCCAGGCCTTCCGCGGCCTGGCCCAGCTGCGCGAGCTGGACCTCAGCTACGGCGGCCTGGCCGCCCTCAGCCTCGATGCCCTGGAGGGGCTGCCCGGCCTCGTGGGGCTGCGCCTGGGGGGCAACCCCTGGCTGTGCGGCTGCGCCATGGAGCCGCTCCTCAAGTGGCTGCGGGGGCGCATCCAGCGCTGCTCCTCGGGTAGGTGCCGCCGGGACCCCCGCACCCCATCCCTCACGGGGGCCGGCCGGCAGCTGGGCTGACGCTGTCCCTCTGTCCCGCAGATTCGCAGCAGGCCGAGTGCTGGGCTCCCCCCGAGGTGGCGGGGGCCCCGCTGCTGTCGCTGACGGAGGAGAGCTTCCAGGCCTGCCACCTCACGCTGACCCTCGACGACTATCTCTTCATCGCCTTCGTCGGCTTCGTTGTCTCCATCGCCTCGGTGGCCACCAACTTCCTGCTGGGCATCACGGCCAACTGCTGCCACCGCTGGAGCAAGGCCAGTGAGGATGAGGATGTTTAGGGACCGCCGCTGCCACCGCCGCCAATAGACCCCCGCCCCGGCCACCCCCCGGCCCGGCCGCCCCCGCGGGGACACCAGACTGTGCCTTCTCCGCGTCCCCTCCCGCCACCCCCCCGTGCCGGGGTGGCTCTTGAGATGCCGGGGACACCAGGGGACAGCCCTGCTTCCTTTTGCCCCAAACTGGGGAGTTTTTGCACCCCTCCCATCACCGTGAGCTTGGACCCCTTCCTGTGCTGTTCCCACTGCCCAGGACTGGTTGAGGCAGAGATTTGGGAATCCCCTGGGAACCCCTCCACCGCTGCCTGGGAGAGACAGAGGACAAAGTGTGTGTGCCCCACTCTCCTGGGGGCATCGAGGAAATCCCTGCTTTCAGCCCCAAAGCAGCACCGCTGGAGCCCCCCAAATCCTGCACATACTCTCCAGCCTCCCCAAAAATCCAGGGGGGCCGGAAGCGTTGCTGACACTCAGCTTGTCACCACTGTTCCAGGGCATGCCTGCACCTTGCTGGTGACATTGGGATGTGCTGGAACAGCACCAGGACCACTGAGCCTGGCAGTGGGATGGGCTGTGACATCTCCAGGGGATGACATCTCCCAGGGATGGCACCTTCCACGGATTGCATCTCCCAGGGATGACATCTGCCTCCTCTTTGGGACCAAACCAGGCTCCAGCATTGCCCACCCTGGGGGAGGTTTGGGAGGTAGAAGGAGCTCTAAAAAAAGGCAAAAAAAGAAAAAAAAATAGCAAAAAGCAGAAAGCCAATGACCCTCTGTCCAGCTGGGACAGCCATGTCCCCAGTGCCTGTGTCAGCTGTCCCTGGTGTCTGTGTCACCCTGTCACTGTGGGAGCACATCAGGTGGGGAGTGGGGTTGGGGGCTTGGGGCTGGGGTCACCTGAGGACTGCTTTGTCCCTTCCCCTGTCCCCCATGGAGGCTGAGTGCATGGGGAGGGGGGTTTGGTTTAACCCCAGCCCACCCCAAAAGGGCTCCAACTGCACCCCAGCCCCAGCGCTGCCCCCGGGAAAGGGAACTTGACCTCTGCCTTCTCTATTTTGTCTGGGGTTTTATTATTTTCCTTTCAGTGAGTCCAAGAACCCCCCTGCTCCACACCCCTGCACCCCCACAAGTCCTGCAACCCCGGACCAGTCACATGGGCATGGAGCATCCACCTGCATCCCACCAGCTCCTTCCTCTGCCTCACCTCACCCTCTTCTTTTTGTATTTATATTTATGCTTTATTTTCCTTCTGTTTTGTTTCTCCTTGTCTTTTGATTTTGTTGTTTCTCTGTTCCTTTCCTTTCCTTTCCTTTCCTTTCCTTTCCTTTCCTTTCCTTTCCTTTCCTTTCCTTTCCTTTCCTTTCCTTTCCTTTCCTTTCCTTTCCTTTCCTTTCCTTTCCTTTCCTTTCCTTTCCTTTCCTTTCCTTTCCTTTCCTTTCCTTTCCTTTCCTTTCCTTTCCTTTCCTTTCCTTTCCTTTCCTTTCCTTTCCTTTCCTTTCCTTTCCTTTCCTTTCCTTTCCTTTCCTTTCCTTGTCTTCTATATCTTCTTTTCTTTTCTTTTCTTTTCTTTTCTTTTCTTTTCTTTTCTTTTCTTTTCTTTTCTTTTCTTTTCTTTTCTTTTCTTTTCTTTTCTTTTCTTTTCTTTTCTTTTCTTTTCTTTTCTTTTCTTTTCTTTTTTCTCTTTTCTCTTTTCTCTTTTCTCTTTTCCTTTTCTTTTCTTTCCTTTATTTTGCTTTCTTTTTTCTCTCTTCTCCCCCAACCCCGCTCTTTGTACGTTTTGTAACCGCGGGTTTTGTACCACGGGGCACTTTTTCAGCGCCAAACCTCGACAATAAAGAGTGTCAGCGCAGCCGGGGCCGGGACACGCGTGTGGCGGGGGGGACACTGTGCGTGTGTGACGGGGACATGTGTGTGACAGACCCCCGCGTGCGTGCAGCGGGCACAGGCAGCGTCCCACAGCCTGCAGAAGGCATCAGCCCCGCTCTTCCCTCCAGCGCTTCCTGTTATTCCTCCGGCAGCATCTCCCGGCCCCGGCGGGGCCCAGCTGTGGCCGCCGGGTCACCTCCGCGTCCCCCCCTCCCCGGGACCCCCTCCGGGCGGGCGGGGGGACGCGGGCCCCGTCCCGCCCGGCCGGAGCCCAGAGGTCGGGCAGCAGCTGTGCCGCGTCCGGCCACGCCGGCGGCCCCGGGGGAGCGATGGGGGCAGCGGGCGGACAGCGGCTGCAGAGCCCGGCCGGGTGCCCGGGGCACCCCCGAACTCGGGCATTGCCCTGCCATCCTTCTTTCCATGCACCCATGTTTCCCTTCCTCCCAACGCATCCATCCATCTATCCGTCCATCCATCCATCCATCCATCCATCCATCCATCCATCCATCCATCCATCTATCCATCCATCCACCCGTCCATCCACATAATACAATCCCACCTCCCATCCCAACCCCCCTCCCCACCCACCAAAACTGGCCCCCCTTCTTTCCCACCCCTTTTCCTCTCTCTGTCCTCCCCCTCTTCAGTCCTGCAGGGTCACACAGGGCCCACCAGACCTTCGGGGGTCCCCACATATTATGGGGGGAGAGGGGGGGGTTGGACCGGCCCCCTAAAAGGGGTGTTGGGTGGGCCACCCAGAAATGGGCACGGTGGGGGCACACTGAGACAGGGACCCTCCTGAAATGCCACCCCTGGCAGCCGCTGCTCCCACCCTACAGTGACAAAAGTTTCTGAGCCCCGGGTGTGGTGCCAAAGCTTTCCCGCGGCTTTAGCAAATCCGAATTTTCCCGACAAAAACGGGAGCTGCAGCCCCCCTACCCACGCGGTTCCCCCCCCCTCCGTTTGCTTTGGGGCGGGAGGTGTGAAGGAGCCCGAGCTGGGCTGTAAACACGGAGGTCACTTCAAAGGGGACGCCCGGGGACATCCTTAGCACCGCCAGATTATTTCGGCACCCCCGGGCGGGATGCGAGGCGAGGAGGGAGGTCGGGTGGGGGGGTGAACATCCCGTTTGGCAGCTTGGAAAAGCGGCGGGGGTCGGGGGAAGAGCTGCGGGGGGCAACTGGGGCTGTCCCCATCCTTGCCCAAATTCCTATCCCTGGTGCATCCATCCTCCCCGGAGCCCACTTTTACTCCCTGTGCAGAATAATCTGTTTTCCCAGTGCCACATTCCCACAACCACGGTTTGGGGAATCCTGGCCATGCCCCCAGCCCTGCAGCGTGCTCAGGGCATGGTATTTTGGGTATTTGAGGGCCCCCAGGCTCCCTGAGGATCACACCCACCCCCCACCCCCTAGCCATCCCTTCCAAGGATGCTCCCCATCCCCCCCGTGCCTGCTGTCCCCCTCTATCTTCCCTCATCTTCCCCAGGCACTCTCAGGAAGGCAACACCTTCCTTATCTTCTTCCGACGGCCCTGCTGCCCCTCACCCCCAGCTCCGGCCTTGTTATTTTCTGTAGTGTCCCTGCATTTCTCCCCAGAGACTCCTCAAGCAAACATTTCCCTCCTGGAAGGGAAAGGGAAATCTCCAAGACGCGGATAGAAAGTCAGCATCTCCGTCTCCGCTGGCCGGGCGCCTGCGGCTATTTCCGCGCCCGGCGGCTGAGCCGGACGGGGGGGAAGCAGCAAAGCCGACACCCCCACAGTGCTGGGATGTTTGGGGGTGGTGGAGGGATGGAGGGAGAGAGGGAAAGGAGGGTGGTGGTGGGATGGAGGGATGAGCAAAGGGAGGGAGAAAAAGGAAAAGTCATAGAATCATCAAGGTTGGAAGACATCTTTACGATCAAGTCCAACCATCAACACAGCAACACCCCTGTAACCCCCAAAACCATTTACCCATGGATGGATGGATGGATGGAGGAGGGGACTGTTGGACTGATGGATGGACAGCTGGATTGACAGATGGATGAGAGATGTCCAGTGGTCTCTCCAGGCTGAGAGAGCCTGGACAGCACTGGAATGTAAACACACTTTGGGACGCGTCCCTGGATGCAGCATTCCCACTCCTCAAGCTCCCCCAGCCCTTAAACCAAACCAGATCCATCTGGAAACTCCCCATAACCCTCAAGGAGGCTCCCAACCCTCCAGCTGGGGGGTTGTGCAGTCCCCAACCCCGTGGCCATCCCCTCCGTTCCCTCTCTCTGGACAAAGGACCGTCCCCACACGGCGAGACCGCGGGCGGTGCCCCCAAACCCGGCAGGGGCCGGCAGGAAGGCGGAGGCAGCTCCCCCGACGACGGGAAGCATCCCAAGGAACCCAATAATGATCCCGCATCCTTTCCAAGAGAGAACAAAGGCTGAGGAGATAGCATAGTTCATCACCGATAAATGAAGGATGTAAATAGCAAATAGGGGGAAGATTTATTTTGAGCAGAGCCTGAGGAAGCAGCGGGGGCTGGGCTGGGGGGGAAATGGGACAGGAGCCATTTGGTGGCTCATCCAAATCCTGGTTGGGGTGAGCTGGAGTCCTGCCCGGTGCCCAAACCTCCCATCAACGCCCAGGGCGTCCTGTGTCCCTTTTCATACCCTGAGGGTCCCGTGTCCCCGTCTGCACCCGGGGAGTCCCGTGTCCCCATCCCTCACGTTTGGGTGTTTCACAGCCCCGGGTCCCGTTTGCACGCCCAGGTGAGTCACCCGGCCTCAGATAAGGAAAAAAAACCCAAAATGGGATTTGGTGGGACGGTGCTGCTGCCTGATACAATCACACCTGGGGGGCTGAGACAGGCAGGTGCCCACCCCACGGGATCAAACACCCTCATCGCGGTGCTGCAACGCCCCGAAGGGTTGAGACGGAGGTTTTCCTGCATTTCCCGAAGTGTTGTTGAGGAAGAGACCAGGAGAATCCATCCCAGGCAGAGACGCCCCACAGTGCGCACACACCCCCCACACACACTGCACCCTCACTCTAGACACCCTAAAACCCTGCCGTACCCCCACTCCTCCATCCTCCCTTCCACCACATCCCCCCAGCCCCCCGAGGGAACTGCGCACACCCTGCTCCTTTTTTATCCAAAATTCATTTATTTGTCACAAAACACAAAGCCCTGGGGTGCAGGGGGAGCCGCCCCCGCCTGAGGCCCCCAGGGGCTCCTCCCCGGCTGTGACTCAGTTTTCCCTTCCTGCGATTAGGGCTTTTCATCGGGGATCCCCAAAGCAAGCCAGGCTTTGGGGCGAGGCGGAGGTGGGGGGGGGGGGGGGGTCCCCCGAGTAGACCAGCTCGGGGGGCGCCGGGGCCGGTCGGGGAGGGGTTCAGGAGCGGAAGAGCGTCTCCTGGGTGGCGGGGTCCAGCTTGCCCCCCGGGCCGGGGCCCCCCTTGCCACCGGGGGGGTGGCTGTGCCCCGAGGAGTAGCTGGCGGAGCGCTCGGGGCCGGGGCCGGGGGTCCGGCAGCAGAGGAGGGCGGCGCAGGCGTGGCGGAATCGGGGGTCGAAGAAGGCGTAGAGGAAGGGGTTGAGGCAGCTGTTGATGTAGGCGATGCCGGTGCAGTAGGGATGGAGGTTGTTGAGGAAGGTGTGGAGGGCGCAGGACCAGGGCAGCACCTCCAGGTCCATCAGCACGTAGAGGGTCTTGACCAGGTGGAAGGGCAGCCAGCAGCCCCCGAAGGCGGCCACCAGCACCGTGATGATGGTGAGGAGGCGTTTGCGCTTGCGGGGCCCCTCGGCCCGCTCCCGGCGGAAATGAGTGGCCACGGTGCGAGCGATGAAGAAGTAGCAGGTCAGCATCACGGCGAAGGGCACCACGAAGCCCAGGGCGGTGGAGGAGAGCCCCAGCCCCACCTCCCAGGCGCCCTCCGTGCCCTGCGCCGCCAGGTCCCCGTAGTCCATGTAGCAGGTGATCTTGGTGTCCCCGCCGAGGGCGGCCGCCCGCCGCAGCACCAGCGCGGGCAGGGCCAGCAGGGCGGCCAGCAGCCACAGCGCCACGGTGGCCACCAGCCCGCTGACCCGAGAGCGCAGCTTGGCCGTGGCCAGCGGCCGCACGATGGCCAGGTAGCGGTCGAAGCTGAGGCCGGTCAGGCAGAAGACGCTGGCGTACATGTTGACGAACACCAGGTAGCTGCTGACCTTGCAGGCGGCCGTGCCGAAGGGCCAGTGGTAGCCCAGCCAGGCGTAGGCGGCCCAGAGGGGCAGGGTGACCACGAAGGTGAGGTCGGCCACGGCCAGGTTGGCGATGAAGGTGTCGGCCGAGCGCCGGCGGTCGCGGCCGCCCTTGAAGACGGTCCAGAGGACGAGCCCGTTGCCGGCGGTGCCCAGCAGGAAGACCAGCAGGTAGATGGTGGGCAGCAGGGCCAGCGAGGGGCCCCACTCCGCGTACTCGCAGTCCGTATCGTTGTCGAAGCCGTAGGTGTAGGCGTCCGTCGCCTCCTCCATCCCGGCGCTGGGCTCCGCTCCGCTCAGCTCATCCCGGGCTCACCCGCTGCTCCGGCCCCTGAGCGACTCTCACCGCGTTACCTCCCCTTCCTCCTGCTCCCCGCCCTCCTCCTGGAGGGGACGGGCAGGACAGGGCAGGGGGCAGGGCCGGGGGGGAGCCCCCGTGGGAAACTTCACAGCTCCCCCCACCTCCATCTGGCTCCTGCCCGGGGGGTTTTACCGAGCTCTCACCCGCGTGTCAACGCGCCGACCCCCGAGATAACCCCGGCCTCACCACGCCCGGGGGGTTTGGTCGCCCTCCGCGGTGGCGTTCGGTGCTGGGATCCGGCTCTGGGGAGCTCAGGAACGCGGGGGGGGCTTCAGCCAGCGTTTGGGGTTTCACCTCGGGGCGCCGCATTCAGCGCCGGGGTGTCACACATCGGGGTGTCACACATCGGGGTGTCACACATCGGCGTGTCACACATCGGGGCTGCATTTCGCACGGGCAGTGTCACATCGGGCACCTGGCAGCGGGGGGGTCGCAGAGGGGGTCGTTGTCACACTGGGGGGAGTGGCGCTGCGGTGGGGGGGAGGGTGTGCATTTGGCATTTTGCATTTGGCACTTGGGATTCCCCGTTTTGCTCCCAGCTTTGTCTCGCTGCGCACACAGCGGTGGCTCCAGGGGGTCCCCCAGCGCCGGGACCCCACTTTGAGCAAAACGTGCCGAGGAGATTTATACATTTACCAAAGATCCAGGGCGGGGAGGGGGATTCTGGGACCCCCCACGCTGTAAAAAGATCGTTTTAGGGCAGCAGCTGCCGCAGGACCGGCTGCTACCGGAGCTCTCAGCTTCGCGGGTTGCTCATGGAGCCGGACGCGGCAACGCTGAGCCAAGAGAGAACAAATTTTCCCCCACTCCATAAATAAACATTTGTGTGGGGAGGAGGGAAGCCCTCCGAGGTGGTGGGGCCGTGGTCTGGGATTGTCCCACTGGAACGAACTCACACAGTTCCAGCTCTGGGGAAAAGAGCCCAAGGAGCCGAGCGGGACTTTGCAGAGTGAGGTCTGAAGAGCCCCAGATCTCCGGGACACGGAGGGGGGGGCTGGGCTGGGGCTGTAGGGGGGGATTAAGTCGGGGACGGGCTGTGGGAAGGGGCAGGTTTAACACCTGAGTGCAGGGATAGAGACTGGGGGGGACACAGATCCCCCGGGACCCCCCGCCGGCTCAGTGGGGCCCTTCTACCAGCAAAGAGGTGTAAAGGAGGGGTTGTGGGGGGAATTCAGTGGCTGAAATGGCGGGGAGAGCTCACAGGGATCTCCAAAATGAGACAGAATGGCGTAGGGCGGAAAGGGGACGGTAAATGGGGATGCAGGTTAGGGGACCGCGGGGGCGGGACACAGCAACACCAAACCGGACACCCAGAGCTGCAGCGTCAGCCGGGAGAGGAAAGCAGCGCTGAATCAGGCTGGAGATAAGGAGCGATCCCGTATCTCAGTGCCGGGACAGCCGGCATGCGGGGAGAGAGGTATTAAACACAGAAACTGCTCAAACTGCTGGCAGATCTGCGAGGGTGCCCAGCTCCGGGTCAAATCTCAAGCTGGAACGAGGAAGGGCTGGAATCCCGCAGTCCCCAGCGCAGACACAGCTCGAGCCTTTCCGCTAATTAGCGACATTAACGGGGAAACACCAGCGCTGCTAATGAGCCCCCCGGGATGGCAGCGAGGCTCCCCGGGCTGCTCCCGCCCTGGCCGGAGCCCCGTTAATGAGCAGGACAGCTAATGAGCAGTTCTATTAATGACTATTAATAACACTCCCAGCTATCTGTGTCCTAATTGGAGCGCGGCACAAGTATCCATTTCCAGCCGCCGCACACGAATCCGTTTCCAGTCTCTTCCCTTTCCAAAAACTGCGGGTTGAGTGTCCCGGTCACCCCCTCGCTGTCCTGGAAGCTGGGCTGGCTCGCCCTCGGTGCCACCCAGGGGGTCCCATTGGTCTCGGCGCCGGGGAAGGAGCCCCCCAGGCTGGGTGTGTGGTGGCCACGGGTGGTGGGTGGGTGGCCAGGGCTTAGCTGATAAGGAATCCGTGGGGCTGATAAGGAGCTCCGCTATCTGCAGCGGGGGGAGGGCAGGAGCCGCTCTCCTTGCGGAACGGGGGCTGGTCCCTGGGCACCAGCGAGGAGCTCCGGGACCCTCGTTCATCGTTCCCAGGAATGAACCCCAGGACTTGGCACCAGCGGTTCCATTGGGAACAAGCCATGCTCACGGCGTCCCTCCCCACTGGCTATGCAGGGGGATTGGGGTGGGAGCCCCCACGGGGTGGGATGAGGAGCCAGACCTCACCCCCCCCACCCCGAACAGGGAGGGCAGCGCTTGGCCCTGCACGAGAAGGGATCCGGCAGCTTCCCCCGAATCCACAGAGCTGCTCACATCCGACCGAGGAAGTGACACCCCCAGGGCACAGCTCCTGTCCCTCTGTGCCCCCTTCCCCGGGCTGCGCTGCGGGCACAGCGCTCCTCCTGCTGGCTGCTCCCCCCACGGTGTCCTCCGTCCCTCCTGACCCCTCTTCCCTCTGCTCCCGCACCCCAGCCCTGCCCGTCGGGCCCCCAAAACCGCCCCGCGTCCCCCAAGGCTGGACACGGGTGAGTGCTGAGAGCCACGGGTTTATTGGGGAGGTGCAGCCCCCGGCATGGGGTGGCAAGGACTGGGAGGTGGCTGGGGAGGGGCACCCTGGGGTCAAGGAATGGGGCTGGGGCACCTCATATGGACACTGGGGACACTGGGATGTACTGGGACAACCCGGGGTGGGCACTGGGGACAGTCATATGCTGATGGGGCTCATAGGGGGAGCACTGGAGACTGGGTGGGCAGTAGGAGCCCGATGGGGGTCGCAGCAAGCCCCTCACCCGGCCGTGGGCTGCCCCGCAGGGAGGTGGACAGGCAGGGGGCTGCCCCATGGCCCCCGGGGCTAGAGGCCGAGGGAGAAGGTGCCCGAGTCGGTGGATTGCTTGTCCCGAGAGCAGGTCCCCAGCGCCCCAGGGGGACAGGCTGAGGGGGTGGCAGGCGCGCCAGCCTCTGACACCTGTGGGGCAGGGGACGGGCACTGGGTGAGTCACTGCACTCAGGGGGGCCGATCAAGCCCCCCGGAGGTGTCCCCATCCCCAGGGTACCCCAGCCCCATGTCTGACCTCCTCGAACTTGCGGGCCTTGTAGTGCTCAGCGCCCTTGAGGAAGTTGAGCAGGATGATGTCGCACAGCACCGTGCCCTGGGGGCAGCAGTGTTGGGGTGGGGGTCCCCACACTGTGGAGCACTCCCAGGTCCCCACAGAGCCAGGCTGCTGTCACCCTGCAGCTGTGCTCTGTCCCCATGCCCCGTGGCCATGGGATTTCCCCCTTCTGCCCCAGGAAGTGTCACCACTCCGGGGCTGAGAACGTCCACAACTCACCACACCGATGGAGGTGAAAGCAGCCACCGTGTTGATGAGGGTGGGGACGATGCCAAACTTCCCTGCCTGGGGGAGCAGAGACCTTGTTGGCCGGAGTCCCCGACCCCCCTGTGACCCCGCGAGTCCCCGGCCTCACACATACGCTGCCATACACCAGGACATCAAAGCGGATCCCAAAGGCCTTGATGAGGGTGCGGCGCTGGGAGCCGTCGGGCCAGCGGTAATATCTGGCATGCCTGCGGTGACACAGGGTCATGGGGTCATGGGGACATGGGGACATGGGGACAGGAGCCATGCCAGGCAGTGCACACCCCTGTGCCGTGTCCTGACCATACCTGAAGTTGTATCCAGGGGCAGGGGTCCGGGCCAGGCTGTCCAGGCGGGTGAAGGAGTAGCGGGGCAGGCAGCGCTCCCAGGCCCGGTCCAGGTCACACACCCACCCGATCTTGATCCCCAGCACCCCCCCCTGCCCCAGCCCCACATCAGCACCATGGGCCCTGGCCCCATGGCACCAAGTCCCCACAGTTTCACAGTTCTGCATCCCATGGCCCTATGCTCCATGTCCTATAAGCCCACATCCCACAGTCTCATCTCCCCAAGCTCCACATCCCCCTGCACCTCGTGTCTCAAATCTCCATGTCTGTATACCCCATGTCCCAGTGTCACACATCCCAAACCCCATCCATGTCCCTGTGTCAAAGCCCCACATCATCACCAGTGTCCCATGTTCCTTTATCCCTATGTCCTGTTCCCAACATCCCTCATCCCTGCATCCCGTGTCCCCATGTTACGCAAGCCCAGGTCCCCATCTTCCATGTCCCCATCCACCACCCCATATTCCCCCCATCCCAAGCCCCATGTCCCACATCCCATGTGGGATGTGTCCCCAGCTCCCATGTCCCTATGCCCTTACATCCCAGCTGCTTGTACCCCTATGTCCCCACACCCACCCCATTCTCCCCCCATGCCTCCCGTATCCCCTGTGTCCCCGCTCACGGTGGCAGCCAGCGCAGGGAAGTCCTGCCCAGCCAGACGTGCCACGTCCCCCAGGCGCAGGATGGGGCACAGGGGCTGCAGCTGTGGGTGGAAGCGACACCGGCCCAGCTCCACCCCACTGCCAGGGGGTGGCATGTTGGTCCTGGGGACACAGGGGGGACACAGGGGACACACAGGGATGTGCCATCAGGCAGCAGTCTGGGGTTCGTGGACTCACATCCCAATGTCTCCCCACCATCTTGTGCCTGTGTCCTCGTGTCCCCTGTCCCCATGTCCCTGTGTTACCCCAACCCCTGTCCTCATGTCCCCCCGTGTCTTGTGGCACTCACTTCTCAAAGCCAAAGAGCGGGAAGCGGATGCTGTTCTTGATGAGGAGGGTGAAGTTCTCAGCTTCCAGCATGACGGGGCTAGAGGAAGGGGGGTGACACTGAGGACAGGCAGGGGGCATGTCCCCTGCTCCTCCCCGTGTCCCCCCGGCCCCACTTACACGTCAACGGTGTCCACCTCGGGTGGGCACCAGCCCTGGATCTCGCAGGTGCGCAGGGTCGTGTTGTAGGGGACGCAGCGCCCTGTCAGCACCCCTGGGACCCCCGGACCGCTGTCAGCACCTCTGCCAGCACCCCCGAGACCCCAGACCCCCGTCAGCACCCCTGGGACCCCCGGACCGCTGTCAGCACCTCTGCCAGCACCCCCGAGACCCCAGACCCCTGTCAGCACCCCTGGGGTCACCGGACCCCCATTGGCACTCCTGGGACCCTGAATCCCCGCCTCCCCGGGCCCCCCTCAGCCCCCTGAGCCCACCGAGGGTCCCTCACTCCTGGAGGTGGCTCCCCCCGGTCCCTCGGCCCCCTCAGCCCCCGTTCCCACCGGGGTCCCTCACCGTTGCTCGTGGCCGGGCTCAGCTCCCGGCAGTCCCGGTCCGCCGAGCAGTGGAACGCGGCTTCGCTCTGCGGGGCGGGGGTCAGCGGACGGGGGGCTCATCGAGGGGTCCCCCCGAGCGCCCCCTGCCCCTCCGCACCTCCGGGCACACGCCCTGCGCCTGCTCCTCGGTCCGGATCTGCTTGGTGACCACCACGAACACCGAGGTGCCCTGCGGGACGTCGCTGTCACACGACCCGCCCGGGGCTGGGGAACTGAGGCGGGGGTGGCCCCGCGCCCCTCAGCGACCCCTTCGGTCCCCGTCCTCACCTGGGGGGGTGTGACGTAGTCGGCCGTGTCCATCACCTGCCCCGCGTAGCGCCCCACGCCCTTCACCTTGGTGACCACGGAGGACTCGATGGCGGTGTCCCGCACCTGGTACGCTTTCTCATGGAGGAACACCCAGCTGGGACAGCACCGCGGGTGACGCTGGGGACAGCCATTCCCGGACACCACCGGCACCCCCCGGGCCCCGCCTGCCTCCCCCGGCACCACCCGGACCTGCCCGTGACCCCCGGCCCCCGGAGCTGTCAGTGCCGGTGGCTGCCGATCCCCGACAGCCTCTTGTCGTCCCCTCGCCAGTGACTGCTGTCACCCCCCGGGAGCATCCAGGGACAGGGACCCCAACGCGGGTCATCCCCTGGGGCCGAGCGGCTTCTCTGCCGCTCGGTGTCACCCACACTGTCCCTTTCCTGTCATCACCCGAGATGCTCTCCTGGCTGTCCCCCTTGTGTCACCCGTAACGACACCTTGCTGTCCCCATCATGTCACCTGCGCTGCCACCCTCCCGTCACCCGCACCGGCACGCTCTCTGGCTGTCTCCCTTGTGTCACCCGCACCGCCACCCTCCCGTCACCCGCACCGGCACGCTCTCTGGCTGTCCCCCTTGTGTCACCCGCACCGATATCCTCTGTCCCGCCTTGTCAACCGGTACACTCCCCTGGCTGTCCCCACCGTGTCATCCGCTCCGGCACCCCTGAATTCCCGGCACTGACACGTTGTCACCCGCTCTCCCGTCCCTCCTCTGCTCCATCACCCCCTGACCACCCCGTCACCCCGCGCCGCCCGCCGGTGTCCCCTCGCTGTGACCCCGCTGCCGCACGCCGCCATCCCCCATCACCCTTGTCACCCCCGGTGTCACCTGCAGCAGCAAGTGGCAGTCACGGCGCTGCCGCGGTGCCGGGAAGGGGACTCGGGGATGTGTCCCGGGGAACGTCCCGGGGCGGGGTGTCCCAGGGGTGCCCGGCGGTTGTCCCGGCGGCTGCCAGGGGGGCTCACCCGACGAAGTAGGCGAGGATGAGGAGCTGGACGCCGCGGTTGACGACGCCCACCACCCAGCTCTTCACCACCACCGACTTGGTGGTCTCGTAGGAGAAGAAGTCGCTCACCCAGCGGGTGCGGAAGCGCGGGAGGGACATGGGCAGCGCGGGGGGCGGCCGGAGACGGGATCCGGGCAGGGCAAGGCAGGGCAAGGCAGGCAGGGCTGCGGGATCCCAGTGGGATGCGGGAAGGGCAGGGCAGGAGTGCGGGCAGGGAGCGGGGATGCGGGCAGGGCAGGGCACGCTCGGGTGCGGGCAGGGGTACCGGCAGGGGCACGGGCAGGGTGCGGGTACCGGCAGGGTGTGGGCAGCACCCGCAGGGGTGCGGGCAGCGAGGGCGGTGCGGGCGGGCGGAGGCGGGGGCAGGGCGGGGGCCGGGGGCGGGGGCACGGCCCGGGGGGACGGGAGGGGTCGCCCCCCCGTTCCTGGGGGGATGGAGGGGTGCAGGCGGGGACCTTCCCCGGCGTGCCTGTGGTGGGGAGCGTCAAAGGCGGGGCACATTCCGGCAGCGGGGAGACCCACATTGGGGTGCACGTGGGGGGTGCGCCCCAGACTGGGGATGCCTGGTTTGGGGGGACACCCCTGCAGAGGAGCAGGAGGGGGGCGGCCCGTGCGCGCGGTTCCGGGGGTGCCCCGCTCTGGGCCGCCCCATTGTCCGGTTCCGACACTTTGGGGCGCCCTGGCTTTGGAGGGGGGGTTGTCCCCACATGAGGTGACGTCACGGGGCTCGCCCCGTGCTGGCCAATGGGGTTTCTCCCCACTTCTAGTCCTAGGCGGGGCGGAGCGGCGGGGGGCGGGGTCTCGGGCGCTCTGACCACGCCCCCTCGGTGGGCGGGGCCGCCCGCGGTGCGGCGGAGAGCGCTGCACGGGTCCGCCCCGTCGCCAGGGGGCGCCAGCGCGGCCCGGCGCCATGGCGGAAGTCCGCGCGACTTCCGGCGTTGGCGGCCCCGCGCGGTTCGCGCTGCGCAGGCGGGAAAAGCGGCGGCGGCGGCGGCGGCGCGGGGGGGCCGGGTGGGTGTACCGGGGCTCGGGGCTGGCTGGATCCCGCGGGGAGGCCGGGTGGGTGTACCGGGGCTCGGGGCTGGCTGGATCCCGCGGGGAGGCCGGGTGGGTGTACCGGGGCTCGGGGCTGGCTGGATCCTGCGGGGGGCCGGGTGGGTGTACCGGGGCTCGGGGCTGGCTGGATCCCGCGGCGGGCACCCGGAGTCAGGGTAGGCCGGCTGGGATGGGGGAGCGGCCTGGGATGGAAGTGGGCTGGGGGTGGGTGGGCAGGCCCGGAGGACGCCTGGGAGCCCCGGCTCGGAAGGAGTTTGGGGGTGCGGGGGTGGTTTGGGGTGGCCTCATCGTGGGGGGAAGGGCAGGGGTGATGACACGGCGGTGGCCGAGGGTTGCAGGAAGGGGCGGCCCTGGGACCGGGGCACAGCCAGGTATCGCTCCCGTCAGTGAGTCAGGTGCCACCGCTGGGGCGGGAGCAGCCTGGGGCGGTGAGGTCCGGTTTTGGGGGCGCTGGGGAGGGCCGGGAGCCTGTTGCCAGCCCGGCTCACCCGCTGTCCTCCCGCAGCTGCCGTGACTGACTCCTCTGCCGCTGCCCCGGGCATGCCGGGCTAGGGGGGCTGCTGAACCCCCCGAGCTCGTCCCTGTCCCCTCCCACACCCCGCAGCCGCCATGGCCGATACGCTGGAGTTCAACGAGATCTACCAGGAGGTGAAGGGCTCCATGGTAAGCGAGAGAACATGGGGGTGGCCCCACGGGCACTTCCAGCGTAGGGTGTGGATGGGGGAAGCGAATGTTCTGTGATGAGGAGGGTGTGGAAGATGAAACTGTGTCTGGTTGGTGGTGTGGGTGCCTGGAGGGCTGCACCCAACGGGGCCATGGTTCCTCTATGCTTCCATGGGACTGAGTCCCCTCATGCCCAGCTTTCCCACAGAATGATGGGCGGCTGCGGCTGAGCCGGCAGGGCGTCATCTTCAAGAACAGCAAGACAGGGAAGGTGGACAACATCCAGGCCTCAGAGCTGGCTGAGGGCGTGTGGCGGCGCGTGGCGCTGGGCCACGGCCTCAAGCTGCTCACCAAGAACGGCCACGTCTACAAGTATGACGGGTTCCGGGAGTCGGTGAGTCCCTGTTCCCTGCTCCCGCTGCCTTGGCCCTGTCCCAGATCCAGTTGTGCTCCCTGCCAGCCCCAGAACAGCTCTGCCCTCTGCATCCCCATGGCCAGGGGCTCTGTGTCATCTGGGGCTCTGGGCACTGCTGGTTCCTGACAGTGTTGCCTCCCTCTTGCCCAACCCAGGAATTTGACAAGCTGTCAGATTTCTTCAAGGCCCACTATTGCCTGGAGCTCGCAGAGAAGGATCTGTGTGTGAAGGGCTGGAACTGGGGCACAGTGAGGTTTGGAGGTGAGTTCCAGTGGCAGCCCAAGGGCATGGGGTGGGATGTTCCTACCAGTGTGTGGCTGTTCTGCTGCCACATCCATTTGCTTAGGAGCAGCTGCTTTATAGGGATGTCCTCAGGGACAGTGAGGACATTTGCCATCTCAGGAGAACAGGAGATCCCTGAATCCCAGGGAGCCGTGCTTGGTGTGGGATCTGCACATGTGTGCCATTCACCAGGGAGCCAGGGGAGCTGGTGGATGTGCCTCCAGCTCAGGGACCGGGACAGATGGGGTCAGACAGTTCCTTTTTGTGTGTTTCTGATCAGTGCCAATTTCCAGGGATGTGGCCGGAAGGGAGAGAGCCTGGAGCTTTTGGAGGGTGGGAATGCAGTGATGAGAACAGAGGCACTGCTGGATTTTGGGAGAGGAGCGAGACCATGGCTGGAGATGGGATTTGTTTGGCACAGCTCTGAGCTGGCTGTGATATCCCTGTCCCCACAGGGCAGCTGCTGTCCTTCGACATCGGGGAGCAGCCGGTGTTCGAGATCCCGCTCAGCAACGTGTCCCAGTGCACCACAGGCAAGAACGAGGTGACGCTGGAGTTCCACCAGAACGATGACGCCGAGGTCTCGCTCATGGAGGTCCGGTTCTACGTGCCCCCCACCCAGGAGGACGGCGTGGACCCTGTGGAGGTACGTGGGGCCGGCAGGAGGGTGGGGGCTGGCAGTGAGGGACCCTATTTGACTGCTTCCCTGGCAGGCCTTCGCCCAGAACGTGCTGTCCAAGGCGGACGTGATCCAGGCCACCGGAGACGCCATCTGCATCTTCCGGGAGCTGCAGTGCCTGACGCCGCGCGGGCGCTACGACATCCGCATCTACCCCACCTTCCTGCACCTGCACGGCAAGACCTTCGACTACAAGATCCCCTACACCACTGTGCTGCGCCTCTTCCTGCTCCCGCACAAGGACCAGCGCCAGATGTTCTTCGTGGTGAGTGGGAATGGCTCAGCCCTCCTCCAGAAGGGCACTGGGGGTGGTTTGGGGGGTTTCGTGTCTTCACCTCCTCTTCTCTTTCCAGATCAGCCTGGACCCTCCAATAAAGCAAGGCCAGACTCGCTACCACTTCCTGATCCTGCTCTTCTCCAAGGATGAGGACATCTCCCTGACCCTCAACATGAATGAGTGAGCTGCCCAATGCCACGCTGCTTCCCAGACCCCTCGCTGGATCCTGAGGGAGCTACTTACACCCCAGACCCTGTTCTCACCTCTGCCCTCCTTCCCGCCACACAGGGAGGAGGTGGAGAAGCGCTTTGAGGGGCGGCTCACCAAGAACATGTCAGGGTCCCTCTACGAGATGGTCAGCCGGGTGATGAAGGCGCTGGTGAACCGCAAGATCACCGTGCCCGGAAACTTCCAGGGGTGAGCAGCTGCAGGGCCAGTCCCTCTCTTTGCACCTCATCCCCATGGCCACAGGGAAGGGGCTCTCTGTGTGATTCGTGCTGGGAAGCAGGGCCTGTTTGCCAGGGGTGGGCACGGGGAGGATGTTTGTCCCCATGGATAGCAGTGTTTGTCCTGCAGACACTCTGGAGCCCAGTGCATCACCTGCTCCTACAAGGCCAGCTCAGGGCTGTTGTACCCGCTGGAGAGGGGCTTCATCTACGTGCACAAGCCCCCCGTGCACATCCGCTTCGACGAGATCTCCTTCGTCAACTTCGCCCGCGGCACCACCACCACCCGCTCCTTCGACTTTGAGATCGAGACCAAGCAGGGCACCCAGTACACCTTCAGCAGCATCGAGAGGTGGGTGTGGGCTGTGGGGCCAGCCTGGCTGTGCCCACTGGGGCTCCCCAGCACCCCCAGCCCCACCGTGCCCTCTCCCACAGGGAGGAGTACGGGAAGCTCTTCGACTTCGTCAATGCCAAGAAGCTGAACATCAAGAACCGGGGCCTGAAGGAGGTATCAGCCAGGCAGGGCCGGGCTCGCACCCACTGGCGCCAGCGCTGCCTTCTCCCAGAATCCGGCTGCTTTTCCCTCCTTTTTTCACCTCTCTTTTCTCTCCTTGCCCTTGTAGAGGAAAAAGGTCCGTGCGATATCCCTTCCTCTTTCTCCTCCTCCTCCTCCTGGTGCAGGTTTCCTGTGCATGGCCGTGGTGGTCTCTGACTAACCCAGTAACCCCAGTGTGGTGTGCGAGGGCCCCTCTAACCCCCATAACTGCTCTGCCCCTCTTTCTGGGTGCTCTGCCCCTCTTTCTGGGGCCCTGAGGGGGGAAGGAGGGGACATGGCCGTTCTGTCCCCTGGCCTGTGCATGCCCAGGGCTGTGCTCACCCAGGGCTGTGTTCCAGAGTGGAACACAGGGAGCAGCTCTCATCCTGCCTCTCCACAGGGAATGAAGCAGAGCTACGATGAATATGCTGACTCTGACGAGGACCAGCACGATGCCTACTTGGAGAGGATGAAAGAGGAGGGCAAGATCCGGGAGGAGAATGCCAATGACAGCAGTGATGGCTCTGGGGAGGAGACAGGTGAGCGCTGGGGCTGTGAGGGAGTGCCGTGGTGCTCCAGCTCCTGCTCCCCATGATGATCTATATCACTGAGCCCTCACTTTCTCCTCCAGACTCGTCCTTCAACCCTGGAGAAGAGGATGATGACGTGGCTGAAGAGTGAGTAGAGACCAGGCAGGGCTCTATCAAAAAGCCCTATAGGAAGGTGCTGTTCTAGGGCTGTGTGAGCATTGAGAGATGCTCACAGCATGACTGGGATCACCTGGATTTGGGAATGTACAGCCCTGGGTTTGGGAATGCTGGGCAGCTGGGGCAGTTTTGGGCTTGCTTCATTGTAATGGCGTTAGGCAGTATGAGAAAGTTCTGGAAGGGCTCCAGGGTAGGCCTTGGCTGCACTTTTCAGGAAAGAGCAGCTGGGAGGAGGGTTAAAGCCCCAGGCTGGGGTGAGGATGGGTGGGAGTCATAGGGGAGCTTGAAGCTGAGCCCTGGCACCATGAGAGCTCCAAATGTCCAGGAAGCAGAATAAAACAAGCCATGTCCATGGAAGGCTGCTTCCCTGAGGGCTGTTAACGGGAGCAGAGCAGCTCCAGCCCGGGAAGGCTCAGGACTGTGGTGTCTGGGGGCAGCTCTGAGGCTGGTGGCCCTGTGCAGGTTCGACAGCAACGCCTCGGCCAGTTCCTCCAGCGGTGACGGCGACAGCGACCGTGACGACAAGAAACCGGCCAAGAAGGCCAAGATTGTCAAGGACCGCAAGCCCCGCAAGAAGCAGCCGGAGGTGAGGGGCTGCTGTGGGAGCAGGACCAGCTCCTGGAGCGGGGTCAGGCAGGTCACAGCCCCGCCTGAGCTGCACTCACCCGTGCCCTGGTCAGAGCTGTTATCTGGCCTGGTGTCGCTGCCTCCAGATGGGTCCAGGCTGAGCCTCTCCCATGGGCACGTTGTTCCCGTGCCCAGCCTATCCTGGTTGTTGTCAGGCAGTTCTCCAGCAGCCTGTCCCTTCAGCCCTTCTCCCAGGGCTGCAGCTGGATTGCTGGGGGGTGCAGAGGCAAGCAGAGCCCTGTCCTGAGGTGTTGGGTGAGGGGTGCATTGGGTTTCCACGCATGTTCTCCACCTCCCAGAGCAAGAAGGGGAAGGATCCCAACGCTCCCAAGCGGCCAATGTCGGCCTACATGCTCTGGCTGAATGCCAACCGGGAGAAGATCAAGTCGGACCACCCTGGCATCAGCATCACCGATCTGTCCAAGAAGGCTGGGGAGCTCTGGAAGGCCATGTCCAAGGAGAAGAAGGAGGTGAGGGATGGGGAGCCCAGGAGAGAGCTGGGCCTGGTACAGGAGGGGAGGCTGGCTATGGAAGACCCTTCCTTGCTCTTGTGAGCCTGGAGTTGCACAGATGGGGAGTTGGGAAAGGGTGGGGACATCCTCAGGCTGGTGAGCTGGGTGATCAGAAGTGGGAGGAGGGTGGGGTGCTGGAGGATGGTGGAGGAGGAGGGGGGCCTCGCTGAGCCCATGCTCTGGCTGCAGGAGTGGGATCGGAAGGCAGAAGATGCCAGGCGGGACTACGAGAAGGCCATGAAGGAATACAGTGTGGGCAGCAAGGCTGACAGCCACAGGGGGTGAGTGTGCTGGCAAGGGGGCTGGCGGGGCTTTGCCCCCCAAAATCGAGCTGTTCCCGGGACCAGCTGGGTAATGTGGCTTCTCTGCCCTCTGCTCACCCAACCCCGTGCAGGGAGAAGTCGAAGAAGAAGAAGAAGAAGCAGGAGAAGCAGGTGAAGGGGAAGGGGGACAAGAAAGGTGCCACCTCCAAGTCCTCATCCTCCAAGTCCCCGGCTAAGGGCATGAGTGACAGCTTCAAGAGCAAGGAATTCGTATCCAGTGATGAGAGCTCCTCTGCAGAGAGCAAGAAGGAGGTGAGGGTCACAACTGGGGGAGGTCCTGGTTCCTCTTCCCTGGGGAACAACTCTGGGAGGGTCCCAGCCCCTCTTCCTTGGGGAACATCCTGGTGGTTTCTGCTGGAGAGGCTGGGTCCTTCTGGTACTTCATTTCCTTGGGGACATCCCTCGGTGTGTCCCCAAGTCACCACCATCACCCTGTCCCCGCTGTAGCGGGGGATACTGCCCTGCCTTCATTGTCCCCTGCTGACCTGTTTGTCCCCCACCTGCAGGACTCAGAGGATGAGGGAGCTGCCAGCCCAGCCCCCAGCTCAGAGGACTCTGCCTCCGGCTCGGATTAGCGCCATCCCAGCTGGCTTCAGGCTGGATCCCAGGTCGGGAGAGGAATGGGCGGGCCAGCCCCACGGCAGGGACCGGGGTCCCAGGCTCTGGATGACTCCCACCCGGGAGCACGGCCAGGTTCCCCTGTCCCCCCATGCACCCCGTGGTGGCGGGAGGTGCCAGAGGCTCCTCAGTCCCTCACATTTGTATCCCATCAATTTATTTTTTCTAAACACTTGGGTTTCTCTCCTTTTCTTTCCTTCCCTCGTTGGTTTTTTTTTTTTTGGTGTTGTTTTTTTGTATTTTGGGTCCGTTCACATGGCAACTTGGGTTGAATAAAAAAAAAAACCCACTGATGGTGTTTGTGTGGGTGTGGGGCTGGCTCCCCCATCCCTCCTTCCTTCCTGCAGCCATCCGGGAGCTCATTCCCCTCCTTGAACAGCTTCCAGGGCTGACTTCACTCTCTCCCCACCCTCCATTAGCGGCCCCCAGCCCCTGCTCAGCCATCAGGGCTCCTAATTACAGCCCCTCGCTCGATCCTGATGCCATTTGGGTTTTTTTCTACCTCCCTCATGAGGGGGATGATCCGATTAAGGCCAGTTTCCCCTCCGGTTGTTGATTGCAGCCGATTCCCGGTCTGGAACCAGCCCCGGGGGGGCCCCATGGCTGCCTGTTCCCCCCTCCTTCCGCTGCCTTTACTGGCACCGCTGGGATGGGGCTACGGGGAAGCAGGAGCTCCCCGGGGCGGCTCCGCGGTGGGCACAAGGGACCCTGCATGCCCAAATGGTGGGAGGGCTCTATTGTCACACCTAAACCGCCCCTCAGGCAGCAGCCCCGCGGCTGGAGGACCCAGGGAATGGGATCATTGGCAGTCGGGGGTGTCCTGCTCGGCTGTCGGCCCCCGAGGGTGATTATTCGGGGAGTGCTGGAGGTCTCCAGCGTGCGCCCCCAGCCCCATTTCGAGCGCTCTCCGGCCGCCCCTCCACGGCCCGCCCGCCACGCGGCGCCGCTCTGCCCCGCCCCCTCCGCCGCCGGGCGTGACCTGCGCGCTCATGAATATGCATGAGCAGCGCCGGTGGAGGGTGAGTGGGGGTCTCTCTGCCGGCATGGGGCTGCAGGTAACCGGGATCCCCCCGGGCCCGTGGCGCCCGCCGGGGAACCACGCGGCTTCGGCCCCGGCGGGCAACATGGGCCGGGACCCCCGAAATTGAGTGGGGGGCTTCGTTGTCATGGGGACGTCGCTAGGCCGCGGTCGCGGCCTACTCAGCCACTCGATCGCAGGCTCCGTTGCCACGGTAACGAGGCTAGGCCGCACTGGCGGAGGACCCCGGGGGGCCCGACCCGCATCCCGGGGCCCCGCCGCCATCCCGGGCCGGGAAACGGGCCGGATGGTTGCCAGATGTGGGTAGTGGTGGCGGTTCCCCCGTGGAAGGCGAGAGGAGGGGGGTCGTGGGGAGGGTGGACCCCGGCGGGGCAGGAGGCAGCGAGGCGGGGAGAGGAGGGCGGCGGGGGGAGGGCAGGGGAGAGAGGGCAGGGCCGGGAGGAGGCACCGAGCGGGTTTTTCCTGTCCCCGCAGCCCCGGTGAGTCACGGGAGAGGCGGCGGCAGCAGCGTGAGACCCGTGGGGACACTAACCCCTCCTCCCCGCCCGCTCTGCGCCCCCCACGTGTGTCCCCGGCCCGCCCCCGACATGAGGCTGAAGTGGGGAAGGTGAGTGGGGCACCCGCGGCCACTGAGAGGGGTTGGCCGAGGGTCCCGGGGGACCGGGCGGTGCCTCCCGGGCTGCCGGGGGCTCGGGGGGGCCGGGGGGTGACCTGGGCAGGGAGCGGAGATGGGGACTGGGGCAGACTGGGGGCCAGCTGGGCACTGGGGGCTTGGCGAAGGTTGGTGAGAGTGACACGTGTGTGCTGGGACGGGTTAGCGCAGGGTCAGACAGGTAAAGGAGCGGCCCCGTGGCGGCAGGGGTGTAGTGTGGGGTCTCTGTGGTTATTGGTGGGGGTTGGGGCCATGTCTGGGTCTGCTGCTGGGGCCAGGCTGCCTCAGGTGAGCTGGGGCCAATGTACTGAGGGTGGCACCACGGTGTGATCACCGTTTGGCACAGCTGGACAGGGCTTGGCACAGGGCCCCACAGGGTGCTTGGGTTCCCCCAGGCTCGAGGCGCTCCCCTAACCGATTCTCCCTCTCTCCTCAGGGGCTGACCCTGCACTGTGCCCCCCACATCCCTGTGTCGCCATGGCCTCCCAGCCGCAGCCCCTGCACCCCAGCGTGCCCTGCACCCCCCCTGCCACCACTGGGGGGGCCGGGCTGGCCGGCAGCCCCGATAAAGGTCAGTACCTCGGGCTGGGGGCCATCGGGGCAGGGGAGGTTGCTGGGGCAGCCCACTGAGGGCTGCTCCCATTTTGTGGGGGGCCGCACCACTCCGCTGACCCCGTCCCCCTCCCTTGCTCTCTGCAGGCAGCGCGCGCCCCAAGCCGCCGGTGCGGCCCAAGCCCCACGTGCTGCCCAAGCCAGCTGTGCCCGCCAAGCCCCCGGTGCTGCCCCCCACGCCGGGCCCACGGCACCCCAGGCCCGAGCTGCCCTCGGCAGAGAAGATGAACCGCCTGGCCGGGCCCCAGCCCTACAGCGGGGCAGCCACGGGGGGGCCCCTCCGGCGCCCCTCCTTCACTGTCAGATCACCCGAGACCCTCAATGGGAAGGGGCTCTCGTCGCCCTTGGTCACGGGCACCGAGGAGGAGGTGCCATCGGCCCCGCCAACCCCCTCGCGCAAGGGCCCGGCGCCCTTCAAGGTGACGCCGGTGCCGGTGGCCACCAGGCCGGAGCGGTTCCCGGGCACCACCGTGGAGGAGATCCTGGCCAAGATGGACAGCCGGGAGGGCCCAGGCAGCCCAGACCGGGCCTGGCTCTCACCCTTCTGCACCGACCCCTCCTCCCGCTTTGGCTCCAAGACCTTTGTTGCCTTCCGGAAGCGTCCCAGCGGGGAGGCAGACGGAGACCCTGCTAGCGAAGCCCCCCAGATGCCCCGACCTGCAGCAGGCGAGCTGGGAATGGGGGCTGATGGACACCCTGTGGCTGAAATGAGGTGAGGGCACAGGGACCAACACTGGGAGGAGTGGCTGTGGGAACAGGGAATATCACTCTGAGCCATCCCAGGCTTGGTAATGTAACGGAGCTGAGGTCTGGTCGTCGGCACGGGGCCCGGGTTCCTCCTGAGCCGCAGTGCCTCAAGCTGCCTCCGGCTGCCTCCGTGGGAAGACCGGGGTGGCTGGTGCCAACCGCAGAATGGGCTGTCCCAGGCCAGGAGCTGCCTGTGGGCAGGCTCTGAGCCAGCCCCCTGGGCTGGGAGTGACAGACGGGGTCGCTCCCCCAGGAAATGCTCCTGATTTTCCAGCCTTGCTATTTTTTCCGTTCTGGGCCATGCCAGGGCACAGGGAGCAGATCAGCAGGACTTCCAGCTGCAGGATGTCCTGGGCCAGGGCCAGGGCTTGGCCACAATCCCAAGAGCTGGGCACCTCAGGGAGAGCTGGGCGGGGGCTGCTCTGAGACACAGTGTGAGAAACTTGCTCCCAAAGGATCGAAAACTTTCCGGAAGGGGAGCTTGGGGCCACTTTGCCTCTTTTCCCTCACAGTCCAAGCCACAGACTGTGCAGCTGTGGCAGGGCCCGAGTCCTTGAAGGGCGGTTTGGGGCAGGGGTGTCTCGTGGGAGGTGGGAGAATAGCACTGAGACACACAGTGGGATTTACCCCCCTTCCCCTTCTCTCGCTGCAGCAGCTCCCCCCCCACTGGGCTGAGCTGTGCCAGGGACCCCTGTGGACGCCGGAGGCCGCCATCCCCTCCTGACGTGAGTGCTGGCCTCGCCCTCCGGCGCCATGGCGGCTCCGCTCCTGGGCTCTCTCCTTCGGGGCTCTCCTGTCTCCTCCGGGGCTCCCTCTCTGCGGGGTGCGTGTCTCTCCTTTCTCCTTGGGGCGCTGGCTGCCCCTTCCTGGGGGGTTTCAGGGCCCCCTGTGCCTAAAGTCCTGTGTGGGGCCCGGCTGTGTGGGGGTGGCGTGTGCCAACACCGGTGCCAGGCGTGGGCAGGGAGCAGCCGTGAGTCACCAGCTGGGGTTCTGTGACCCGGCAGGTATGTGGCAGGGCAGGCCCCACGGGCACCCCGCCAGCCCCTTTCTCTGCTGTGCTCACTCAGGGCAGTGACCAGGACATCGGGCCACGGTGACACTGCGGGTGGCAGCCTGGGCAGCGGCACCAGGTCACCCCAGTGAGGGGGCAAACCCCAGCAGTGCTGGGCAGGGGGATGCCAGCCACGGGCAGGGCAGGGGGCTGTGCTGGGGGTTCTGACTTCTTCCTGCTTCATTTCTTGTCTCCGTCTGTCCAGGCGCTCTGGGGGCAGCAGGGGGCCGGGCAGGGAGCAGGGCTGGGGCACCAGGAGCCGCCCTGGCTGAGTCACGCAGGAGCAGCCTGGTTCTGGCACGCAGCATGGGCACTTCCTGCCCCGGGTGCAGGGAGGGGAGCGGGGCTGGAGGGAGGGACCCTCCAAGGTTTGGGGGGCTGGCTTTTGGATGGATAATATTTGGAGGTGCCTCTTGAGTGATATGATCCCCTGCTGGCTTTTTCCACAGCTTTCCACTCTACAGCTGGGTGCCCTCGGACCTCCAGGCTCCCCGAGGCCTCCCACCTGCCCAGCCCCAGCCCCAGGAGCTCCTTTCCAGTCTGCTGAGCCCTCTGCCCCAGCCCCTGGCTCCCCTGATTCTCCTGCTGAGCTCCTGGCCCCAGACTCCCCCACACTGCCCCCTGGCTCCCCCAAATCCCCCACTCAGCTTCCAGTCGAGGTCCCTGTCACCTCCACCCAGGCCCCGGGCGCTCCCTCGGCCACTGAACCCCAGCTCAGTGTCTCCCGTTCCCCTGGCTCCCCACACACTCCAGGGGAGGGATCCCCTGGCACTGCCAGCCCCCCTGGCACTCCTGAACTGCCCCCACGAGTCACCTGCCCCCCCGGCTCTCCCGAGGCTGCTGCTGAGTACCTGGGCCCCCCCAGCCCACCCATTGCCAAAGCCTCTCGTCCCCCAGGCTCCCCAGAAGGACCTGATGACTCCACAGTGTCCCCACGGTCCCATGAGGGTCCTGATTTCAACCCCCCTCCCCGGGATGTGGGGCTCCGGCGCTCCTCAGAGGGGGTGCTGCGGCCCCCACCGACCGGCCAGGGCCTGGGGGAGCTGGGGGGCTCACTGAGTGCCCTGCCCCGGCCTGGAGACCTCCTGTCAGAGCCCTCCCTGGGCAGCGAGTCCGGCTGGAGCCTTTCCCAGTCCTTTGAGTGGACATTCCCGTCGCGGGGGGCACGCTTACCAGCCTTTCCTCCCCGCTCCCCCATCCGGGAGACGCCTGACTCGGGGCTCTCCGAAGAGGGGGAGTCAGATGGGGAGGCTGCAGCCCCCAGCCCTCCAAAGGACAGCAGGTCTGAAGGACCTGGCAGCCAGCAGGCAGAGGGGGCTCCATGCCCGGGGGGTCCCGTGACCCAGCCACAGGCTGAGGGCTCAGCAGAGGAGGAGGAAGGGGAGGCACAGCAGGATGCTCCCGTGTCCCACTCCCCACTTCATGTGACAGAGCCTGGCCAGCACCCAGCTGAGCCCGAGTCCCCCACCGAACCCAGCCTCACCACAGCTGCCCCCCTGGATCCAGCCCCCCTGGATCCAGCTGCTGCAGCTGACTCAGCCTGTGCAGGTGATGGCCCCAAGAGCCTGCAGGGTCCTGGGGGCCCAGGCCGGGCTGAAGGACCCTCACAGAACCCCGACCCTCACGCCGACCCAGGCTGGCTGACAGAGCTGTTGGCATCATCTGGGGTCCGCAGCTCTCCAGAGGTGAGGGGTGTGTGGGGCTCTGTGGGGTCAGTGTGGGCTGGGCTCTTCCTCCCTTGCCCTCCACAGAGCAGCGGGATGGGACAGGATGGGTGATGGGTGGGTGGGGGCTGAGCAGGACTGTGTGCTGAGGGGCAGGTGGTGGGGTCTGCCCCCTCCCTGGGATGAGCCCCACTGTGCTGTGTCCCCAAGGTGTTTCCCTCCTCCCCAGCTCCGCTGCTGTGGGAGCCAGGGTTTGCTCCCCTCAAACTCCTCTCCCCCTTCTAACCTCTTTCCCCCCTCTAACTCCTCTCCCCTTTTTTCCACCAGAACCTGCTGGGCTGGTCACGGAAGGACCTGTGCAGTGAGTTTGGCATTGGCCGCTCTCACCAGGACAGCACCTTTGACTGGAGGCACCCAGGTGTGTCCAGGGAGAGAGACTGGCCAGCTGAGACCAAGCAAGACCAGGAATTCGGGACCAAATCCAGCTGGGACAGCAACCACAGTGACAAAGACAGCACTGCCCGGGAGAGCTGGAGTGGTGACTACAGAGCAGCGGAGCCGATGGGGGACATGAAACTGGGCTGCAGTGACTGGTCCCAGTCCCTTGGCACTGGGAAGAGCTGCCCACAGGATCCAGACTTCAGTGCCAGCTCAGCCGAGTGGGGCCAGGGCTACGGCAGCACGGAGGAGCTTGGCTCCAGACAGGCCAACTGGGGCAGTGGCCTTGGCACCGGACATGTCCGGCAGCTGGACAAGGAACTGCGCTCTGGGCAGCCCACCTGGGCAGGCAGGTACAGCAGCAGGGACACGGAGATGAAGGAAAGGGACCTCCCCCCAGACTGGGCCAGTAAATACAGCAGCCAGGATGCTGGGAGCAAGGACGAGAATTTAACGTTGGGCTGGGCTGGCAGATCCAGCACTGGGGATGCTGGGAGCCCAGATAAAGAGCTCAGCCCCAGCCAGCCAGCCTGGGACAGGAGGTATAACCCCAGGGACATGGAGAGTCAGGACTGGGAGTTCAGTCCCAGCCGGCCAGCCTGGACTCAGGAGTACAGGGACACAGAAAGCCAGGACAGTGAGTTCAGCCCCAGCCGGCTGGCGTGGACTGGTGAAATCAGGGACATGGAGAGCCATGACAGGGAGTTCAGCCCCAGGAGACCAGCCTGGGATGACAGATCCAGCACCAGAGACATGGAAAGCCAGGATCGGGAGTTCAGTCCCAGCAGGCCAGCCTGGGATGACAGATCCAGCACCAGAGACATGGAAAGCCAGGATCAGGAGTTCAGTCCCAGCAGGCCAGCCTGGGATGACAGATCCAGCACCAGAGACATGGAAAGCCAGGATCAGGAGTTCAGCCCCAGGAGACCAGCCTGGGATGACAGATCCAGCACCAGAGACATGGAAAGCCAGGATCGGGAGTTCAGTCCCAGGAGACCAGCCTGGGATGACAGATCCAGCACCAGAGACATGGAAAGCCAGGATCAGGAGTTCAGCCCCAGCAGGCCAGCCTGGGATGACAGGTCCAGCACCAGAGACATGGAAAGCCAGGATCAGGAGTTCAGCCCCAGCAGGCCAGCTTGGGATGACAGATCCAGCACCAGAGACATGGAAAGCCAGGATCAGGAGTTCAGCCCCAGCAGGCCAGCCTGGGATGACAGGTCCAGCACCAGAGACATGGAAAGCCAGGATCGGGAGTTCAGTCCCAGTAGGCCAGCCCGGGATGACAGATCCAGCACCAGAGACATGGAAAGCCAGGATCAGGAGTTCAGTCCCAGTAGGCCAGCTTGGGATGACAGATCCAGCACCAGAGACATGGAAAGCCAGGATCAGCTGTTCAGTCCCAGCAGGCCAGCTTGGGATGACAGATCCAGCACCAGAGACATGGAAAGCCAGGATCAGCTGTTCAGTCCCAGCAGGCCAGCCTGGGATGACAGATCCAGCACCAGAGACATGGAAAGCCAGGATCAGGAGTTCAGTCCCAGTAGGCCAGCTTGGGATGACAGATCCAGCACCAGAGACATGGAAAGCCAGGATCAGGAGTTCAGCCCCAGCAGGCCAGCCTGGGATGACAGAGCCAGCACCAGAGACATGGAAAGCCAGGACCGGGAGTTCAGCCCCAGCAGGCCAGCCTGGGATGACAGATCCAGCACCAGAGACATGGAAAGCCAGGATCAGGAGTTCAGCCCCAGCAGGCTGACTGAAGCCAGTGAATGCAGCACCAGAGACCTGGAGACCCAGGACAGTGGATTCACATCCAGAAGAGCAGCTGGGGATAGTGGGTGCAGCACTGGGGACACGGAGACCCGGAATGGGGAGTTCAGCCCCAGCAGAAGTGTCTGGGATGACAGGTCCAGCACCAGGGATGTGGAGGCAGGGGACAGAGAGTTGAGCCCCAGTGGAGCAGCCAGGGATGGGCAGCACAGCTGTGTGACCCCCAGGGAGGAAGAGCAGGAGCTGGTCCCAGCCCGGCTGAGCTGGCCCGGTGAGAGCAGCATTGGGCAGACCGGGCAGGTCAGGGCTGGTGAGGAGGACATGCCCAGCTCCCACCGCCCTGAGCCCCCGGCCCAGGAGCCCATCTGGGGCAGTGCCCACCAGCAGGAGAGTCACAGCTGTGGCAGCAGGGACTGGGAGCTTGGAGCAGCTGAGTGCCAGAACCAGTTTGGTGTCATTGGGACAGAGCAGGTGCCAGATCGCTGCAGTGCCTCGGATGGCTCCATGTCCGGGATCCTGGCACAGCCCCAGGCAGGCTTGCACAGGGATCTCTCTCTGGACGTGGACAATGCCCGCTGGAGCCAGGACCTGGGCAGCTGGAGTGTGGAGCCACAGGATGCTGAGGCCAGGCGCCAGGAGTGGGCGAGTGCCTTCAGCGCCCGCTGTGCCGCCCGCAGCCGGGACCTTGGTGCGCGGGAGGAGAGCGTGGGAGGGGACACCGGCGCAGAGCACGGGTAAGGAGGGCCCTGGTGGGGGCAGGGAGGGAACAGCTTCCCCTGAGGCAGACGGAGGGGTTTGGACCAGGGCTGGTGTTACCTGGGCTAAAGCAACTCTGCGGTTTTGTCCCCCTAGCAGGTCAGCCCCCAGCCCTTCCATGGGTGACATTCCAGCCTATTGCCCAGCTATGGAGCCCCCCCGGAGTGAGTCACCCAGCCACTCTGATGAGGAGAGGCATGCCTCTGAACCAGCTGCTGCCCTACAGAGCCCCAGGGTCCCCCCTCTGCTGCCAGAGGTTGCCAGTGGGATCCCAGCAGACACAGGAAGTGAGGAGCAGCCCTCAGACCACCCAGATGGGGAGAGCCCCTCGAGCTGGGGGGAGCAGCGGCTCTCACTGACTACCTCCCAGCCTGAGGGGTCTGTGGAGAAGGGACAGGAATTTCCTCTTCTGGAGGTGAGTGGAAGTGGGGAGATTGCAATCACCCTGTATGGCCTGGGACACAGGATGTGTCGGTGGATGGGGCTCTCTGACCCTGCTGCTCCCAGGTACAGCCATGGATTGAGGGCCCCCTGCACTGCTGTGGGGGCTGGGGTGGGGGGTCCCTGGGCTCCCCGTGCCATCTGTGACCCGTCCCCTGGGCTCGGCAGGACACAGAGCTCCTGGACAGCAGCGTGTTGCGCTGCAAGGCCAGCCTGGGCCGCAAGCGCCAGCACCGAGCGCCGTCCCTGCGCCCCACCACCACCGAGGGGGAGAGCTGGATCTTCCGGGACTCCACCGGTGAGCCCAGCAGGAATGGGGATGGGAGTGGGGTGTCTATCCTGGTACAGTGTTGCTGTGACACTGTCCCTGTGTCCCCACAGAGCCCCGGCCAGCCCCAGCAGCATCCTCTGACGAGGAAGCAGCGGAGGAGCCCCGGAGCCGGCGGATGCGCAGCTCATCCTCGGGCAGGGGGGTCAAGGTGCCGCTCTTTCCTGGCCTCAGCGCCTCCGCCATCAAGGTGACTCCCTTGGACTCCTGGCTGCAGGGTGGAAGGGAGGGTGGAACTCAGGGAAACTAAGGCAGGGTGGGGCTGGGGCCTGGCTAAAGACGGGGAGAAGGCAGTGGTGGGGTTTGGGGGACAAAGCACTGTTTCTTCCTGACTTCTCTCTCTGCCCCCAGGCCAAGCTGAGGGGTCACAACCGCTCGGCTGAGGAGGGGACATCGTCAGGGGACAGCAAGGGGACCCCTTCTAAAGACCCCCATGTGCAGCGCTCCAAGTCCCGCAAGATCCCTGGTGTGAGTGGGAAACCCCCAGCCCTGCCCCCCAAGCCAGAGAAGTCCTCACGGTGAGTGTGGGGCTAGGATCCTCCTCATGGAAGCAAAAGGGGGTGCTGTGGGGTCAGTCTGGGTCCTGGGACTGGTTTTGGGGAGCTCCTGCTGAAACTCTGCCGATTCCCCAGATCCGAGGCCTCTGCCCCACACTGGCTGCAGGCGCTAAAGCTAAAAAGGAAGAAGCCTTGAGCGGGGTGAGTGTGGGATTTCAGGCAATGCTGGGGGTAATCCCCTCCCTCCTCTGTGCTCTGGCTGGGTCCCCTGGGATGGGTAATCCCTGGGGGGGCCCTGCAGGGTCCTCACTCCCTTCCTCCGTGTCACTTCCAGGCTCACTCTGACGCTGAAGCCCGCTGTCACCGGACCAGGGCTGTCCTCTCCCGTGGGGACACACACACACACCACACACCTATGCACTTTGTACGAGCTCGCAGGGTCCCCGTCTTCCCAACACCTCCTCCCCATCCCCCCATTGTACCCCATCCCCTTGGTCCTCAGGGGTCTGGGGGTGGGCACGAGCCCCCCTTCCCCTCCCCCCTGCTCATGTATGGCCCTGGACACAGGGCAATGGGTCCAGCTCGTGGTGCCACTGCCACCACGACAGACAGACAGACAATAAAACCTCGCTGGTCAGTTTGGAGAGTCCTGGCTCTTCTCCTGGGCAGTGGGCAGGGATCAGAGGTCCTTGAAGGGGGAACACTGCCATCACCCGCACTGTGCAGGAAAGAAGGGACACCTCCAAAACCCCTTTGTGCCCACCCTGGGTGCACCCAGCCAGGCCCCCTGGCCCTGCCCAAACACCAAGTGGGTGCTGACACCAAGATTTTATTGTACTCCGAGGGAGGGGGTGCAGCCCCCTGTAGGGGAACAGCAGTAGGGGAGGCCCGGGGGCACCCGGGGGAGCCCCTCATATCTCGCAGATGAAGGGCAGCCACCGCTTGCAGCGCACACTCATCCAGAGCCCATCTGGGGAGAGAAGGGGGCATCAGCCCGTTGCCCACCAGCACCCCCATCTCCAGGGTCCCCCTCCAGCCCCAGGGATAGCCCCCCAGACACCTTATACCAGCCCCACAGTGTCACCCCCCCATCCTGAGCCCCTCAGCACCCTTCCCCCCATCATGGGCAGGGACTACCCCAGCGCCCCCCGAACCCCTCCTGTAGAGCCCCCACTGACTGTTGGTGCAGAGGGCGGTGCAGAAGCGGTGGCCGGGCAGGGGGTGTCCAGGCACCCACCGACTGTAGTTCCAGGGGCTCCTGTCAGTCCAGTGGCAGCTCGGGATTGGGATCTGCCAGGGGAGAAAGGGCGTAGGGACTCCCAGCACTGGGAGGCGGTGGGATGGGAACGGGATATCCAGGGTGGGCATTAGAGATATTGGGACAAGGCTGGAGCACCCAGGTGGGCACTGGGGACACTGGGAGGAGACAGGGTGCCCCAAGGCCAGGGTGGTGGGTGTGTGGCAGGGTCCTTACGGCGGGCTGGCTGACGGCACCAATCCAGACCAGGCCAGCATTGGTGTGCCGGCGCGCCAGGTGCAGCAGGAAGGTGTTGGTGTGGGAATCGTGGATCGAGGCCAAGCGCCCGTGGAAGCGCTTGGCACAGATGTGCTGCAGGGACACAGCTGTCACGGGGGGCACTGGTGCCCCCACCCCGAACCCCCACCCATCCCACCCCATCCCACCTGCGCACGGTGGAAGGTTCTGCAGCGGGAGATGACGACATAGCGGCAGGTGGCGGTGCCCGGCATGCTGGGGACACCGAGTGCCTGCTTGTCACCAGCCCCCCGGCACCCACTGTACTCCTCAGGCATCTCCAACTCTGTCACGTCCTCCTCATCCTCCACCGCAGGGCTGCCAAGAGCTGCGGACACTGGCTGGGTCACCCTGAGATCAGGGGTGTCCCCAGGATGTCCCCACAGGCAGGTGGGGGGCACTCACCAGAGTGGCTGACAGGAACTGTGCCCAGCAGGGCCAGGGCCATCAGCAGGCAGGGCCGCATGGCACAGGGACACTGGGGACACCGCTAGCACCTTTGGGAGATCCCAGAGCCTCATCACTCTTGGCCACCCTGGTGACATCCCCGTGGACCCTCTGCCACCCCCAGCATCACCTTGTCCTCCCCACATCCCCTCAGAAATCCCCCCATATCCCCTCTGTCTCTCCACCATCCCAGTGCCACCCCGTGCCCTGTCCCCTCTGCCACCCCCATGGCCATCCCCACAGACCCCAGCCCTCCTGTGCCCACCATGTGCCCAGTTCCTCACTTCCCACCCTTGGGTCACTCCCTCCCTTATACATCCTGTGACATTCTGTCCCCCACCATGCCCCCTCCACCCCTGGCACCCAGAGCCCCCCAGTGCCAGACTCAGGAACCCCCAGCCCTGCAGCTGAGGGCTAATCCCACTCCTATGGCCCTGTCTCCGCTCCTCACCTGGGTCTTGGGGGGTTTTGCCCACTGCCATCCTTATATTGTTGATGGGGACATGTGCCCCCAACCACAGCCTTGTGACATCCCCAACCACCAACTGTTGGGGACATGGTGGGGCCACCCCAGAGGGGCTCTGCCAGCACCCTGCCCAGCCAGTGCCTGGGGTGTGCTTGGTCCAGGGGAGGGGGTGTGTGGGCATGAAGAGGGGGGTGTGGGGAGGGGGCTGTGGGAGTTTGGGGGGCAGGGTGTCAGTACAGGGGCTCAGGGAGGTTGGGGTACAGGGGCTGGAGGTGTTGGGATGCAGGGGTGCACAGGGCATGGAGATGAGGATTGGGGTGCAGAGTCCTCGGGGGGGCTCAGCTGTGGGCTGGGGGGGCTGGTCAGGGGAATGGGAGATTTAAGGGGGGCTCAAGGGGGTCTGTGGGCAAACGGCCAGGCCGGACCCAGGGGGCCACAGCCGTTAGAAAGGAAATGGCCCTTGGGCAAGCATGGCCAGCGGGAGATGGTATCAGCACCCCAACATCCCCTCTGCACCCCCAGCACCCCCCCCAGCACATGCTGCACCCCATACACCCATCTTGCACCCCTCAAACTGGAGCAGCCTCCACTGCTCTACCCCCTAGCACCCACCCGCTGCCTTGGGCACCCCCAAACCTGCAGCCCCCCCTCCCTGGGGGCCATGTCTGTCCCACTGCGGGCAAGGACTCCCTCCCCCCCTCCCAGTGTCCCCATGGTGTCCCCAGGGCCAGGCTGGGTGGCGCAAGGCTGTGGTGGTGACATGTGGCCCCGTCCCCCCTATAAAGGGGGACAAGGGGCAGAGCTCCCCCAGACACCAGGTGAGGAGCGGGGATGGGGACAGGGACATGGAGGGGGACATCAGAGTGGGCTCAGCCCCTGGCTGCTGGGGTGGGGACCAGGGGTGGGCATCCCTGAGGCTGGGACGAGGGTGTTGGGGGACACGGGGGTCTCTGGGATGCCAGGAGTACGTGGGAGTGGCACAGGGGAAGGTGGAAGGACAGGGGGGATATGCGGCACAGAGGGGCAGGATGAGGTGAGAGACACAAGGTGGAACTGGGGTGGCAGAAGGACAGTGGGGACATGGGGTATAGCAGAAGGGCCACAGAGAGAAGAGATTGTTACCAAGGGTGGCAGAGGGGCTCTGGACCATGGTGGGGGGTGGCCAAGAGTGACAGGGCTGTGGCATCTCCAGAGGGTGCTGGTGGTGTCCCCAGTGTTCCTGCATGTCCTGCTACCATGTGGCCCTGCCTGCTGCTCGCTCTCGCCCTGCTGGGCACTGTCTCTGCAAGCCACCCTGGTGAGTGTTCCCCTGCCCCACTGAGTGACCCCCACACCCTGGGGACACCCTCAGTCCCTGCCATGCCCACAGCGCCGATGCCACGTGCCTGGGGCTGGCGGTGGGTGGCGGAGGGACCCCCGGTACCAACCCATCCCCTGCTGTGCCCTGCAGCCCCCTGCCAGCTCCAGGGGCTCCCCGCGGCTGAGGCCACCCAGCTGCACTACGTGGTGGTGAAGAAGCTGCGCACCTACTCGGGCGCCCAGGTGAGGGGACACAGGGCACAGGGGGTGCCAGGCCATGCCCGTGCCACGGAAGCAGTGCCGGGAGGTGCCCGTGGGCACAGGTGAGAGCCTGGTGCCAGCCCGTGCCCGTCCCACAGCGCTACTGCCGGGACGTGTACCGGGGCCAGCTGGTCTCGGTGCACAGCGCTGCCCGCAACCAGGAGCTGCAGAAACTGGCACAAAGCCACCACACCATCGTCTCACCCTGGATTGGAGCTGTCACCAGCCGCAGGGTGAGGGCACTCCGGGGACAAGGGGCTGCCAAAGGGGTGCTGGGAGCTGGCGAGGAGATCGGCTGGGGGCTGCTCTGGGGAGTGAGGGGCTGGGGCTGCTTCGTGGGGGACGAGCCTGGGGCTGGAGGCTGGGTTTTGAGGCATGAGGGGCTGGCCATTGATTGCTGGGGCTGGTTTTTGGGGTCAATGGGCTGGGTAGGGGTGGTGGGGGCTCTCCCTGGGGACTGAGGTGTTGGCACAGCAGGCGGGACAGTTGGAGTCCTACTGGGAGGACTCCAGCCCCTGGAACTATGCGAACTGGGCACCCACCCACCCCTTCGGTATTGTCACCACCTGCACCACCCTCAGCGTCCGAGGTAAGGTCACCCACCCACCGTGTCGTGGCTTGGGGGGTGCTGGGGAGGGGAGCACAGGCTGCTGGGGAATTGGAGGAACACTGGGAGGGCACTATGGGGAGGGTCTACAGGGCACTGGCTGAACGGAGGGGAGCACCGAGGGCACTGGGAGGGGAACTGGGAGGGGTTACAGGGCACTGAGGGAGCCAAGGGGGGATATAGGGGGCACTGGAAGTGGTTGCAGGGTACTGAGGGGACCTGGGAACCACCCATGGCCCTGATACTATCCTTGTCCCCAGATGGGCTCTGGCGAAGCCGCTTCTGCTTCCAGCTGCGCCCCTTCATCTGCCAGTACTGAACCCCCAGCGCTGCCATGGCGCCCCAGTTCCTTTCCCAGTAAAGCAGAGATGTCCTGAGCCGTGTCTGTGTGTACCAGGGGGCTGGGGACGGGGCTGGGGACTCGTGGGGACAGCACAGCAAGTGGAGGGGGCAGTGATGTTTATTATGCCCAACACCCCCCCCCACCCCACTGGCACAGCACCCCCAGGCTGCTACAAAAATGATGCTCTGGGTGTGAGGCTCAGTGAGGGGTCTCGGCGTGGATCTCAGTGCCAGGGGGGGCTGCCAGGGGTGTGCCAGCCATCCCCAGCTCCTTGGCTCGCCGCTGGCACTCGCGGGCAACCACCACGGGGCTGACAAAGGCCACCAGCACCACGGCAATGAGCCCCAAGTTCATCTGTGGAGGGGAAGATTGTCAGGGCAGGGGTCTGGGGAGTCCTCCCCCCATCCCCTCTGTTAGGCCAGGACACTTGGGGCACCTCCATTTCCCCAGGAGCAGGACACCCATCCCTCTCTGGTGCAGGACCCCCATTTTTCATGGCATAAGACCCCGCCACTCCTGTGGGAAGGATTCCATCCCTCCTGGGGCAGCGTCCCCATTTCCGTATGGGGCAGGATCCCCATTTTCACACGGGCAGCACCAGGATCCCCATTTTCCCAAGGGATGAGACCCCCATTTCCCCATGTGGCAAGCTCCCTTCCCTCCCAGGGCAAGGACCCCCATTTCCCCGTGGAGCAGCCCCCCAGCCCTCACTCGGGGGGCCCACAGGGCACACTCACATAGAAAGGGTCCCCCTGGAGCGGCCCCTGCACCAGGGCGACACAGGGGTACTGCAGCAGGGCCACCAGCGCTGACAGTGCCATGGCCAGCCCGTAGAGCTTCCCGAAGTGCTGCGGGGGGAACCTGCCAGGCACCCACGTCACCAGCGGGCACCTCCTGCCACCCCACCCTGGCCCCCTCCTGAGCCCTGACAGCCCCACCCCAGTCCCCTGTCCCCTGACACCTCCACCGCGTCTGCCACCCTGCAGCCCCACCGCCATCCCCTGCCACCCCACCCTGACCATGGCACCCAGTCTGCCCCCGTCACACCCACAACAAGGGTGCCACCATGCCCTGCCACCCTGAACCCTCCGTGGCCGTGGCTGTCCCCACTCACGCGATGGCCAGGAAGGCGGCATTGCCACCGTACAGGAAGGAGCGGCTGATGACCTGCAGCACGAAGGTGCCAAACTGGGCAGGCAGGACAGGCAGGGCGGCAAACACAGAGAACAGCAGGCACAGTGCCACCGTCACCACCAGCGACAGCACCGCCGACCGCAGATCTGCCAGCGCGGCCAGGGTCCCTGTGGGCATGGGGGGCACGGCATGGGGGCACGGCCCGCCGTGTCCCTTCTCCAGTTGCTGGTGGCAGCAATGAGGACACACGGGACAGGGAGCACAGGACTGGGAGGAGTGGTTACCCCCATAGTGCGGGGCCAAAGAGCGCTTCTGCTTGGGGTGCAGGGCCATGGGGGTTAACTACCCGCAGGCAGTGGGGCTGGGGGCTCAGCTGCCGTGGGGTGGGGTGGGCTGGGGGGACAGTTACCCTCAGGGCGGGGGGCTTTTCCCCTCTTGTGCCGGTCGAGGATGAGGCCGTTCCAGGGGGCGCAGAGCACCCCGCAGAGCTGGGTGAAGGCGAAGGCGTTGGTGTAGGTGCTCACTGCGGAGGGACAGCGTCAGGCGGGCGGGGCCGGCCCTGGGGGTCCCTGCCATGTCCCCCTCGCCGCGATGCCTTACCCATGGTGTGGTCCCCCCCCGCCAGGTGCTCGAGCTGCGGGTTGAGGGTGCCGATGAACAGGTAATGCCGCAGCTGCATCACCGAGAGCCAGGCGACGTGCCAGGCGAACAGCCAGGAGCAGGCGCAGGCCCGGAACGGCGTCCCGGTGGCGTCCCCACCTGTGCAGGTGTCAGGGCAGGGCACATACAGACACAACCCCCCCAGGCCGCACCCACACTTGTCCCTGTCACCCACTGGGGCCTCACAGCCGCCGGTATGACCCTGCCCATTCAGAGGTGTCACCGTGCCCACCTTTTGGCCACTGCCACACCCAGCGCTTTTATTTGCATATCCCAGCCGTCCTCCAGCCGCGCCCATCAATAGCCGCGCCCATCCATCGGAAGGCCACACCCACTTATTTGTATATGTAATACACATCTCATCAAGCCACACCCTTAATTTACATAGCCCTGCCCACTGCCAGCTGTGGTCACGCCCACCCGGTCACGCCCTCCCCAAATACCAGCCCCACCCCACCGAGCAGATCCCCCCTCCGCACCGGCACCTCGAGTTACGGGCGGTTCCAGGGGTGTCTCCTCGGCTCCAGCCTCTCCCGGGGGCTGCTTGTCCTTGCGGCTTCGGTAGGAGCGGGAACGGCCCCGGCACCGCAGCCTGCGGCAGGGCCTCCGTCACCCTGTGTCCCCCTGCTGGGGCCAGACCTGCCCAGGGGACAGGACCCGCTGCCCGCAGGGTGGGACCCAGCCACTCTCTCCCCAGAGCCCCGGCAGGGCGCAGGCAGCCCCCCCGTACCCGTAGTTGTAATCGGGGGGCAGCGGGTAGGGGATGCGGCTGCGCGGCATCAGGAAGAGGGTGCGCAGGAGGTGCCAGGCGCTGCAGGCTGCCAGGAAGAGGAACATGGCCCGCAGGGACAGCCCGTGCTCGTACAGCAGCTGGGGACAAGGACGGAGTCAGGGACAGAGAGAGACAGGCTGCCACCGGCCAGCTGCTCAGGGCCTAGGTGTGTTCCCATAGGTGGCCACAGCAGTGACTCAGCTGTGTCCCCAATATGTCTGTAGATGTGACCCAGCTGTTCCCAGCTCTGTCCTCCCCTGCCACCACTGCCGCGTCCCTTGCACCCACCTTGACGATGAGGAAGACGGCGGAGGAGGAGTCGAAGGCCCCGTTGTAGAGGGTGATGATGATGGAGCGGTAGTTCCCAAACAGGTTCCCCACCTGGCACCGAGAGAGCCCTGTGTGCCGTCAGAGCCCTCCCGTGCCAGCAGGGTGGGTGTCGGGCAGGTGACCACCACATGGGTGTCAGGGTGCAGGGGGAACCCACCTGCATGTTGGTGAGGATGAGGAGGATGCCACCCACCGACAGCATGGACATGGCCGGGAAGAGCAGCATCGCCAGCTCTGGGACACAGGGGTCAGTGGGGACAGGGGTCACCCAATAGGTCCCCCCCAGGGCTGGGGACCCCCTGGGTCTCACCTGGGGTGGAGAAGGCGACGAGCAGGGTCCCACCAGTGTAGAGGGAGCTAAAGGGGACAGCGGTGACACGTGGGAACGGGATCCTGGCAATCCCAGGTGATTCCCCTACCCAGCCCTTTGGGAGCCAGGCCACCCCAACAACCCCCTGTCCTCAGTTGCCCCCCAGCCCTGTCCCCCGTGTCCCCCCGGCGCAGGGCTCACATGGCGATGAGGCGCGCGGCCGTGGTGCCGAAGCGGTCAAAGACGATGCCCATGGGGAAGGTCATGAAGTTGTTCATGAAGGAGCCGATGGTGAAGACCAGGGAGAACTGCTCATCCTGCCTGCTGCAGTCTGGGAACGGCCACAGGTGGGGCATGGGGACACCGGGAATAGCACGGGCGTGGGGACGCAGGCACCCGGGGACACGAGTCAGCAGAGATGCAGGGGACACCGGGCATGTGGGGACACCACGGCCACGATGATACCAGAGACATGGACTGGGGGACAGTAGGCACATGGGCTTGGAGACAGTGGGGACACAGAGCACTGCAGGGCATCGGGACACTGCAGACAGCAAAGGCACAGGCACAACGGGGACATGGGACAGCACGGGGCATCAGGACAGTGGGGTCACGAGTCAGGGGACCATGGGGACAGGAGCGGGTCCATACCAGACCCCAGGGTGAAGTTGGGGCCGGGGGTGGCGGAGGGCTGGCACAGCCCCTCGAAGTAGCCCAGGTCCTTGAGGACGAAGACGAGGGAGGCCCAGCCGAAGATGATGCCGCAGAAGGCGCCGCACTCCAGCAGCCCTGACAGGAGGGTCCCCAGGCGCTTGGCCAGCCCCGCGCCCCCCGCCATGTCCCCTGCCCAGGCCGCCACTGGCCCGGGCTGTCACCAGCCTGGGGCGTCTTTGCCGAGCCTGTGGATGACAAAGGCCAGGCGTCACACCATGCTGGCACCCACAGGGGGCACAGGGACACCTGGGGTGCACGTGGCCACCTGGGCAAAGGCCACTGTCCCTTGTCCCTGGCCACAGCGGCTAGCACCAGTGTCCCCCCATGTGCCAGGGCACAGGGCAGGGCCCTGCAGCAGCCAGGGCTCGCACACATGGGGACAGCTGTTGACATTTGGCACATGGCCATTGACAAACAGATTTGCAGGGGCACACCCAGGTTTGTGGGCACACACACACATTTATAAGCACACACACACATTTATAGTCACACACACACATTTATAAGCACACACACACATTTATAAGCACACACACACAGCTGTTAGCAGGCACACACACAGGCTTACAGGCATGCACACACGACTGTGCCTGCTGACTCCCGTCCTGCACCCCTCACCCACCTGCACGAGGCCAGGCCCTCCTGTTGTCACCGTCACCTTCACCGCCACCGCAGAGTTTGAACCCCGGCAGCACGGCTGGGACGCACCTCTGCACCCCAGTGCCTCCCCCCTAATCTCCCGGGAGCACAGGCGGGGTCCCCAGGATGGCAGTCCCCGATAGTGCCTCGGGCCCCCCGATGGGGGCTCGGTCCCCTCACTGTGCCAGGACCCCCCTGTGCTGTCCCTATTGCCCCGAGCCAGCCTGGCCCAGGACCTGGCACAACTCTGGGGATGCTGGCACGCTGTTGGGCATCCAAGTGCGTGTTCTGGTGACAACACAACCCTGGGAACACCAACATCCTCCCAGGGACACCAGCATCCCCAGGGGACCTGGCACAGCCACGGGACACTGGCACGATGCTGCACACCCTGGTGTGAGCACTGGGGACACCACAACAACACACCTCACCCCAGGGACACCAGCACCCTGCTGGGGACCTGGCACAGCCCTTGGGAAACTGGCACTCTTCCTGGTGACGCTGGCACAGCCCCTGGGGACATTGGCAACCCCCCCGAGGACACCAACACAAGCTCCCCCGGGGCCTGGCACAGTGCTTGGGAAACTGGCACAATCCCTGGAGATGCTGGCACAGCCCCTGGGGACACAGGCACGCTGCAGGGGACAGTGACACACCCCGCAGGGCCCCAGCACAGCCCCTGGGCCCTCCCTTGGAGACCCTGGCACAGCTCTCAGGGACACTGTCACGTCTCTAGGACCCTGCCACCCCCTGGGGGATCCTGTCATGTCTCCAGGAATCCCCTCCCACTGCTGGGGACCATGACATGTCTCCTGGGGACATTGCTACCCCAAGCACTGCAGTGCACTGAGGACTGTCACCATGCTGGGGCTGACAACACAACCCTGGGAACACCAGCTGCTGGGACTCCCCCGCGACCCACAGCTGCGTGACAAGGCCATCAAGGCCACGTCACCCCCAGTTCACTGTCCTTCGTGTCCCCCCACCTCCCTCCCCCACACACAGCCTGGCTGTGCTGCTCCGAGCCCCTGTCACCGTGTCACTGCCCAGAGCCGTCCCTGTCCCAGTGCCCTGCCTGCTGCGATGTCAGGTAATGAGGCCTCATTACAGTGACCAGCAGCTGAAGATTAACCCGGACAGAGCCGGGTGGGGCCGGCCCGGGGGGACCTGTACTATTTTTAGCCACCTGAGTGGCCAAAAAGATTACAGACTGGGGGTGTTACAGCAGCTGGGAGACACCGGGGCTCCCTGATACATGGGGGTCACTGTCTGGGGCACCCCGAGCCATTCACTAGGGGTGTCAGCCACTGGCCTGACTGGGATGTCCCGGGACACGTAGTCTCTGCCAGCCACACGGTGGTGAGCCCCACGGAGCCCTGGTGAGCCCTCCACGAGGGAGCAGCATCAGTGAGTGTCCCCTCTGTCCCTGCTGTGTCCCCCCAGCTCCCACCGGGCCGTGGTGGGGGCGGGTGGGGTCACAGGACCCCCGGGGGCTGCCATAGGGCTGGGCGCGCCCCCCACCCCGCTGCCCCCTGCAGGACGCGTGTCCCGGGGTGGCACCGCCCGCGCCCCACGGAGCGGCCCCGGCCGCGGGGCTTGTACCGCACACGTGTGGCGGGGGGACACACGCGTGGTCCCGGGGATGGGCAGCCGTGGGTCCCCGCCGTGCCGGCCCCCCGAGCCTCCCCCACGGCCCCGGGGCAGAAGCGGTTCCGCCGCTCGGCCACGCGAACCGCGGCACCGCCCCGGGCACCCCGGACATCCGCATCGCGTCCACGCCGAGCCCGGTCCCGCAGGCCACGGCCCAGGGCCCTCGGTGCCCCCTCTCCCGGGCCCTCCCGTCCCGGTCACAACGCCCTCCCGCCGCCGCTCCGTGGCCATCCGGGCCCCTCCGCGCCCCGCGGCTCCTCCCGCCGCATCCCCGCGCCGCTCACCCGCCTCCCGCCCGGCCCGGCGGGGAGGGGACCGGGCTCTCCCCGCCCCGGTGCTCCCGGCGTTTCCGATGCTCCCGGTGTCCCCGGTGCCGCGGCCCCTCCCGGCCCCCCCGCCGCTGCGGGCGGAGCGGAGCTGCCGGGTCTGGCCGGGCCCCGCCCCCGGGCCCGGCGGTTCGGGGGCGCGGAGGCGGCCTCGGCGGAGCGGCCCCGGTCACCCGTGGGTCCGCCCAGGAGGGGCCGTCCCGGCACGGAGCCCTCCCCCGGTGCCGCCCTTACGCCCCCCGCGGGTGCCCCCCTCCATCTCCAGGTGTGACATCTCACCTGTTGTCCCCAAGAGGCGCTCCTGCTGGCGCCGCCCTCGGGCCACCTTGGATCGCCCTTTTGGTCCCTCTTGGGCCAGTTTTCAGTGACGCTTGGGTCACCCCTTAGGCCATTCCTGGACACCCCAGGACTACCCTTGGGCTATCCCTGGGTCACTCTAGCTGCGCCATCCCAGAGCCATTCCCATGCCACTCTGCTGTGTTGTGCTGTGTCCCCTGCCTGTCCCTCGTCCCCCACTCCCTGCCTTCTCCCTGCCCAGGTTACTGCTGTCCCTCCTGTCACCCTGCCCTTGGCCACATCCTCTCCTCTGTCTCTCTGTCCATCCACCAGTGCTTGCTGCCTGGTCTGTCCCCACCTGTCCCCACTGCTGCTGCCTCTCATCTGCTCTGCCAGCTGCCCTTCTGTCTGTTCATCACCCGTCCATCTGTCCATCACCCATCCATCTGTCTGTCACCCATCCATCTGTCCATCATCGGTCTGTCACCTGTCCATCTGTCCCCTTCCCATCACAACTCTATCCATCCCATCCATCTGTCCCACAACCATCCAGCTGCCCATTACCACCGCTTCCCTCCGCCTGTCCATCTGTCTGTCCTCCCCATCCTTCACCCATCTCTCCATTCATCCACCCCATCTCCAGATGTTCTCCATCATCTGTCTGTCCACCTGTCCATCAATCCATCGTCCACCTCTCTGTCCACCCACCTGCCCCCTACTTTCATCCATCCATCCGTCCGTCCGTCTGTCCATCCCCTCCCTACCCACCCCGTCCGCAGCCCCCCAGGCGGGTGGGCACCAGCACCCAGAGCCCCTCCCGGGCTGGTTCCCCTGCCCTGCCCCGATCCGCGGTGTCCGGCCGGGGGTTCCGCGGCCGGGCAGGGGGCACGGGTGGGGGGAGCGGATGGCGGCCCCTGAGTCAGCCCCGCGCCGCCCACGCCCCCTCCCACGGCTGCCGCCGCACCAGCTTGTGGCATTTCGCTCGCCGGAGACGGCGCCGCAAACACGCGCCGGTGCCAGCCGGTGCCGGTGCCGCCGCAGCCCGCGCGGCCACGCGTTCCCCCCCCCACGCGCGGCACCGGCGTGGGGCCCGCGCGGGGCCGGTGCATCCCGTACCGCCGCCACCCGCTCTGCCCCGGGCCGGGCGGCGCCGCGACGGCACCACGGACAGCGCCGGCCCGGCACCGCGAACAGCGTCGCGGTCCCGCGTGGGTGCGCGGACCACCGCCCCCCGCGTCCTCCCGGCGGCTCGCTGGGTGCGGGGCTCCCGGGCCCGCCGCACCCACCCCGGGGGCGGCCCCCGCGAGGTCCCGCCGTCCACGGGGGCACCAAAGCCCGGCTCCGGTCCAGGGATGGTGGGACGGGGGGAGGGACGGACGGACGGACGGACGGACGGAGACCACCCTCCGTGTCCCGCGCTCACAGCTCCCCACGCGAGCCCTGCGTCCCTTCCCCGTGGGGGAACCCATCGCAGCCGCGTGTCCCCGTTGGGAGTCCCCATCTGAGTCGCGCAGGGCGTGTCCCCCATGGGCGCCCGCTGCGCATCCCCCGCTGTCCCCGCTGTCCCCGCCGGGAGTCCCTGTGCCCACCCCTGTCCCGCCTGGGGCGGGCCAGCCCGGGAAGGGTTAAACGGCGGGGCCGGCGCGGGGGGCGGAGCGGCCGCCCCGGGATAAGGCGCGGCGCGGGGAGGGCTCAGCCCCACGGAGCCGCGGGCAGCGCCGCGCCGAGCCCACCCGTGCCCGAGCCCGAGCCCACCCGTGCCATGCCCCGGGGCGGCGGCGGCTGCTGCTCCCGGCGGCGCGGCGGGGGCGACGGGGGCGAGCAGCCCCCCCCGGCACCGGCCATGACCCCGCGGGTGGGCAGCGCCTGAGCGGCCGCCCCGCCATGCGGCCCCCCACGGCTCGGGACCTGCCCCCAGGTAGGCGCGGGGTCGGGCGGGGTCCCACGGGTGTCGGGTGAAGCCTGGGGTGCCACCCGGAGACCTCGGTCCCGGCTCGGGGCGCCCCGCGGAGCTCGGGGTGCGGGTGCCCCGGGGTGAGTCGGGAGCCCCCGGTGCGCGGGGACCCCGGGGCCGCCCCGGGACGCACGGCCCGGCGTGGGGGCGCAGTCCCGGGGCACCCCAGGTTGAGCCCCCCGCGACCCCCGGCTGCCCGACGCGAGGGTGCCCCCGACCCACGCGGTGCCCGCTGCCAGCCCAGCCCGAGGTGCGGCTGTCTCATGACCCACGGGGTAGCCGGTGCCACCCCGGGACCCCCAGCCCGGTGTGGGAGTGCCCCGTGACACGTGGGTACTCGCTGCCACCCCGGGCCCCCCGGGGCAGCGTGGGGGTGCCCCACGAACCCCGGCACACCCCGTGCAGCATCGGCGTGCATAGCCCGGCTTCTGGGCGCTCCAAGATCCACCGGCTGCCCGGTGACACCCCAAGACCCCCAGCCCGGAGTGGGGGTACCCCACGATGCCCAGCGGGGTGTGCCCCACGACCCAGGGGGTACGCGGTACCCCTGCACCCCCAGTCCGGCGTGGAGACGCCCCACGGTTGCCCCATGTGGGCACCGCGGGGAGCCAGGAGCGCCCGGGTCACGCCACGGGTGGGTGCCGCGGGTCTGTGGGGTACCCGCAAGTAGCGGGGTGGGGGGGTTTGGCACCCGGGGGGGGGGGAAGCTGAGAACCGGTGACTTCAGCTCCCAACTGAGTCAGCCCGCGGCGTGGGGGAGTGACAGATGGGACGCGGGTGGGGGGCGCACGCCGGCACGGGGCGCCGGGGGAGGGGGGCGGCGCTGAGCAGATGCGCCGGACGCCTCCGTGGGTGGGTGGGGGGTGGGTACCCCCCCAACTGGTGGAGCACCGGCAGAGGGGAAGGGAGAGAAGGGGGCGGTGGGACCCCTCGGTGCAGCTCCGGTGTGACCTCCGATGCACCGGAGGGTCCCACCGCCCCCCTCCTTCCTCTCCCCTCCCCCGGTAGCGGCGACTGGGCGCATCCACGCATCCCCGGGCGTGGATCCAGGCCGCCGGGCTGAATTATGGATGAAGCTCTCGGGTTGCAGCCTGAGGGGGGGATGGACACGGGTGGGGGGGGGGGGGAGAAGGGGGGGATGCTGAACACCCGGAGCGGCGGCGCGTGTCGTCAGCCCGCGCCCACGCGTGCCCCGCCCCACACGTGGCCGCGGCACGCGCGCACGTGGCACCGCCCCGTTTGGGGAGGGGGCACGGACCCCCCCCCCAGACTGGGGTGAGGGGGGTCCCAGGGGTCTGTGTCCCTCTGAGGGGTTCTGGTGGACCGTGGGGCAGGCACGGTCCCATGGGAGTGTGGCTATAGCAGGAGGGGTCAGGGAGCTTTGGGGGTCCCTGAGGAGCGTGGCCCCAGTAGCAGGAACAGCCCCAGAAGGTCGCAGGTGCACAGCCACTTTTTGGGGTGCCCAGCCTTGGTGTTGTGCAGCAGCACAGCGCTGGGGGGGGTCTCTGGGGACCACAGTCCTGAGGGCTGATGTGGGTCTGGGGGCTTCAAGGGGTGCTCGGTGCTATTGCGTGTCATGACCTTGGGATTCTCCCAGGGGTCTGTGGTCCTCGGGATCTCCTGGGAGACCTTGGCCCCTGTGGGTGGGCATGGCCTTGGGGGGATCCCTGGGGAGGCATGACCCTCAGGGGCCTCCTGGGGGCCATGGCCCTGTGGGTGGGCACAGTTCCCCACCTCGGGGTGTGCAGCCCTACAGCGAGCGATGACCTTGGCGCTGTCCTGGGGAACCACGGCCCTGTGGAGCTGGCGTGGCTTTGAAGGGCTTCTAGGAGTGCCCAGCCCTACGGGGTTGTCATGACCTTGGGGTTCTCCTGGGCACCCATGGCCCTAAGGGTGGGTACAGTCCTGGAGACCTCTCGGGGTGCCCAGTCCTATGGAATGATCAGGACCTCCTAAGGACCCGTGGCTTGGTGGGGTGGGCACGGCCCCGGGGGGCTCTGGGGGCTGCGGGGCGGGCGGCGCGGGGTCGGGGAGGCGCGGTGCCCCGCGCTGACGCCCCGCTGTGCCCTCAGGCGGGCGCCCGGCGGCCCTGCTGCTGCTGGCGGCGCTGGTGTGGGTGCCCGGCGGGGCTCCCGCCTGCCCCGCGCTCTGCACCTGCTACGTCTCGCCGCCCACCGTCAGCTGCCAGGCCAACAACTTCTCCTCGGTGCCCGCGGGGCTCCCGCCCGGCGCCCGCCGCCTCTTCCTGCAGAACAACGTCATCGGGGCGCTGCGGGCGGGCACCTTCGGGCCCAGCACCGTCACCCTCTGGCTCTACTCCAACAACATCTCCTCCATCCAGCCGGGCACCTTCCGCCACCTGCCCGCCCTGGAGGAGCTCGACCTGGGTGACAACCCGCACCTCCGCGTCCTGGCCCCCGACACCTTCCACGGCCTCCACCGCCTCCAGGCCCTGCACCTGTACCGGTGCCGGCTGGCCAACCTGCCCAGCGGCATCTTCCGCGGTCTCCGCAGCCTCCAGTACCTCTACCTGCAGGAGAACGGGCTGCTCTACCTCCAGGTGGGTGAGGTGGGGTGTTGGGCGATGCCCCCGGGGCGCAGAGGTGGGACTGGGCAGGGTGACGGGTGACAAGCCACGTAGACAGCATGTGGCACAAGGTGGTGCTGACACGGCCAAAATGTCGGCCAAGACAGGAGATGCTGAGGCAGCAGGGTGATGGCCGTGGGGCAGGACCAAGGGTGACACCAGCGTGGCAAGGATGTGGGACAAGGTCTTGCATGATGCTCACGGAGCAGGGACACAGGAGAGGGTGACGGGCGATGCTGGCAGGACTAGGACCTGCGCCAGGGCTCTTTTGGGCCCACACCAGCGGCTCTCCAGCTGATGCCCACCAGGCAGGGCCAGAGAACAGCACGGTGGAACCCCACCCCACACCCACCCCTCTCTTATTCCCCACAGGACGACCTCTTTGCCGACCTGGCTAACCTGAGCCACCTCTTCCTGCACGGCAACCGGCTGCGGGCGCTGTCGGAGGGCGTCTTCCGGGGGCTGTCGAGCCTGGACCGCCTGCTGCTGCACGCCAACCGGCTGGCAGCCATCCACCGCCGCGCCTTCGGGGGGCTGGCACGCCTCACCATCCTCTACCTGTTCAACAACAGCCTGGTGGCCCTGCCCGGGGACCCGCTGGCCGCGCTGCCCTCGCTGCAGTTCCTGCGCCTCAACGCCAACCCCTGGGCCTGCGACTGCCGAGCGCGCCCGCTCTGGGCCTGGTTCCGCCGCACGCGCGTCTCCAGCTCCCCGGTGCCCTGCGCCAGCCCCCCGCACCGCCGCGGCACCGACCTGCGCCACCTCCGCCCCAAAGACTTCGACGCCTGCCCCGAGGACGACGACGACGATGAGGAGATGGAAGATGGCAACGGCGGCGCTGGCAATGGGGTGGCGGTGATGGGCACCCCGGGGCGGGCGTTGGGTCGGCCCGGCACACTCCCGGCCGCGCCGCCCTCCGCCTTCTACCGCGACGGGCTGCCCCCCCACGACCTGCGGGGACCCCAGCCCCGGCCACCCCCTCCGTCCCGTGACTCCCGTGGGCCCCCCGAGGACGCCAGCTGCCCCCATGACCCCTGTGCCCCCATGGCCGCCGCCATGCCCCACCGGCCCCCCGTCCTCCTGCCCCTCGTGGCTCTGATCCTGCCCCGACTCTGAGCCCCCCTCGGCGCCCCAGGGGGTCCTGGCTCCTCAGGGTGCCCGTGCCCAGTTTCTCCCCAGGGGAGGCCTCAAGAACTGTGGGGAACAGCCAGCGGGGGGCAGGGGGGGGGGCCGCAGGATGCAGAAGGGGGTCCCCTCCCATCCTGAGCGGGAAAAACCCCCAACAGGAACCAAAAGGTGGGAAATTATTTATTAAAAATGGTCTTATTTTGGGAGAGCGGGGCCTGGCTGCTGTGGGTGGGCCACTGTCGTTCCAGGTCACTGCCTGCTGCTCCTGAAATATTGATGCAAGCAGCGGGTGGCAGGGCAGCGAGGCGTGCAGGGCGCCGCAGGGGGGCCGGACAGAGACCCCCTGCGGGGTGTGCGGCCACACGCACCCCCCAGCACCCCCAGCGCCACCGCGGAGCCAGTGACACGCAGGCTCCCGTGACACTGACACCCCGCACCCCTCACAGAGCGCCGGCGGGTGTCACGGGAGCCGCGGGGCGCGGAGCCACCCACTGCCTGACCCACTTCCCGCAGGCGCTGGCACACAGATGGAGCACACGCTGCGGGCGCAGGGACAGCGCCCACCGCCTGCCCTCGGTCCCTCTGGGCGTGTGGCACCCCGGGCTGCCCCTCGGCAGGTGTCCCTCACACAGCGTGGGGTGTCCTTCAGCAGGCGTAACTTGCTGGGTGTTCATGTCCCCTCCAAGTGTCCCCTGGGGGTGTGTGGGGGTGTCCATCTGTGTGTGTGCAGACTGTCCCCATGTGAGTGTCCCCATGCCCCCTCCCCTGTGGTCTCTGGCTGTCCCTACGTGGTCTTTGCCCAGGCAGAGGTGCCCTGGGTTGTCCCCACGTGGTCCCATCTGTGTATCCTCAAACAGGGCTGGGTGTTCTGGGAGTGTCCCTGTGCAGGGCCCCTGGCTGTCCCCTCTGGTGACCCCCAGCACAGACAGACAGGGAGGGGCTGAGCCCTGTCCCACCCCACTGGGGATTACAAGGGGCTCAGCCCAGCTCTGCCTAATCCGGGGGATTACACGGGCTGGGCCCAGCTAGGGGGGGGAACCCCTGGGTGCCCCCCACAAGGACACGGCACATGGCAGCTGGGGACAACAAGGGAGGCTCCCAGAAGCAATCACGGGCAGCACGTACCCCAACACATGGCCACAGGGTGGGTTTGGGGGGCGAGGGGAGCACAGCAGACGCCCCAGGTTTATTGGGGTGACGGGTGGGGGCTCAGGCAGTGCCGCTGCCCTGCTGCATTCGCTTGAGCAGCTCCTCGTCCTGCAGCGACAGCTCCGTCAGCTTCTTCCCCATCCGCTCGTGCACCTCCAGGTACTTGGCCACGCAGCGATCCAGGCACACGCATTCCCCTTTGGACAGCTCCGACTCTTTGTAGTGCGGGGGGACGCACTTGCGGTGGCACGCCTGGGTCATCCTGCACGGACCGCACCGCGCCTGAGCCCCGCGCCAGCCGGGACCCGGCCCCGCGCCCCAGCACACCCTGAACCCCGCCATTGCCACCCCCAGGACCCCGACCCCGCACCCCAACATCTCCTGTACCCCGCCATCACCACCCCCGGGACCCAGCCCCGCACCTCAGCACCCCCCGTACCCCCCGTTATCGCCATCCCCGGCATCCCCAGCCCTTGCACCCCAACATCTCCTGTACCCGCATCCTCACCGACCGGGACCCCGGCCTCTGCACCCCAACAAGCCCAGTATCCTCCATCATCGCCACCCGGGCACCCCTAGGACCCCCCGCCGTCCCACATCCTCAGGCATCTCCGGTTTCCTTCCCCATTTCCCGGGTGTCCCCTAGGTCCCCCGCACTCCCCTACAACCCCAGCACCCCGGGGTCCCCCACTGCCTCTGACACGCGCTAGTGTCCCCCAGGCCACGGTATCCCAACGTCCCCAATGCTCCCTCCCGGCGGGCCTCACCGATTATACATGTCGGCCATCATCTCAACCTCCAGTTCGGCCGCCAGCTGCTGAGCCCGCAGCGGATCCATGGCGGCCAGCACCGGCCCCGTTCGGATTCAGCCCCGATCGCGGTCCCTCTGGGCCCGACCCCGCTCGGACCCGCCCCGTTGGACCGGCTCGGCCCCGCTCGGTTCGGGACCCGGCGGCGGCTCCCTGCAGGAACCACGTGGGCGCCGCGCTTCCGCCCACCCGCGCGGTAGCCCCGCCCCAGCGCCGACACCGACCAATCGAGTGCAGGTAAAGGCGGGATCAAGGGTGCGCCTCTGTCGCTGATTGGTCCTTCGGAAGGGGCGTGGCGGCGGCAGCCGAGCGGCGGGAGGGAGCGGCGGAGCGCGCGCTCTGCCCGGCCTTTGCCCCTCAGGGGGCGTGGTCACGAGAAGGGGGCGTGGTCGTGTGGGAGGGGGCGTGGTCACCGCCGGGACCTCACCCGGGCGTGGCCGGGGGGCTTCGGGTCCCTCCCTGTGTCCCCTGTTCCTCGTGTCCCTGGGTCCTCCTGTGTCCCGCCGTCCTGCCCGGGCTGTCCCCGTGTCACCTGTGTCCCCACATGTCTGTGTCCCCCATTGCCCCTCGGGAATCTGTTCCCCCCGCGCTCCCCACGTCCCGCGTGTGCCCCTGTCCCCCGCGTGTCCCCAGCGTGTCTGTGTTCCCCACCTCGTCCGTCTGCCTGTGACCCCCAAGTCTCCCTGTCCCTGCCCAGGGTGTCCGTGTCCTCTGTGCCCCTCGGGTGGCACGGCTCGGTCCCCACTCGGTGGCTGCTTTGGGGTGTCGCCGCTGTCCGGGTGGGGCTGTAGGAGTGTCCCCCCGCCCCAGCCATGGTCGGGTGTCCGGACCGGCCCCACGCGTGCCCCGCGGGTGGGCGGTGAGTGAAGGCGGCACCTGCCCCCGCCGGGTAAAAATAGCGCCGGGCGGGGGGGCTGGGGCGCAGCAGGGGCGGCGGAGCGGCAGCAGCCGGAGGGTACGGGCCGAGGGGCTCCGGGGGGCTCCGGGAGAAACGGGGGTGGAACGGGAGCGGCCGGGAGCCTGCGGGCTGGGGGGCACCGGGCAGGAGACCGGCGGGCAGCAAGGGAGACCGGGAAGCGGTTATAGGGGGCCGGCAGTGGGAACCGGAGCGCACGGAGAAGACACGAGGGGCCGGGAGAGGGACGTGCCGGTGCCGGGATGGGATATGGGTGGTCGAGATGGGACACGGGGGCAGGAGGGAGCACGGGGGTGCTGACACGGGGCATGAGGGCAGTGGGAGGGGTTGGTTTGGGGCGTGGGGGGCTGCAGGAAGACGTGAAGGGACCGGGCTGTGCTGTGGCGGTGCCGGGCCGGGGCATGGGGGATTCGGGGTGGGGTAACTGGGGTGCCCAAGGTGGGAGTGTTGGGGCTGGAGGAGGGCGTGGGGACAGGGGCAGGAGGGGGGTTAGCCGGCCTGGGGGGCTATGGGGGACACGGGGCAAGCTCACGGCGTCATCGAAGGGCACCCCAGCGACAGCCCTGTGCCCCTGCAGAAGTGACCACAGCAACATGGAGGCTCTGGGAGACGCTGAAACTCCCACCTCGGACACCCCGACCTCGGACACCCCCACCTCGGACACCCCCACCCCCGGCACTCCCACCTTGGACACCCCCACCGCGAGCACCCCCACCCCCGGCACCCCCACCGCGAGCACCTCCACCTCGGACACCCCCACTCTCGGCACCCCCACCCGCGGTAGCCCCACTCCGGACACCCCCTCTGACCCCGCCGCGGGGCCGGGGGAGAGCAGCGGGGAGGCGACGGCTCCCCGGGGTGGGGAGGAAGCTCGGGAAGCGGGGGGCGATGCGGGGGACACGGGGGGTGAAGGGAAGAACACGGGGGGTGAAGGGGAGGATACGGGGGGCTCAGGGGGGTGCGCGGGGGAAGAGGCTGCTGGGGATGGCGGGGCAGAAGCACCCAGGAGTGCCGGGGGCGATGCCGGAGAGGCCGGGGATGGTGGTGGCGATGCCAAGGCAGGGACAGCCGGGGGCACCGGAGCGGGTACCGAGGAGGGTACCGAGGAGGGTACCGAGGGAAAAGCGGCGCCGGCAGCAACCGGCAACACCCGGCGTCAAAAGGTGAGGAGGGGTTGGAAGGGAGGTGGCGGCACAATCAGGGCAGGAGGTGGTAGGGAGGGCAGCTGCGGTACAGATGGGGACAGAGCTGACTTTCCTGGGGCAGGGTGAGAGTGCCAGGGCCAGGATGACTGTGCCAGGGACATTGTGTGAGTGACACTGACCGTGCTGGCACTGCCACCCTGCCTGTTGCTTACAGGAACCCACTTGGCTTCAGGACGAGGACGATGAGCTGTGGCCTGAGTTCCCTCCCTGCTCATCCCCAGAGGGGGCCGCCAGCCCCACGTCCCCCACGTCCCCTACGTCCCCCATGTCCCCTATGTCTCCCACATCCCCTATATCCCCTGTGTCCCCAGCATCCCCAGCACCCCCCACAGGTAAGAGCCATTTGAGCGATGGCACCCAAGTGTCCTGGGGTCACTGCTGCCCCACAGTGTCCATCCTCCCCTTGGGAGAGGACCTTGAGCCCCAGAGGTGCCAGGAGGGTGTGGGTGCCCTCTTCCACCCTCTGACCCCTCCTCTCTCCTTGTAGCTGGCACTGCCGAGGACACGGGGGGCAGCAAGAGGTGTGTCCCCACGGGTGGCACCCCAGTACCCCACGGTGGGGATGGTCCCCCACAGCCCCCTGCTCATGGCTGTCCCACCCGTGTGTGTCTGCAGGGGTGCTCCAGCAGGGGGGACGCGGGACAAGGCAGCCCCCGGTTCAGCGGGACAGAGGCTGAGGCTGGAGGGGGCCGGGGGACGGCCACGAGTGGGGACCCGGGCACAGGGGCGCAGCGCCATCCTGGAGAAGTTTGGAGGGTGAGAAGGGCCTGGCCCTGTGGGGGGCAGGAGAGGCATTGAGGGAATGGGGGACCTGGGGTTTTGTGGGGGCTATAGGACAGCCAGGGACAGTGAGATGGATGGGTCATGGAGCAGTGGGGGTGTTGGAAGGTCATGAGCCAATGGGAGGGACAGGGAAATTGGGGGGCATGGCAGGGGCATGGGAGAGTGGCAGTATTGGGGGCACAGGGCAATGGGGTCATAGGGGAACGGGGGGTCTGAGGGGCAATGGTGGTACAGGGGGAACATGGGGCAATGAGGGAGGGTATGGGACACAGGATATCAGGGGGCATGGGGCAATGAGGGGTACAGGGAGGAATGGGGGGGGTCCATGGAGCAGTGTGGGAGGATGGGACGGGGGAGGCTGTGTGACCATGGGGCAAGTGGGGCATCGGGGGTCCAAAGCCACAGGGTAGTGGGGTCACAGAAGGGCTGGGGTCCCTATGAGGGACAGTGGGGTGTGGGGATCCCACAGCCCAGGTCCCCCCAGGGCTGCCAAGGGCCCAGCCCCACACCTGCGGCGCTCAGGGGGGGCCGCCACGGTCAAGACGATGCTGCTGGAGTGGTGCCGCGCCCGCACCCGTGGGTACCCGGTGAGTGCGACTGGGGGGCGGCGGGAGGGTCCGATGGGGGGTCCGGGGGTGGCCTGAACCCCCTGTCTGCGCAGCACGTGGACGTGCAGAACTTCTCGGGGAGCTGGGGCAGCGGCCTGGCCTTCTGCGCGCTCCTGCACAGCTTCTTCCCCGACGCCTTCGACTTCGCCACCCTGGAGCCCAACGCCCGCCGGGACAACTTCGCCCTGGCCTTCGCCACCGCCGAGTGCGTGAGCACAGCCCCGGCCCCTCGGTGCCCCCGGCCACCTCCGGCCCCGGTGACCGCTGTGTCCCTTCCCGCAGGGAGCGGGCGGGCTGTGCCCCCCTGCTGGAGGTGGAGGACATGGTGCGGCTGCCGGTGCCCGACGCCAAGTGCGTGTACACCTACGTGCAGGAGCTGTACCGCTGCCTGGTGGCCAAAGGGCTCGTGAAGACCAAGAAGCGCTGAGAGGGTCCCTCACAGCCCCCCACCTCGTCCCCTGCTCTGTCCCCCAGCAGTAAAGGCCATGGTTCCAGGAGGTGGTGGCTTCGTCTCTGGAGGGAGGAACGCTGGCACCAAGCGAGTGTCACTAGGTTGGGGCACAGCCCTGGCTCTGCCACCAGGAGGGTGACATCCCCCAGGGATGGCACGTGGAGGGCAGCAACTCCTGGAGCCCCCACACTTTCCCACTGAGGCACCAGGGAGCCAGAGCAGGTGATGGAGGGAATTTATTGCTTTATGCGTGGGGGTCGGGGCGCGGCTCGGCGTGGAGCCGGGTGTGTTCCTCTGCCCGGAGCCGGAACTCCTCGGGGCGCTCCTGCAGCTCCTTGGCCACCTTCGGCCGCAGCACCCGCTGGGGGTCGGGGCTGTCCAGCTGCAGCAGCAGGTCCTGGAGCACTGCAGGGGCAGGGGGGTCAGAGGGGCACGCACCCCCCTGCCCTGTGCCCCTGTCCCCGCCGTGCCCACCTTGGATGGCGCGGGTGGTGGGCTCCCAGTGCGCCTCGCTGGTGAGGGGCTGGCAGACGCGGCCCTCCCGGTCCACGCTGGGGTGGTAGATGGGGGTGCGGAGGGTGGCACAGGGGGGCTCCAGAGGGTGGTTGGGAGAGAAGGTCAGCTCGAAGCGGAAGGCGCCCGTGTTGTATGGGGGGTTGTTCTGCCGGGATATGGGGGCGCCTCAGCCCCCTCTGTCCAGCCCTAATACCCAGTGCCCACCGCAGAGACTCCCCGTGCCAGCCCGAGCCCCTGAGGAGGGGAACCTCCCCCCAGTGTCCTCAGAGGACCCCTCCCCAATTCTGCCCTGAGGGGGACCCTCACTCACTTAGACAGGCCCGTCCCAAGGGTCACCCCCAATCCCTCCCATGCCCCCAGGGGCACATCCTTCCTCAAGCCCGCATGTCCCCCATGCGCAGGGGACCCCCTCGGCCCCCACTCCCCAGGACTCCCCGCAGCCCCCCGTGCCTCCACGTCCCCCCGTGCCCTCTCCCCACGCACGGGCAGCAGGAGCCCCCCCCAGCGCCGCACGTTCCCGTCCAGCGGCCGCACGTCGCGGGCCCCCTCCCAGCGCCGCGCCTCCTCCAGCTCCTGCGGGAAGGGGTGGGGCAGGTATGGGCGGAGGTGTGACCCGAGAGACGCCTCCATAGGTTAACCCAACACCCGGGACGTCCCTCTGGGCGGGGCCGCCCGTAGGCCGCGCCTTAATAGGCAGGGTTTAATTACCGGCACCCTGGACACACCCCCGCCGCCCCGCCGGGGAAACGAAACTGAAACGTGCAGGGGTATTTGTCACCCCCGCACCGGAGACTGACACCCCGGTACTGCTTCTCTCGCACCCCGCCACCGGGACCCCCACACAGGCACTGACACCCCCAGCACTGCCTCTTCCCGGTACCGGGACCCCATCTCCGCGCACTCACATCCCCCAGCACCGCCTCTCTCGCACCCCGGTACCGGTATCCCCGCACTGGCATTAAGACTCCACAGAACCCCCTTTCACACCCCGGTACCGGGATCCCCGCACCGCGAGCTCGGCTCCCCCCGGCCGCCGCTCCGGTGCGGACACCGGGACCCCCGCGCCGGTACCGCAGCGGCGCCGGAGTCCTGGTCCCGTCCCGGTGCCCCCGGTGCCCACCTTGGCGATCCGCCCGGCCATGGTCATCAGTGCCCGGTGCCACGGGGATGGGCTCCGTGGTGTCCCGCCCCTGGGCGGGCGGGACGAGGTTCTGCGGCCGCGCCCCCGACACGAGTGGGGGGGGACAGATGGGCCGGAGGCGGCCGGCGACCCCCGTCACCGCGGGGGTCCCGGGGGCGGTGGGTGACAGACAGCCGGAACCCCGCGCAGACCGGTGGCTGGCGGGAGCAAAACGGGACGCGGGGTCGCATCCCGGCTGCTTCCGCACCCCCCTGCCCGCCCCCGCATCACTGGCCGCGTCCCGGCTGATTTACGGGAACCTCCTTAATTTTTAACCAGGCAGGGTCTGACCCGGCCAGATCTCCCGGCGCCCGCTGGACACGCAGGAACTGACCCGCCGGGCACCCAGGTGGGCCCGGGGTGCTGCCTCCTCCCACCCCCAAAACCGGTGCCCCGGGGGGGGGGGGTCAGAGCGGGGGCACCCCGGGGTTGGGCTGCACGGGGTGGGGGTATGGGTGGTGCAGGGAGTGGGGGTGTGGGGTGCCGGGTTGGGGGATGCTGGGTGTCTCTCCTGCCCTTGACCTGTGCCTTCCCACCAGCATGCCCACCAAGACATTCTGGCTGCCTCTGGCATGGCTAGTAGCCACAGCCACGGTCACTGTCACCCCGGTAAGTGTGACCCAGGGACAGGGTCTCCCTGTGCCCAATGCCCCTCTATACAGCCTCATCTCAGTCCCCCACCCGGGTGCCCCATGCCTCCCTCACACAAATCCCTGTGCCCAGGTCCTCACTCTGGAGGCCTCTCCCAGCTGGATGACACTGCTCACAGAGTCACCAACACCTCCTGTGCCCCCTGTGCCCCCCGCTCGTAGCCCAGCTCCCTCGCAGGACGTGGGGACCACCGTGCAGCCTGTGCCCACCCCCAGCGCTCCCCCCGAGGGGCTGCCTGGCTGGGGTGCCACAGATGCCCCCAGCCCCACAGCGCCAGAGGGGACACCGGAGGAGCTGGACACCTCAGCCAACGGGACCACGGCAGTGCCCACGCCTGGCACCAGCGTCCCGCCGTGCCCTGGGGATGAGGAGCCGACCAACACCTGCGGGGAGCCCACGGGGGAGCAGCGGGCCGCCGTGGCCGAGGCTCTGGTCACCTTTGCCCTCCGCTTCTACCAGCGCATGGCAGAGGCTGCCCAGCCCGACACCAACCTGCTCTTCTCCCCCATCAACGTCGCCGTGGGGCTCTCCCACCTGCTGCTGGGTGAGGGGCCGCCCGCGGGCATGGCACCGCCGTGTCACCGCTGTCCCAGCCGGGGCACCTCGCTGAGCTTGCCCTATGCCCGCAGGCGCCCGCGGAGAAACCCAGGAGCGTCTGGCCGCCCTCCTGGCGTACCCGCAGGGGCTGCGCTGCGTGCACGGCGCCCTGCAGCAGCTGGCCAGCGTGCCCGGCCTCTTCTCGGCCGCCCAGATCTTCCACCACCCAGGTGAGGCGGGCACCGGGTGCCGATGGGGCGCCGCTGCCCGCTGGGCACCCGGAGTGACACCGGGACCACCCCACAGAGCTGCAGCTCCGGCCCCGCTTCCTCAACGACTCCCTTCGCTTCTATGGCGCCCGCCCGTACGCCCTGAGCGGCAACGAGAGCCTGGACCTGCAGCGCATCAACGCCTGGGTGCGGGAGGCCAGCAAGGGGCTGCTGCCCTCGCTGCTGTCCGTGCTGCCCCCCGAGCCCAGCCTGCTGCTGCTCAGCGCCGTCCACCTGCGCGGTACAGCCCCGCCACCCACCACCCGCCACCCCCCGGGCACCCCCGGGCATCCCCCGGGCATGGGGCGCGGGGCTGAGGCCGCCCCGGTGCCGCCACCCCCGGTGCCCCCGGTGCCAGCCGCGGTGCCGTGTCCCCACAGCCGCCTGGCGGACGCCGCTGGACCGCAAGAAGACGGTGATGCTGCCCTTCCTGCGGCCCGGCCACCGACCCCGCAAGGTGCCCACCATGACCAGCGCCAAGTACCCGGTGGCCTCCTTCACTGACCCCCGCCTGCAGGTCCAGGTAGCCCTCTACCAGGTGCTGGGGGTCTGGGGGGTCACTGCTGGGGGGATAATGGCATGATGTCGCTCCAGCAGCACTAAGGAGGAATGTCAGGCTGTGATATAACTCCTGCGGCACTCGGGGAGGATGCCAGGCTGATGTCACTCCCCTGGCACTGAAAGGGGCACAGGCTGTGACCTCGCTCCCCAGGGCTTTTGAGGGATGGCAGGCTGGCACCTCTGGCTCCGTGGGGGTGCCAGTCCATGGGGTCCCCGCGGTGGCTTTAGGCGGGTTCTGCCCCACAGGTGGGGCGGCTGGAGCTGAATGGGGGGCTGAGCCTCGTGGTGCTGATGCCGAGGGGGCCTCTGGAGCCTCTGGAGACCCTGGAGCGGGCGCTGGACCCCGCGACCTTCCTGGCGCTGCTGCGGCGGGCGGCCCGCACCCCACCCCGGGCCACCGCGCTGTCCCTGCCCCGCCTGCGCCTCGACCTCGCCCTGGACGTGGTGACTCTGGTCCACGACATGGGTAAGGACGCCTCTGATGGCACCTCAGGGTCTGGCTGGGCTGCGGGGCCACATCGCTCCCTGTGCGGTGACGTTACTCCCTGCAGGATGTCACTGGCTCTCCCCTGGGGGTCATTTTCCCGAGGGTCCCCAAAGACCACAATGTCCCCCGTATCCCCTTACCTTTGTTTCCCCTGAGCCCCCTCACACTCCCGTGTCCCTGGTGTCCCTGGTGTCCCTGGTGTCCCTGGTGTCCCCCATGTCCCCAGCGCCCTGGATGTGCCCTGCTCTCCCCAGCGCCCCTAATGTCACCTTACATCCCGGTATCCTCAAATTATCCCCAGCGGCCCGAATATTCCCCGTTTCCCCGGTGCTGCCCATATCCCTGCGCGTCCCCTGGCGCCACCCAGTGTCCCTGTTGTGTCCCGGTGTCTCCTCATCCCCACTGTCCCTCGGGTCCCCGCGTCTCCATGTCCCTGTCCCTCTGGTTTTCTCTGGATGCCCTTGCTGTCCCCTCCGTCCTTGGTGTCCCCCGCTGTCCCCGTGTTCCGCGGGGGTGGCGCTGAGGCCGTGTGCCGCAGACTTCGGGCTGTTCCTGGACGCGGAGCTGTGCGGGCTGGCGCGGGGCCCGGCCGCGGTGGACACGGCGCGGCACCGGGCGGTGCTGGCGCTGGACGAGGCCGGCGTGGAGGCGGCGGCGGCCATGGCCACCTCGGTGGCGCGCTCGGCCCTGGTGCTGGAGGCCCTGCGCCCCTTCCTCTTCGTCCTCTGGCACAACACCGGCGAATTCCCCGTCTTCATGGGCCGTCTCAGCGACCCCCAGCCCTGACTCTGCTCCTCCTGTCCCTCTCCTCCCTTTCTCATCCCTCCATCTCCCTCCTCCCTCCCTTCCTCCGTCCATCTCCTCTCCTCTCCTCTCCTCTCCTCTCCTCTCCTCTCCTCTCCTCTCCTCTCCTCTCCTCTCCTCTCCTCTCCTCTCCTCTCCTCTCCTCTCCTCTCCTCTCCTCTCCTCTCCTCTCCTCTCCTCTCCTCTCCTCTCCTCTCCTCTCCTCTCCTCTCCTCTCCTCTCCTCTCCTCTCCCTCTCCCTCTCCCTCTCCCTCTCCCTCTCCCTCTCCCTCTCCCTCTCCCTCTCCCTCTCCCTCTCCCTCTCCCTCTCCCTCTCCCTCTCCCTCTCCCTCTCCCTCTCCCTCTCCCTCTCCCTCTCCCTCTCCCTCTCCCTTCACACTCCCCAACGGCACCAGGGGGTCCCTGCTCCTCCCGTGCCTCAGTTTCCCTGCCAGCTCGGTGTCCCAATAAATGCACCAACCACCTCACGCCTCCTGCGTGTGAGGAGGGGAAGAGACAGGCTGGGGCCACCAGGAACCCCCTTCTCTGTGCCAGGCTGTGTGCCAGGGTGAACTGGGGTGGTGGCAGCTAGGGGTGGGGGGGGTGGGCAGGTGACAACCAGCAGCTTCCTAAAAAAAAGCCTTTATTGCCCTAGAAAAGCCCCGCGACCCCTGCGGCTGGTGCCAGCCAGGGGGCACCGGGGGGCACAGTGAAGGTGCCAAGGAAGGGGTCACCCAGCATGGCCCCAGGTGCCCCCCAGTCCCAGCTGTGCCCCCGCGTCAGTCCCAGCCGTTCTCCTTCACCATGTGCGACATCTCGATGATGAACTTCCCCTCCTTGTACTTCTGGCTGCTCTCGAACGCCTGTTCCTGGGGGGGACACGGAGTCAGCCCCCCCGTGCCCTGCCTTCCCCAGGCCTTGGGGGTGTCCACAGCGAAGGTTTGGGGTGCCAAGACGTGCCCAGGGCAGGGGTTGGGGTGCCCAGACTGGGGTTGGGCAGTGCCCGCAGCAGGTGGGGGTCCCAGCTGGGGGGCACTCACGTATTTCCAGCCCAGGGTGGTCTTGCAGCTCTGGCAGAAGATGTCGGCCACCGAGTGCAGCCCCGTCAGCAGCAGGCGCTGCTCGGCCGGGCCGCAGCCCACGTTCACCCTGCACCGAGAGGGGCGGGTCCCACAGGCTCGGCACCGGGGGGACCCCCGGGCTCCCCCTCCCCACTGCCAGCCCCGCTGCCCCCGCTACTCACACGGAGTTGAACAGGTAGGCACGGCCGTGGCTGCCCTGGAAGGACTGTGGGGACACGGCGGATGTCACCGACGGGTCCCCCACGTCCCCCGGCACCCCTCCCTCCATGTCCTGCTCCTATCCCGTGCGGCACACCGGCCTGGGGACACCGCGGGGGGAGCACCCACCACCCTGGGGACACCACAGGGGGACACTTGGGGCACCGTGGGGGAAACTCATCATTCTGGGGAGGCGGCGAAGGGACACCCGCTGTCCCAGGGTGGCACCTTGGAGATGAGCTCCTCGTGGCGGGCCAGGTGCGCCCGGCAGTGGACGCAGCTGTAGGTGCGGTGAGAGCGGGGCAGGTAACTGCGGAAGGTGCGCGGTGGGAGGCGGGAGGCGGCGGGCAGGCGGCGGCGGGCCGGGGGCGGCATGGCCGGGGGCAGAGCCCCGGGGGGCACCGCGCAGCCCCCGCACAGCCGCTCGCAGGGGAAGCAGCGCAGCAGCGCGCCCAGAGCCGCCGTCCCGCCCGGACGGGCTCGGGGGGCTCCGCCGGGGCCCCCCGGCAGAAGGAGGTGGAAAAGGGGGGCGGCCTGAGAAGGAGGAAGGGGGGCGGTGAGAGGGGACCCTGCACGAACCGAGCCGGCTGAGAGCGGAGTGACACCAGGGCAGCGGGGACACCGGGAGAGCCGGGGGGGCACGGGGGACCCGAGGGACTGCGGGAGGGGGGGCGTCCCAAGCTGGGTCTGGGGTCTCTTCTCGAAGCGTGGGGGTCCCCGGGGAGATGATGGGGGTCCTGAGGGGGAAAACCGCGGGTACCGAGCGGGGAGAATGGATGATGGGAGGCCCGACGGGACATGATGGGGGTCCTCACGGGGGTCGATGAGGGTCCCAAGGGGTCGGTTGTGGGTCCCGGGAGGGTTGGCGAGGGTCCCCGGGAGGCGGGAAGGTGCTGGGGGAGATATTTGCGGTACGGGGAAGAAGGACGGGGATATCGCCGTGGCGGGGGGTCAATGTCAGGAGCGCTGGGGGACACACCGGGGGGCTCGGCGGGGCTCTGGGGGTCTCGGGGGGACACGATGGGGGGTACCGGGTTCCGTGGCTTCCCGGGGGCCGGGGCCGCTCACCGCCCGCCGCTCTCCCCGCTGCCGCCGCTGCCGCTGTCCCCGGGGCGGGCGCGGGGGGGGCCCTGCGTGCCCGGGAGCCGCATCACGGCACCGTGACTCATCCCGCGGCCGTGACGTCACCGCCGCCACCGCCGCCGTGACGGCACCGCCCGACCCTCCGACGTCAGCCCGGCCGCGGCCGCCGGGGCGCCTCCCGCTGCCTCCTGTCCCCCGCGTCCCCGCGTTCTGCTTCGTCCCCAGTGTCCCTCCGTGTGCCCCTGTCCCCTCACGTCCCCGTGTCCCCGCCGTGAGATGTAAATGGGGTGTGGGGGGAGGCGGGTGCGGGCGTAAATGTCGTGCGAACGTCATGCAAACGATCCCGGGACTCATCCCGAGGGATGAGGGGGGGAGAGGGGGAGCCCCGCTGTAATGAGATGCAAACTCGAGGAGGGGCCGCCGGTGATATGCAAATGAGATGCAAACGAGCCGCAGAACCGGGCAGGACGTGCCCCTTCCCCACGTGACCCCAGCGTCCCACGTGATCCAGGCCACCCGCGCTCCCGGCGCGCCGCACTGACGTCACTTCCGTCGCGGCGGCGGCGGCCGCGGGACACCGGGCCCGGGACCCCCGCGTCGCCGTTATGGCGGACGATGGCGGCGAGGAGAAGAAGCAGGTGGCCAAGTTCGAGCTGGAGCGGGAGACGGAGCTGCGGTTCGAGGTGGAGGCGGGGCAGACGGTGCAGCTGGAGCTGCTGACCGGCATGGCCGAGGTGTTCGGCACCGAGCTGACCCGCAACAAGAAGTTCACGTTCGACGCGGGCGCCAAGGTGGCCGTGTTCACGTGGCACGGCTGCACCGTGCAGCTCAGCGGCCGCACCGAGGTGGCCTACGTGTCGCGGGACACGCCGATGCTGCTGTACCTGAACACGCACACGGCGCTGGAGCAGATGCGGCGCCAGGCCGAGCGGGAGGACGAGCGCGGGCCCCGCGTCATGGTGGTGGGGCCCACCGACGTGGGCAAGACCACCGTGTGCCGCCTGCTGCTCAACTACGCCGTGCGCCTGGGCCGCCGGCCCACCTTCGTGGAGCTGGACGTGGGGCAGGGCTCGGTGTCCATCCCCGGCACCATGGGCGCGCTGTACATCGAGCGGCCGGCCGATGTGGAGGAGGGCTTCTCCCTGCAGGCCCCGCTCGTCTACCACTTCGGCTCCACCACGCCCGGCACCAACATCAAGCTCTACAATAAGGTGAGGCACGGCAGGCTCGGCCCGGCTTGGGCATGGCCCCAGAGCTCCCCGGGGTTTCCCCGCGCTGCGGGGTGTCTGAATCCCCGGAGTGGTGTTTGGGGACAGCAGAATGCCTTTTAAAGACAGCCTCGTGCACGGCCAGCCACCCCTTCCCTGCTGTCGGGTCAGGGTAGGGAGGGAGTCCAGAGGAGGACATGAAGGGGATGAAGGGAGCTGAAGCACCTCCTCTGTGGAGACGAGCTGGGAGAGGTGGGGCAGTTCAGCCTGGAGGAGGACATTTTGTGCCCTGACCTCAGAGCAGCCTTTCCATCCTGGGAGCCTGCAGGGAAGCCGGAGAGGGATTCTTGTTAGGATCTGGAGTTATAGGATGGGGTGGAATGGGTTCACAGCGAGAGGAGACGTTTAGGCTGGATATGGGAAGAAATTATTTTATGGTGAGGCCCTTCAGGGTTGTTTAGAGAGGCTGTGGCTGCCCCACCCCTGGAAATGCCCAAGGCCAGGATGGGCTTTAAGATCCATTCCAAGCCAGACCATCCTACAATTCCACCATTTTGCTCTGGGTGGCCGTGTGGAATCGAGGCCTTGAGGGTCCTGAAGGAGCTGGGGACAGCGTGGGGACACGGGTGCCTCTGTGTGACCCCTCCTCCCACAGATCACGTCGTGCCTGGCCGACGTCTTCAACCAGCGCTGCGAGGTGAACCGGCGGGCGTCGGTGAGCGGCTGCGTCATCAACACCTGCGGCTGGGTCAAGAGCTCGGGCTACCAGGCGCTGGTGCACGCCGCCTCCGCCTTCGAGGTGGACGTGGTGGTGGTGCTGGACCAGGAGCGCCTCTACAACGAGCTCAAACGGGACCTGCCCCACTTCGTGCGCACCGTGCTGCTGCCCAAGTCTGGCGGCGTGGTGGAGCGCTCCAAGGACTTCCGCCGGGAATGCCGGGACGAGCGCATCCGCGAGTACTTCTATGGCTTCCGCGGCTGCTTCTACCCGCACGCCTTCGACGTCAAGTTCTCCGACGTCAAGATCTACAAGGTGGGCGCGCCCACCATCCCGGACTCGTGCCTGCCGCTGGGAATGTCGCAGGAAGACAACCAGCTGAAGCTGGTGCCGGTGACACCGGGGCGGGACATGGTGCACCACCTGCTGAGCGTCAGCACCGCCGACAGCCCCGACGACAACATCTCCGAGACCAGCGTGGCCGGCTTCATCGTGGTCACCGGCGTGGACCTGGAGCGCCAGGTCTTCACCGTGCTGTCCCCGGCTCCGCGCCCCCTCCCCAAGAACTTCCTGCTCATCATGGACATTCGCTTCATGGACCTCAAGTAGGGGAGGGACGGGATGTGCCCCCCTCCTCCTCCCTGTGCCCCCTCCTTGCCCCCCCAGCGCGGTGTGACCCTGGGGCAGCACCCGCCCTATGGTTTTATACTTTTTGTACAGTTTGCTATTAAATCTGGAAGCCTTTGCCGCTGGTGAGCGTCTGCTGAGGGAGGGGGGGTCCCGAGGGGAGCGGGGATTGCCGGCCCCGGGCTCCCCCCTCCGGCCCCCGCGGTGGTACGTCCCGCGCACGCGCCGAGGCCCTGGCCGTGTCCCCGCCCGCCGCGGCGTGAGCGCGCACGCCCGCGCCGCTGCCGTGCGCATGCGCGCCGCCGCGGCCGGGGTGGGCCGGCGGGAGGCGGCCAATGGAGGCGCGCGGGGGGGCGCGGTGCGCACGCGCGCGCGTGACGTCCCGCCCGCCGCAGCCGCCGCCGTCCGAGCCCGGAGCCGCCGCCGCGCGCGGCCTCCTGCCGGTGAGTCACGTGGGCCGCGCCGTCCCGCCGGGACCCTGCCGCTCCGGCACCGCCGCCGCCTCCCCGGCCCGCCGCTCCCTCGCCCCCCTCGCCGGGGCCCGGCCGCCACCGCCCCCGCCCCGCCGCTACCCCCGCGGCTTCCCCCGCGCGCGGCTCCGGCCGTGCCCCCTCCCCGCCCGCGGACCCTCCTGCCCGCCGCCCCAGCGGGCACCGACCCCTGCCCGGCCCGCCCCTCTGCCCGCGGCCCCGCTCCGCCGTTCCGCACGGCCGCCTGCCCGCTGGTCGCGGTGCCTCTGCACGGGAGCGCCGCTTCCTCCTGCCCCGGCCGCCGTGCCCGCGGCCCCGCCGGCACCAGGACCTCCTCCTGTGCCGCGGGGAGCCGGGCCGGTGGCTGAGGGAGCGGCGGTGCGGGGCTGGAGGGGAGCGGTGCCCCGCGGGCCGGGGCCGCCCCTGCGCACGGTGCGGGGCGAGCGCACCGGAGCGGGGCTCGTTCCCCGCCTGGAAACCGCCCGGGGCCGGGGAGCGGCCGCAGGGAGCGCCCGGGGACTCGTGCGCTGTCCCGCACTCGGCCTGGCCCCGGTGCCCCCGGGAACGCCGCCCTGCGCTGCTTTGGGGCACCGGAGCTCGGCCTCTGTGCCCAGGGGAGCCCTTGCTTACAGCACGGCCTCTCCCCACGGCACCGGTACCGGCCCTGCTCCGGCTTTGGGCGGCGCTGGCAGCGGTCCAGCCTGGCCTCTCCTCAGCATTCCCAGATTCCCAAACACCTGAGCTGTGCCGGTCCCCAGCCTCGGGGTTCCGCCCCCCTCACCGCGCCGACTGGGGAGGGGATCGGCTGCCCTGTGCTCCCCGTGGCTCTGGGAAGTGGTTCCCCCGGATCTGCCGGCTCCCGCCCCGGCACTCGGCTGCATTTGGGCTTCAGGGATTCTCCGCACTAGGGGCTGCTCGGGTTTTTTGGGGCGTGTTGAAGTACAACCAGAGCCTTGTCTCTATCAAAGTCGGAGTTATCTTGGAACCTCTGAGCTTAATCCAGTTACCACCCTCCTTCCGCCGGGCCCAGGTGCTGCTTTAGCAGGCATTTATTCCCGTTGGTTCCCGAGGCCGGGAGCCCCATCTGGCATTGGAGAGGGTGGTGGTTGGGTGGGTCCAAGGGAAGACCTTGAACTCCCCTGCGAGGGGCCTGTTTGGGGACATTCCCACCTGTCGCTGTGCCTGGTGTCTCCTAACACAGTGACAAGAGGCTGATGCTGTCCATGCTCGCTGTGGGGCCCGTTGGGATGCGGCCTCAATGGATGAGGCATTGTTCCTCCTGCTTTGCCCATAAAATGGGGCTAATCCCCTGTAAACCAGCGGGATGGGCTGGGGAAGGAGGATGGGAGCGGTGTAAGCCCTGGGCAGGAGATAAGTGTGGAGTGATTCCAGCCTTCTGGCTGTCTGCAGTGGAATATTTCTCCAGGTTCTGTGTTGACCCTTCTGTACATCCACCTGGGAGAAAGGTGGGTGTGCAGGATGGCCCTGGAGCCGAGGGGTGGCTGTGCATCCTCCTTTGGAATTAAGAGCAGGGAAGTGTCTCCAGACTGCTCTGTTGGGGCAGGTGCTCTGGTTTGGACTCAGGGCAGTGACCAGTGGGGATCTCACGCTGGCATTGCTCTGGCCACAGTGCCAGGTTTGGGAAAATTTGCACTTCCTCTGATGGATTTTGGAGTGTGAAGTGTTAGCTGGTTGTACAGGGACAGGGTGAGCAGAGGGAGCTGCAGAGGGAGGTGGGAGGTCCTTGTTCCCTCAATGCCCCTCACTCATGGTGCCAGGCAGCGAGCTCTGGAATGGCTCTGTGGAATTTTGGGGTGCAGCCGATCAAAACAAAGTGGGAACAGGTGAAGCACATCCCGTCTCTGTGCAGCTGGGATCTGCCCTGTCTGGGAGTTGCCTCACGTGGAAGGAATTGTTTGTGTGTTTGCCCTGTGCCATGGGAACTCGGCTGGACCGGGGCGGGTCAGGAGCTGCAGATCCCGGCGGGCGGCACAGGTTTGGGAGCCGGTAACCGGGAGGGAACTCTGTCCTGCCTGTGCCGTGGATCCCGGGGTGGCAGGAGCCATGGTGGTTAATGCATTTCCTCCTTCCTGGACGGGAGCAGAGTGAGGAGCTGAAGTGAGGGTGGAGGGAATGTCGGGAGTTGTGTCACACGTGTCCCCATCACAGCAGAGGTGGGGAGTGCCTCATGCTCCAGAAAGGAAAAAGCATGGAGCACCTGTCTACATGTGGGAAGGCTGGAGAGGGGCTGGAGCAGATCAGCAGTGGGGTGGGAAGCAGGGAAGGAGGAGCACAGGGATGGGAGGGGAGGAAAAGGAGGAAATCTGTGAGGCTTTACAGGGCCTTGAACCAAGAAAAGGAGACGCAGGCTCAGAGAAATGGAAGGTGGCAGCAGTCGTGCTTGCACGTATCTCGAGGGAGGGGATTTGGAATTAAAAGAAATCCCCAGAAATGGAGATGAAGCAAACAGGAGCAGCTCGCCTGTAAGAGTGGAGGGAAACCCTGGAGAGTGGAGATGTCTGCTCAGGAGGTGGCTGAGCAGAGTGGAACTGGGAAAGTGCTCCGAAAGGGAGGTGCTGGGATGGGAAAACCAGGTGGAATTTCTGAGGGTGAGGGGAGGGGGAGTGAGCAGTGACACAGGCGCTGGAGGAGGAAGGAGCAGGGCAGGTCTGGAGGAGCAGTGGGAGAGGAGGAGTTGCTGGGCTGGAATTGGCAGAGGGAAAGGAATGGAAGGCGAGAGCAAAGCCCAAGTAGGCCACAGGTAAGCAAGATGAGTTGGGGGCTCTTTGGAGCAGGGAAGTCTGAGTGGGCTTTGTGGATAGGGACAAAGTGGCCAGTGAGACAGAGAATTTGGGGCAAAGGTAGAGGGAAAGGAAGGGTTGGTTAACCAGAAGTGGGCAGGTTGTAGGGCTGGGAAAGGGGATGGCTGGGAAAGAATATGTGTTTTTGGGAGAATTGTGACCCGAATTACTGTAATCTGTGGGAATTTGAGGTGGATTTTCCTTATGTTTTTCCTGGACCCCTTAAGGATTGCAGAGCAGAGATCCTGGCACACTGTGCTGCACTTTGACAGCTTCTGCCCGGGCCTCTGCAGCAGGGCTGGGGCTGGGGAGTCCTGCGGGGTCTCAGCATGCCAGGGGGATCAGGAAGGCATTCCCGGGAGTAGTGTGGTGGCTCTGGGAGCTGGAATGGGCTCCTGTTTGATGAGTTGTGGAGTTATTCTGGGCACAGGCAGCTGGAGCAGGGATGCATTTGCATTGCTTCTCACTGGGATGTCCCTAATGACAGCACTGGGGCTCTCCCCCTCCTGAGAGGGCCTGTCCCATGAGTACCTGATTCCATGGGGAGCTGGCTCTGGCACGCACAGCTCCACAGAGATCACCCAGTGGAAGGGCTGGAGTGCCTGGATCTCTGGCTGGGGGGGCTGGGGCAGAGCAGGGCCACAAAGCGCATGCCCATGGCACCCTGTGAGGGCAGGGTGGGGATCTCTGGAGGAGGAATTATCAGGGAACAGCTCCTTCTGCCTGGCAGCGTCTGTTTGAGCCTGAGGTGTGGCCGTGCCTCCATGGCGGAGCGTTCAAAGGGCTGGGTGCTCTGGGAGCAGATCACTCCTGCTAAAGCAATCAGCCGTGATGTCAGGCCTGGACTTCCGATAGCCCATCCCTGGAATTGCTGTTGGGCTCGGCTCTGTGGGGTGTTGGGCTCTTCCCCAAACAGGCAGAGCGGGGCTGGGAAACGGCTGCTCTCCAGGGAACTCTGTTCCTGCTACGGAAAACAGCTTTCCCTGGTGTTACTGTTCAATTTGCTCCTCTCAGGAGCTGCTGCCAGGTGAAACCTGCACATTCCCTGCCGGGCAGAGCATTAGCCCCACATTTCCTCTCACTCCCAAGGGCAGGGAAACCTAGGAGTGGGAAGTTGAGCTTCGGTCCTGCAGAGGCCGAGTGGCAGGAGCTGTTCCTGGGTGAGTCAGGCAGAGTGGCCGTGAGCTGGGGCTGAACCCGCTTGGTGGTAACACATCCTTGTCATTAAAGCTGTCTTTAATTGGGTGCCGCAGCTCTCCCAACCTTCACCCACGTTTAGTCAGTGCTAGAGAGCTCCCTGCCCACCCCGAAGGAGCAATTGGGGAGGCAGAGAAAGCTGAAAGGGAGAAAGGAGTGAGCTGTAGGCTGTGCTTGGACCTGCAGTGCCATGGAGGCAGCAAGGTGACAGACCGTGGCAAGGTGAGGAGTGGTGGCTGTAGCAGCAGGAACCGGTGGGATATGATGGATGATGGGCTTGTGGCTGCTTGGGGCAGGTCAGGGCCATGGGCAGGGACACCTTCCACTATCCCATCGAGCCTGGCCTTGGACACTTCCAGGAATGTGGCATCCACAGCTCCTCTGGGCAACCTGTGCCAGGGCCTTAGCACCCTCACAGGGAAGGATTTCTTCCCAATATCCTTTCCAGCCCTGAGCTCTGTCATTTCAAATCCGCTCCTCCTTGTCCTGGCGCTGCAGTTCCTGATGAATCTGGAGCTGCAATGGCCACCTCTGATCATGGGATTGGTGTTTTCCATGGGCCTCTCCTGTCTGCTGCCCTCCAGGGAAGGGTGTGAGATTCCTGGATGTATTTTCCTCCTATGGTGTCCACCCTTATGTTAAGTCCTGGAGCCTGTGCTCGGCTGCTGCCCCTGAGGGAGCCAGCTCTCACTGGTGCTGGGATTTGAGCCGGAGCTGCAGGAAGAAATTCACGGTATCCCTCCAGTCCTTCCAGGGCTCAGGGTGGGTTTCTTGGTGGTTGGTGGTTTGGTGTTTCTGCAGCAGCCAGTGCCCCTGGGCTGGGACGGGGGACGCCGTGGCCAGGCTGTTGTGGCTAATGACAGCCGGCTCCATCCCTTCTCTTGCCATGCTAATTTCTGTTGTTGTTTTTTCCAGGTGAGCTGTGGCACACCAGACCTGGAGTTTTAATGGTTTTATGTCGTTTTTTTTTTTTTTAAAGACGGATGGATGGATGAATGAAGAAGGATTTTAACAAAGGAAGGGGAAGGGAAAAATGGAGCTGTTTGGAACAAACTGAGGTTTCCCCCAGCACTGCCCGGGCCATGGGTGAGACAGAACTGCTCAGCACCACTTCCACCCTTTGGTGTCTGTTGGGGTTGTAAAGACGCTCCCTGAACACCCCCTTCCCATTCACCTGCTGGGAAATGGTTGCTGCAGAGAAGATTTAATGAAATTCCTGTCGCTCCCCAACTGCCAAGTGGATACTGAGCCCATGGAAGGGCCTGGGGGGTCAAGAGAAAGGAGCAAGTAGGAAAACCCACAATCCGCCAGACCTTCCCCTCCGCCCCCCTCGAAAGAAAGGATTTACAGCTCAACCTTGCACCAGCTGTTCCTCGGCTTTAACAGACAAGAGAGAAATAAATAAAATTAAACGGCCACCGCCAGCCAGCCCCAGATCCCAGTGAAATCAGGGAGAGTGTTTCCGTGACCCCTCCAGCGAGGGGAGGAGGAGGAGGCACGGCAGCTCCGTGAGGAAGCTGGGATTGCTTGGAGACCACCCCCTCCTCCCGTGCAGCACCGGGGGCTGCAGCACAGCCGAGGCGGATTAAAAAGGAGAAGTGGCTGCCCTGAGGCTCCCGGAGTGGCTTTTTAGCAAGCAGTTTGCTGATCCTGTGCTCTTCTTGGGGTGCTGGCTGGCTGGGAAGCACCCTGCCCGAGCCTGGGGAATTCCCTCCCTTCAGAGCCTGCCTGTGGGAGTCCTGTTCCCTGTAGGCTGCTGCCTGGACTGAGGCTTGGAAGGGCTCTCAGCATTCCCACTCCAACGGTTGTCCTAAGCCCAAATTTCCTTCTCTGTTGTGAATTTTTAATGTTTTTAACCCTCCTTCCCTGCGCCTGTGAGCTCTCAGGGAGCAGAGCTTAGAGTGGGCTCCTCTCCTGGGCCTCCCGCTCCAGACCCTTCTCCGGACTGTCCGCCCCGGTCGGAGCTCGCCCCAGGAGCAGGCACGGGGGCAGGGTAGGGGTCAGCCCCTGTCCCCCTCCCCTTCTCATCCTGCTCTGAGTCCCCTGGGGCCTGGGCTATGCTGCGGGGCGGACCCCCCACCACAGCTCCAACATGCCAGCAGCCTCTGGAAAGAGATTCAAACCCAGCAAGTACGTCCCGGTCTCCGCTGCTGCCATCTTCCTAGTGGGAGCCACCACCCTCTTCTTCGCCTTCACGTGAGTCCCAGCTGCTGGGCCAGAGCGGGGAGGGCTGGCGAGGACAGGGGACAGGAGCTGGGATTTCCTCCCAGAGGGGGGGAGATATTGTGCTCTGGGTGCTGCAGCCACAGCAGGAGCCATTTCACTCCATGAGTCTTCCCAGGGGAAATTGCATGCTGGCAGTCCTGGTGAGGCACCACTCAGCTGGGTTGGGAAGTGGTTTGTGACCTGTGGGTGGAAAACACATGGATTACTTTCTCCTTTGGAGCCAGGCGAGGTGGATTGGTGGGCCGGGGCAGAATACGTGTTATTTTTAGTTTCATAATCGATTTGTGAGCCATAAAGGAAAGTTCAGGGCGGAGAACTCTGACCCCTGTGCGGATCACTTGCTGTGTTCAGTCCCCTGCCCTGGGGCAATGAGGGTTCCCCTGCCCTGGAGAGGCCACCAGGGAAATGGCCAGCTGGTCACTGGGGCTTTGGGGGGCCACCATGCTGGGAGATGGTGCCGTGTACTAGAGAGGTGTGGTGACATCCCTGGGCTGCTGCTCTTCCCTGCCTGGTGACACGTGCCTCGGTGACGTGCCCAGGGGGTGACAGGCAGGGGAGCAGAACCTAGAGGTGCTGAGGGAGTCTGTCAGAGGGTGGCTGGCACTATGGCACAGTGTGCCAGACAGGAAAGCCAGAGCATGGCAGCTGGAATGGCCACCAAATCCTGCAGGGCATCCCCGGGGTCTCAGTGGGGATGTGTCTGGGGTTCTGGCAGGGTGTGGGAAGGGCATCTGCTCTCTACTTCAGGGAGCGTCTCCTGCTCCCTGGGGTTTTCCTGCTGGGGCCACAGGAATCAGCTGGAGCTGCGGGAGGCCAAAGGGACAGGTGCCATGGGTGCTGCCATTCCCTGGGAAGGAGCCATTGGTGGTGGGAAGGTCAGTGTGGCTTTGGCAGCCACTGGGCAGGGACAGGGGAACTTGATGACCAAAGAGGGGAGCAGGGTTGGTTCGCCCCATCCAGCGCCCGGTGCAGCTGGCAGTGTCACTCAGCAGCGTGTGGCTGTCCCCTGCTGGGACACCGAGTGGTCACCAGGCTCCCAGGCTGGGGGTTTGGCTGCTCCAGGCTGCCAGATGCCTGTGGAAGTCCCTGACTGTTCCTCCTGTGCCAGGGGGATGAAGGAGAAGCAAAGGGAACAGGCGGTGCCCTCCAAGCTGCGTGTGCCACCCCGCGTGTGACCTTAGGGGACAGGCTGGCTCTGTTTTGGCACAGTGGCTGCTGGACAGCTGGACCCCGAGCCCATCCCAGCCGTGGGTGCCATCAGTGCCGGGAGCAGCCGCTTATCAGCGGGCGGTGAGAAGCAGCGCCGGAGCTGGCGCCGTGGAGCAGGTTTGGCCGGGGCAGGAGCACCTGGGCAGGTCGCTGTAATTGCAGGTCAGCGATGTTGTTTATCCGACTTCGGAACATCCCATTAAACCCCAGGCATGGTGTTCACACGGGCTGGGCCGTGAGGGAGCCGCGCTGCTCCCCGCGGGATGGCTCCTGTGGGACAGGGTCTGCCTGGTGCTGGAGCAGGTTGGCAGGGATGTGGGGCTCGAGGTTGGCCTCCTGTGTGATCCTGGGGGCCACTGTGCCCCTTCCTGCCTGGTCAGCAGCAGCCTGGCTGCTGAACCCCTTCCCCCTGTCAGCATCCGACCTAAGGCTGGTCCTTTGGGAAGTGCAATGGAAGCTGTGAGGATGGGCTCTTGAAGGCCTCCCCAAAACAAGGAGCAGCCAAGGGTCGGCACAGCTCTTAAGGCTCCGGTTGCTTTGCTTCCAGCCTATCCACTGGATGCCTTTTGGTCCCTCCAGGATTTGTATCTCTGGGCCAAGAACTCTGTTTAATTGATTAATTTAATTAGGAACTGCTGCTGAGCACGTGGCTGTGGAAATGAGGCCGGTTGCCCTGGAGGGGAGGGGCAGCAGGAAAGGGGATGTTCCTGCCTCCCCCTGGGATGAGTGGGGGGTCTCAGGCTTGCTGGGCTCTCAGATGGGTGCTGATTTAGGATGGAAATTGCCCCTTGGGGTCCATTTGTCCATTCCTGCATCTCCCCACTGACTGGTCCCAGCCCCTGGTGCAGTTGGCTCTTGGGTTCCTTGTCCCCTCCCTGGGGCTGGCAGTGCTACTGGGACACAGTGTCGTGCCCGCTCCCAGTCAGATCCAAACTTGTGTGAGGGTCAGGGCGAGCAGGGATTGTGTTTGTGCCAAGGCCTTTGGGGAGCTGGAGAGCCGGTGGGTCCGAGCCCCGGGGAGCAGGCAGGAGGGGAGGCTGTGCCTGGGAGAGTGCAGGGCCTGAGGGGCTGGGGAAGGCATGCCAGCAGGGAGGGACAGGCTTCTCCGGGCGTGACTGGTAGCCAAAAGCCAGTCTCATCCCGGTGTGACTCATGGTGCCCGAGGTTCCCCAAGTCCTCTCATGTGCTGCCAGGGACAAGTCCCGACAGCTCCTCTGGCCATGAGTGTGTTGCATCCCGATCCTGAGGGGGAACCCGATGGGTGATGCAGGACTTGCGTGGCTGGCGATGGTGACGAGCCTCCCTCCTGCTCCTCCTCCTCCTCCTCCTGCCCTGTGTGCCTGCAGCCCCACACTCTCTGTTCAGGAGAGCAAAAGGCAGGAACACATCACTCTCCTGATAAGGAGGTTCCCTCAGGGATGGGCAGCACCTTTGCTCCCTGTGGAGGACCCTGATCCCTCCAGTGGGTGGGGATGGTCCCAGGATGTGACTCCATGGCTTTGGGGTCACCAGCATGGTGCCACCAGGTAGTCTGGCTCCAGGGGGATTCCCACAGCACAGGGGTCCCTGTGTGTGAGGGAGCCAGGAAAGCAGCAGGTCCTGGTGTTCCTTAGGGAGGGTCTTGTGCTTGCCCTGGCCTGTGAATCCTACCCAGGGGGTCTTGTCAGTGTGTCTGAGCCCAGGAACCTGCTGGGCACTGTCCTGCCCCAGGAGCTCTGTGACCCTCCAGGAAGGGCTGGCTGCTGAGACAGCACAGAGATGTTCCCTTCCCCTGGTCCTTCCCTCTCTGCGTGCCCCAGAGCTTTCCAAGGCAGCTGGATCCTTCCCTCCCTCCCTGGGCTCTGTCTCTCAGGATCCAGGCTGTGTGCTTGGCTCAGCCCGGCTGTTGGCTGTTCCCTGTGTGGGATGGCTGCCCGGGCATGGGTCTTCCTGGCTCCCCTCCATCTCTTTCAAGCAAACCTTTGGGCTGGGATTTCCCTTCCTGGAAAGAGGAGCTCCTTCCACACAGTTCCTGGAAGGGCATTTCCTCCTCTGAGCCCCCTGGCCCTCTCTGTCAGCAGAGAGCAGAGCCAGGGAGGCTTCTCCCAGGTGGAGTAGGAGCTCAGCTCAGGGACATGGGGTCCTTGGTTCTGGTGTGTCCTCACTCTCTACAACCCCCTAGGTGGGGTTGGGCTCTTCTCCCAAGGAACAAGTGATGGGACTAGAGGAAGCGGCCTCAGGTGGTGCCAGGAGAGGTTTACTTTGGATGGTAGAGAAAATTTCCGCATGGAAAGGGTTGTTCAGCCCAGGCCAGTGGTGGAGTCACCAAAGAACATGTGGCTGTGGCACTTGGGGACATATTTCAATGGTGGCCCCGACAGTGCTGGGGAAGCAGTTGGAATCAGTGATCTTGGAGGGTTTTTCCAACCTGAACAATTCTGTCATTCCATGGCTCCGTGATTCATCCTTTGCTTGGGTTGTGGCCTGGTGCTGTTCTGTAGGTTCTGTGCCTCCAGCACTGCTCTCCCAGGGTTTTGGGGCACAGATTGGAGAGGACTCCTCCTCTCCACCCCGTCCCAGCTGTGGAGAATCCGCCTGGCTGGCTTCCAGAGGAGGCAGCAGGGCCGGCATGGCCGGTGCCGCTTGAGGAGCCGCTCCCCAGCTCAGGGCAGAGCTCGGGGGGCTGGGCCGGGAGATGCCGGGATGCCATCCCGGGAGATGCCATCCTGGGAGATGCCAGCCTGATACGGAGCAGGGAGGCAGCAGCCAGGGTGCCCAGCAGGGCGGCTCCTCAGGAACGAGGGGGGAAGAGGCTTTGGCGAAGGCAGTCTGCAGGAGGAACTTGATGTGGTGTGTGGGACCTGGGGGAGCCAGAGAGGAGGAGGAAGAGGAGTGTGGTGGGTGGCTTGGCCATACTGTCCTCCTTGCCAGGGATGTCCTGCAACCAAAAGTCTGCCCTCCTGCTCTCTCATCCCTGTGCCTGGATGGGGACAGCCTCAGCCTTGGCCTGTGAGACCAGGTCCCACTGATGATTCCCACCCTCCCTGGGGCACGGAGCGGTGCCCGGTGCTGGGAGCACCCTGCCCACCTTGCCCTCTGTGCTGCCAGGTGTGTGCTGGAAGGGTGTGCCCGCTTCTCCTGCCCTCCTGGGGCAGTCCCCCCGGCACAGCTGCTACTCCTCACCCGGGGGTGCCCCCCTGCCCTCCTCAGGGCACTGAACTGGGACAGAGCCCTGCACCAAGGGCTCGTTCCCAGCTGGAGCCTTGCCATGGCTCTCAGACCTGCTGTGACAAGGACGGGGCTGCCTCACCCGGTGATGGGACCCGGCTCCGTGGGTGGTGGTGGAGGAGGGGACAGGGCCAGCGCCTGCCCCTTCACCCCAACCTGTGGGGGATTACGGCGCTGGCACCATATGTCGCCCTGCCCGCCTAGCCCCACGCTGCTCCGGCCACCTAAATCCATCGGCACTTAGCCCGGTGGGGGGAAGAGAGGGACAGATGCTGCCCTAGATCTGTGGGATTAAATCCCAGCAGCAAAGCAGATTAGGGAATTACGCTGGCGCCTGCAAGGGGGAAGCCCACTGTCCTGAGCAGGGGCAGGAGGGAGCAGGGTGATTCCCTCACTGTGCTCCCACAGGCTTGTTGGAGGAGCTGGGTGCTGGCTGGAGTCCCCATGTCATGCTAGAGCTGTCCCTGGGATGCGAGGAGCATGAGTGGCTCTGGAGGCACCAGAGCTGGTGCTGGTTTCATGTCCCCTCACAGAGTCCTCTCTACCCCTGAGCAGCTGGTGGGGCACAGGGAAGATGACATTGTGCTTTCTGGCAGGTCCCCTGGGTGCCCCCCGTGCCATTGGCCTGCTTTTCTCTGTTCCTAGCACCACTACTCTGTAGAACCCTCCAGTTGGGTCCCAAAGGGGAATTTTGCTCCCTGAAGGATGCCTGGAGCACATCCCACTGTGGCCCTCAGGTGCTCCCCAGGCTGGGGTCAGGCTGTTCTGTAGAAATGGCTGCAGTGTGGGCATGGGATGTGCTGCAGGGAGGCGGCAGGAGTGACACAAGTGAGGGATCCGAGGGTCTCACAGCTGCTGTGCCCACAGGTGCCCGGGACTCAGTCTCTATGTGTCCCCCATCATCCCCGCCTACAATGCCGTCGTCTTCCTCTTTGTGCTGGCCAACTTCAGCATGGCCACCTTCATGGACCCGGGCATATTCCCACGAGGTGAGTCTGGCTCTGGCTGGGAAGAGCTGCCTCCTTGCACCCTTCCTCCGAAGTAAAGGGGATTTCTGTGTCCCAAAAGGCTGGTGAGGAGCCTTGCTCGCCCTGCCCGGTGGGATCAGGCAGTGACAAGCGCTACAGGGATGGCAGCTCTGGGTTCAGAATCCCATGTTGGGTCCCTGGGGCTCAGGCAGTGTCAGGATCCTGGAGCAGGGTCTGGGAGATCCCCCCCTGGCCTGTGTTTGGGGCTCCCTGGCTGTCCCTGTGCCAGGTGACAGGAAGGTGATGCCGGGAGCCTTCGGCTTGGGCAGGCAGGGGCTGGCCAGGCCCTGATGCTGTGCCGGGGTGTCCCCATCAGCTGAGGAAGACGAGGACAAAGAGGACGATTTCCGGGCCCCGCTGTACAAGACGGTGGAGATCAAGGGCATCCAGGTGCGCATGAAGTGGTGCGCGACCTGCCGCTTCTACCGCCCGCCGCGCTGCTCCCACTGCAGCGTCTGCGACAACTGCGTGGAGGTGAGGAGCTGCCGGGGCCTCCGCCAGCCCCCCATGGGGCAGGGAGCCCCGGGAGCACCCCCTCACTGAGCCCCATCCCCGCAGGAGTTCGACCACCACTGCCCCTGGGTCAACAACTGCATCGGGCGGCGCAACTACCGCTACTTCTTCCTCTTCCTGCTGTCGCTCACCATGCACATCATGGGCGTCTTCGGCTTTGGGCTGCTCTACGTCCTGTACCAGGTGGAGGAGCTCTCCGGCGTCCGCATGGCCGTCACGTATCCTCCTGAGCAGTGCCAGCGGGCAGGGGGCGCGGGGTCTGGGGGCAGCGCGGTGCCGAGCGGGGCTGTGGCTGCTCCTTAGCTGGCTGCGGCAGGATGGTGGTGATGTGCGTGGCTGGGCTCTTCTTCATTCCCGTCGCTGGCCTGACAGGCTTCCACGTGGTGCTCGTGGCCAGGGGCCGCACTACCAATGAACAGGTATGTCCAGGGGACTGTGAGGGAACTGCCAGCCTGGCCAGGCCACCTACAGATACATTTTGGGATTTCCCTGGAGAGGATGGGTGTGGACAGCTGGATTAAAACTGGGTAAGGCCCCTGAGCTGGGGAGGTAGAGCACAGGGTGACTGAGAGGCAGCTGCATCCATGGGGGTGCAGTCAGAGGATGGAGCCAGGTGGGCACTCTAGGGGCCCAGGAGGTGAAATTGAGGAGACCTGAGCCCCTCAAGGGTATGTGAGCACTGAAACAGGCACCAGGAAAAGGAGCAGGGTCTTGGAGTTCTCCATCCTGGTCCTGGGGGGTTGTCCTTAGGGAGCTGGCATGGCTGGCTGTGACACTCCTTTGTCCCACAGGTGACAGGCAAGTTCCGCGGGGGCGTCAACCCCTTCACCAATGGTTGCTGTAAGAACGTCAGCCGGGTCCTCTGCAGCTCCCCAGCGCCCAGGTGAGCCTGGCCTCTGCATCCCTGGAAAAACTGCTCCATCCCAGGCTTCAGGCCCTGCCTGACCTTCCTCTCCCCGCTCTCCAGGTACCTTGGGCGCCCCAAGGCTGAGCAGACTGTGCTGGTGAGACCCCCGTTCCTGCGGCCCGAGGTGTCGGACGGTCAGATCACTGTCAAGATCATGGACAATGGTATCCAGACAGAGCTGAAAAGGACGAAGGTGAGGAAGGTGGGGACCAGCGCTGCCTGCGCTGGGGCCCTCCACGGAGCCCAGGGGTGCAAGCCTGCATCCGTGAGTAGAGAACCGAGTGAGCCTGGTCACGTTCCCTGTCCCCCTCCATGTCGTCTTGTTCTGTGTCCCCGTGGCATGGAAACTGTCCTACTCCCATGTGGCAGTGAACACATGAGGCCTTGCCCCCTCCATTGCCCTTACTGGTCCCATCCTTCCCCATCCTCTGCAGGTTCCCCCTCCTTGGCACTTCCAGCACCCACCCGGGGCACACACTGCCCCCTGTTCTGTCAGATGGCCCGGGAGGCAGCGGGAGCCCCCAGTGCCGCTGTCCATGCCCTGCCAGCCCAGGGGGGCTGAGGCCTTGGCCCCTCCTGACCCTGCCTGCGCTTTGTCTCTGCAGTCCAAGGGGAGCCTGGAGGTGACGGAGAGCCAGTCTGCTGACGCCGAGCCGCCACCCCCACCTAAGCCCGACCTCAGCCGCTACACGGGCCTGAGGACACACTTAACCCTGGCCACCACTGAGGGTAAGGAGGGCACCAGAGCCTTGACAGCCGCTGGGAGGGGAGCCCAGGGCTGCAGCAGGCAGACCAGGAGCCAGGGCCATAGGGCAGACCTGGAGCACGTCAGCATTCCTGGGCTGGTGTATGTGGCCCCTTGCACTTGGAGAAGCCTGCAGGGGATGCTCGCAGTCAGATCTGCTCTGCCGGAGGCCGAGCCAGCATGGCGCTGTCTGAAGCCACCAGGAGCTGTGCCTTGCAGCCACCGTGCTGCCAGGATGGAGGAGGCGAAGTGGTGGCGGGCCTGGCTCAGCGGCACAGAGCATCTATGTCTGGCTCCGTGTGGGCCTGGCCAGAGGTGGGATGTGATGGGCAGAGCCTGTGGCAGCTGCTTTCTGCAGCAGCTGGAGACCCCACGGCTCTCCCAGCCCTGGCTGGGGTCTGCTGCCCGGTGAGGCTTGTGGTGTGTGTGCTTCCCATTGAGCTCCCTGACACCCCCGTGCCGTGCATCCGCAGGGTGTCACCCAGCCGGGGCTGCCGCAGGGGCACAGAAGTGCCAGCCCCACACATGTGGCTGTGGGGAGAACCCTTCCTCCCAGTCTGTCTCTCCCACCCTGGTGCACCTCCCCTGCTGCCCGTCCCTGTCCCTGGTCTGTCAGCCCCAGGCTCGGAGTCGGTTCTGAGGCAGGGAAGGGGGGGCTCGGCGCGTTCCTCGCCCGCAGCCGCCCTTAGCGTGCCCCTCTCTCCCGGCGCAGACAGCGGCTTGCTAGGCAAGGACAGCCCCCCGACTCCCACCATGTACAAGTACCGGCCCGGTTACAGCAGCAGCAGCACCTCGGCGGCCCTGCCCCACTCCACCAGTGCCAAGGTAAGGCTGAGCCCAGCACAGGGGTCCAGCCCCGAGGGGATGCCACCCCATTCCTAGTGTGGGAAGGGTTTAGGGCATGCATTGGGAGCTCCATGAGGAGGCCCCGTGGTCATTCTTTGCTGCCCCTCTGCCCCTCAGCTGAGCCGAGTGAACAGCCTAAAGGAGCCCAACTCCATCTGTGACAGTGGCCACAAGCCCAGCTACCGCTCAGAGCCAAGCCTGGAACCAGAGAGCTTCCGCTCACCCACCTTTGGCAAGAGCTTCCACTTTGACCCTCTCTCCAGCGGCTCCCGCTCCTCCAGCCTCAAGTCAGCCCAGGGCACGGGCTTTGAGACGGGCCACCTGCAGTCTATCCGCTCGGAGGGCACCACCTCCACCTCCTACAAGAGCCTGGTGAACCAGACGCGTAACGGCAGCCTCTCATACGACAGCCTGCTCACGCCCTCCGACAGCCCCGACTTCGAGTCGGTGCAGGCGGGCCCGGAGCCCGAGCCGCCGGTGGGCTACACCTCGCCCTTCCTGTCGGCCCGCATCGCCCAGCAGCGAGAGACCGACCTGCACGGCCGCTTCGCCAGCGCTGCCTCCCCCAAGCACGCGGTGCCACGGGAGCCCTCGCCCGTGCGCTATGACAATCTCTCCCGCCACATCGTGGCCTCCATCCAGGAACGGGAGAAGCTGCTGCAGCAGCCGCCGGCCCCGGGCCGGGAGGAGGACGCGGGGCTGGCGGACTCGGGCATCCAGTCGACGCCGGGCTCCAGCAACGCCCCCCGCACCAGCTCCTCCTCGGACGATTCGAAGCGCTCGCCCCTGGGCAAGAACCCGCTCACCCGCCCGGCCCTGCCCCGCTTCGGCAAGCCCGAGCCCCCGCCGGCGCTGCGGGTGCGCTCGCTGGGCTCCCCCGACCAGCCCGCCGCCCCCCACCTGGGCAAATCCGTGTCTTACAGCAGCCAAAAAACAGCCTCTCAGGCCGGCGGCCCCGACACCGAGGAGGTGGCCTTGCAGCCCTTACTGGCACCAAAGTGAGTACCGTGATGGCGCATGGGCGTCTGTGGCCTGTGGGGACACCCCCACATAGTGTCCCTCCAAGCCCCTGGGGCAGCAGAACACCCCTCCCTGGGGAGAGATGCTGGGAAGAGCAGCTGAAATCTTCCTGCTCCTCTGAGAGCTGGTGCCCCCCACACCTCCTCAGTCGCCCCACGGGTCCCTCGGAATCCGGAGTGGGTGCTGGTGGTCCCTGGGGTGGGCAGGGCTGTGGCAATACTGGGTGCCAGTGACCTGTCCCCCCTTCTGACCCAGTGTCTGTGCTTCCTTCCCGCAGGGACGAGGTGCAGATGAGAACAGCCTACAGCAAGTCCAACGGGCAGCCCAAGAGCCTGGGCTCGGCCCCACCGGGCCCGGGGCCGGTGCCCCTCAGCAGCCCCACCCGCGGAGGTGTCAAGAAGGTCTCGGGTGTGGGGGGCACCACCTACGAGATCTCGGTATGAGGGGCAGAGCCGCGCCCCCTCCCCTCCTCCCCGGCGGCCCCCAGGGACCCGCCGTGCCCGGACGCTTGTGGACTCCCGGGAGAGCCGGGCGGGTCCCCCCTGCTGCTCCCTCTGCCCCCCAGGCCACGGGGGCTGGCACACACCCGCGGGGGGGCTCGGGGAGGGCTCGGGGGTGGGGGGGAACCGCAGCCCCGGCACCGCCTTGGCTGCGCCAGCCACTTGTGGGCCTTGTGCAATCACCCGCTCGCCTGGCGTGGTAGGAACGGATTGTTTTTAAACCAGAATACTTTTTTTTATTATTATTGTTACGGATTCTATTTTTTTTCTCTTTCCGAGTTACCAGGTGTGTGTATATATAAATATCTATATATATAAATATAAATATTAAAAAAAAAAAAGAAGCAGAAATTATATATCTTACCCAGAGAGAGGAAGAAACTACCCTGCTCAGGGCCTGGGCCCCCCCACCTTGTCCCTGTCCCCAAAGGAGGGACGTGGGGCTGCCTCCTGCACCCATGGAAGGAGCTGTGGTAGGTGCTGGGTGTCACTGTTCCCTCCCTGAAGGGGGCCATGGGGTGCCAGGTACCCATCCTCGGACACTCCCCTCCCTGATCCGTGGTGTCCACAGCCTCCAGCCCCCCTGGGGGGCCCAGGGTGGAGGCAGGGTGGGGGCAGCACCCCCACACCCCCATCCCGAGCTGGTGCAGAAGCCCCAGCGTCCCCCACCCGCAGTTTTTGCTCTTTGTTCTTTCCCCAGGGGCTGTGGTCGGGGTGGGGGGGTTGTTGGTTTTGTTGCCTTTTTTTGTTTCTGTTAATGATTCCGAGGAGGTTTCTCGCTGTCGCAGGGGTGTTTTTATTTCCGCTCGCTCGGGGAAGAGGCAGGTGCATCCCCAGAAAGCAATATTTTCTCTTCACATGCCAAAAAAACACAGCCAAGGAGCCCCGTGCTCCCTGTCCCCAAAGCCCTGCCGGCACTACCGGACTCTTTCTCTACGGCAATAGCTCCCGTGGCCCCGCACAGCCACGCCAGGGTTTTTTATTATTATCAGCCATTTTAAAAACAAGGAATAAAAGGATATTTAATGAGCCACCCCGGGGCCGTGCGTGTGCTTTGTTTGGTGTCCAGGGATGGAGCAGCCCCTCCAAGGCTCCTGATCCTCAGGGTTTCAGCCTTCCCCCCCATCCCGAGGGAGAGAGAGAAGGGGGTCTGGTAAGAGCTGAGCCTGGCCCAGTTCTGGGGAGGCTCAACTTGAGGCAAACTCTGCTCCCAGAGAAGGTAAGGATTTTCCAGGCATGGGAAAAGAGGCTCCAGGGAAGGTGTCATGGGTGCTGGTGAGGTTTGGGATCCAAAGGAGGGCACCTGCATGTTCCAGGGACACCTTGGTTTGGGGCTCCACTGTGACAGCTGAGGGTCACAGCAGCCATGGCCACCAGCCCCTCCTCACAGCAGAAGTTCAAAGGTGTCTAAAAAAAGGCTTTGATGCTCCAGGTTCTTCAGGTACAAAAGCCCAAGGTCAGCACCCACAGAGTCCGTGCCCCTGGTCCTGGAGGGGCTGCAGGGGTGTCCTCTTAGCCGGGGGGGGCAGGGCAGCCCCAGTGTCCCTGGGGTCAGCCGGGGCTGTTCCCATGGGCCGGGGGATCCCCAGGGCGTCACCGGCGTGGTTTCACCGTAAGCTGCTGCTGGCCTGGGAGCTGCCCACCCCCGGGTGCTCCGGGCTGTGCCGGTTCTGTGGAGGAAGGACAGACAGAAGCTGTGAGAGCTGCTGGGCAGCAGCCCCTTGGGGATGGCCACTCACAGCGCCCCTCCGAGGTCCACGGGCTGGGCACTGCACCCTGGCCTTGCCACTCACCTTCTTTTTCTTCTTCTCTTTCTTCTTCCTCTTCCGCTCTGGATCCTCCTCTTTTTTCTTCTTTTTCTTCTTGTGGTCGGAGTCTGAGGGGGTTTCTGGAGAAGCGGAAGTGCCGGATGAGCCGATGCTCTGCCGGTGCTGAAGGGGAGCAGGGAGGCGGCTGTGGCACCCTTACCTGGGGGAACGGGGTCCTGCGTGCGGCTCTGTTTGTGCTTGTGCTTGTTCTTCTTCTTAGGCGGCTGGATGTGCATCAGCCGGCACTGCTCGGGCAGCTGTGGAGAAAAAAGACTGGTCAGACCACGCCGGGCCCCTCCCGCCCCTCCGGCTCCATACCCCGGGGCTCACCGGGCCGGCGTGCAGGCGGAAGCCGGTCAGCATGGCACCCGTGAGCGGCGTGAAGGAGCTGCCGCAGATGGGCGGCTTCTCGATGAGCGAGCGCAGGCTGCTGCTGTCGTGGGAGCCGGGCAGGTCGATCATGCCGGGCAGGTCGGGGAGGAAGTTGCTGAGCTTCTCCTTCACCTTCTTCCCGCAGAACTTGTTGTAGGCGTGCTCCAGGTTATAGTGTGTGATCAGGTTGGTGCTGCCCGTCAGCTCCGTAGTGCCTGTGCGGCCGCAGGAGAGCTTGGGGAGGGGGAAACGCCCCGACGGCAGCCCAGGTCCCTCTCCCCAGCCGAGCCGAGGCTCCGGGACACCCTGCAGCCCCCGAGCACCGGGACCCCCGGCCCCGGGGCTCCCCCGCCGCCCACTTCCCCACCGGACCGCGCGTTGCGCTGCCCCGCCCCCGCAACCTCATTGGCTCCTGGCGCCGTCAGTTTCCCCCGCGGCCGCGGTTCGCCGCGCTGATTGGCCGAGCGCGGTACCCGCCCAGCCCCGCGGCCCGCCCGCACCTGGCAGCTCTCGCAGCAGGTAGAAGGGGCCGCCGGCGGCCTTGCGGGCCGCGTCCTCGCCCGGCGGCGGCGCGGCGGCCGAGGCAGCGGGCGGCGGCGCGGTTCCGGCGCCCGGCGCCTTGGCGGGCCCGAATCCGAGCGCGGCGGCGGCGGCGGGCGGCGGCTCGGCCGCGCCGAACAGCGCCGAGAAGTTCTCCATGTTCCCGGCGTGCCCCGCGCCGGGCCGCCCCGCCCCGCCATTGGCCGAGCGCCGCCCCCACACCGCCCCTGCCCCCCGTTGCTAAGAGAGACTCATCCCAGCCTTCTGATTGGCCGCTCCCCTCTCTCCTCTCATTGGTCCGCGCGCGCGGGAGCGCCCGCCTCGCCGCTCGCCATTGGCCGGCGCGGGAGACCCCGCCCCCGGCAGTGAGCGGGGCGGAGGGAAGATGGCGGTGGTGGCGCCGCTGCTGGCGCTGATTTGGGGGCTGCCCGGGCTCTGCCGATGGCTCGCCCAGCCCTACTACCCGCTCTCCGCGCTGCTCGCCGCCGCTTTCCTGATCGTGCGCAAGGTCCCGCCGCTCTGCCGCGGGCTCCCCTCGCAGCGGGAGGATGGCAACCCGTGTGACTTTGACTGGGTGAGGCGGTGCGGCCTGTCCCCGGGCCTGTCCCCGCATCCCTGGGCTGTCCCCGGTCCTGTCCCCACAGCCCCGGCCCTGGCTTGGCTCCCCTCCTCACAGCGCCCCGGCCCTAGCTTGGCTCCCCTCCTCACAGCACCGCGGCCTGGCTGAGAGAGGAGATGCCCGGTAGCCCCTGGCGATGCTCTGCGGTGTTCCCCTACAGCTGAGAGGCACCCGCAGGCTCTGGTCGAGCCCGTGGCCCCAGGGCAGCCCCTCTGCTCGCTGTTCTCATCCGGGGGGGGGCTGAAGACTCTGGGCTGTGGCAGGGCCTTGGGACCAGTAGGGCCTGGCATGGCCACGGGTCCCTGTGCCAGGCCAGGCCTAGTATGGCTTCAAGGTGTCCTGGGCACTTCCAGCTCATGCTGTCCCTTCTTTGTGCCAGAGGGAGGTGGAGATCCTCATGTTCCTCAGCGCCATTGTCATGATGAAGAACCGGCGCTCCAGTGAGTCAGGGGGACTTGTGGGGCTGGGGCTGCTTATGGGGTCTCCTCCAAGGAGCTGCATGGGGTGGTGTCTGGAGGACCAGATCCAGCCCTCCCTGAAATTTCTCCCATGCCTTATTCCTGTCTCCACATCACAGTCACCGTGGAGCAGCACATCGGGAATATTTTCATGTTCAGCAAAGTGGCCAACGCCATCCTGTTCTTCCGCCTCGACATCCGCATGGGGCTGCTCTACCTCACTCTCTGCATAGGTGAGCCTGCATGTCTTCCTGCCCTACATCCGCCTTCTCCTGGCTCCCCTCACTGCACTGGGGTGGAGGAGCTCTGTCCCAGGCCCAGCCTGGCCCTCCTGGCGCCGGGGGGCTCAGGGTGCTGTCATTCCAGTGTTCCTGATGACCTGCAAGCCACCCCTTTACATGGGCCCCGAATACATCAAGTACTTTAGTGACAAGACCATCGATGTGAGTATCTCCCCAGCCCTGGGGCTTTTGGGGGTCTCTGCCCTCGCCCCCCTAAGCCCATGCCCCTGTGGCAGGAGGAGCTGGAGAGGGACAAGCGGGTGACATGGATTGTTGAGTTCTTTGCCAACTGGTCCAGTGAGTGCCAGTCCTTTGCCCCCATCTTCGCTGACCTCTCTCTCAAGTGAGTGGCATCCACTGGAATCTTGGGTGTAATGGGGCCTGTGGTCCCCTGTGTCTCTCACAGCCCTGTGTCCCCATCCTGCCCAGGTACAACTGCTCAGGACTCCAGTTTGGGAAGGTGGATGTTGGCCGGTACACGGACGTCAGCACCAGGTGTGGGGAACGCAACCTGGGCAAGCAGGGCTCACTCTGGGGCAGTCCCTGTGATCCTCCTGCCCTCTCAAGCTGCCTGAGGGTCACTGTGGGCTTGTCCTGACACAGGTACAAGGTCAGCACCTCGCCTCTCACCAAGCAGCTGCCCACCCTCATCCTCTTCCAGGGTGGGACAGAGATCATGCGGCGACCGCAGATCGACAAGAAGGGTCGGGCTGTGTCCTGGACCTTCTCTGAGGTGGGTGGGACCCTGCAGCCCTCTGTTCTCCTGCCCAGCCTGTGCCTGGGAAGAAGGGGGGAGCACGAGGTCCCAGTGGTGCTGATGCTACCTCCTGGCCACAGGAGAATGTGATCCGGGAGTTCAACCTCAACGAGCTCTACCAGAAGGCCAAGAAGCAGTCGAAGCCGCGGGAGGAAGGGCCTGAGGAGCCCCCAGCTGTGCCCGCTGCAGCTCAGGAGACCAAGAAGGACAAGTAGAAGCTGCCCTGTACTGTCGCCCATCACTATGTCACCATCAGCCTGGTGGCAGCGGCCCCGCGGGCCTGCGCAGCCCCGCCCGGAGCCGCTCTCCGTGCGGACTTGTCCCGGCTGAGCCCCGGGAAAGCAGCGGTGCCCCCCGGCCGCGTGCGGGCAGGGCGGTAGGAGGGGCCCCGCCTCGGTTAACGCTCACTCTCATCCATCGCTGACAATAAACGGTCCATCCCGTGTCCGTGTCCGTGTCCGTGTCCGTGTCCGTGTCCGTGTCCCCGGCCCGGGACCGCGCATGGGGGCGGGGCCGTGCGGAGCCGGCGCGCTCTGATTGGCCGGGGCGGCGCGGGCGGAACCGGAGCCCACCGGAGGCTCCGGTGCCCTCCTCGGTCCCGCCCGTTCCGGCCCCGCCCCCGGCGGCGCGCGCTCCCGCACGTGGCCAGCGGCAGGTAGGAGGCGGCGCGGCCGCTGCTGCCCCCGCGTCTGTCCGCTCCTTCCCCGGGCCCCGCCTCTCTGCCCTGCTCTCCCCAGCCTCACACCGCGGCGGGATCCCCGCGGAGCCGCCTCCCGCCCTCCGCAGCAGGATCCCGGCGGGGACCTCATTTCCCCCGGTGGCGTATCGCCGGGGACTGGCCCTTCCGGGCCCTCTGCCACAGCAGTGTCCCCACAGGGACCCACTTTTCACTCCCCGGACAGCGGGGTACCTGAGCTCCCTTCTCACCCCGGAGAGGCGTTCCTGCAGCCCCCTTCCTGCTCCGGCCTAGGCTCCACCGCCTCGGCTCTCCCAGGATGGCTCCCCGCGGGAGGAAGCGCGGAGCCCAGCAGCCGGCGGCGGCCGAGGCACCGGAGACGGTGGGAGCTCCGCAGAAGCGGGCGCGGGCCCAGGCCCAAGAGGAGGGCAGCCCCGGGGACATCGGCCCCCGCGTCGTCATCGAGCACTGGTGAGCGGCCGAGGCGCCGAGGGTGGCGTGAGGCCCTTGGGTGCCCCCGGGTCGCTGACCGCCGTGTCCCCGCAGCAAGAGCTGACGCGTGTTCGGGCGGAACGCGGCGGCGGTGAGCGCGGCCCTGCGCGGGGCCATGGCCCACCTCCCCGTGGACATCAACCCCCGGCCGCCGCGCAGGAACAGCTTCGAGGTGTCCCTGGTGAAGGAGGACGGCAGCAGTAAGTGCTGGGCAGGGGGCGGGGGGCTCCCCGGCACCCCATATCCCATAATGTCCCTTACCTCTGCAGCCGTGGAGCTGTGGAGCGGTATCCGGAAGGGGCCCCCCCGCAAGCTGAAGTTTCCCCAGCCGGAGACAGTAGTGGAAGCCCTGAAGAGCAGCTTGGCATAGAGGTGTTGGCCAGGTGAGCGGGGATGGGACTGGGATGGGATAGGGCAGGGATGGGACCAACAGGGACCGACTTCCCTCTCTCCACAGCCAAGCCAGGATCGGCACAGGCGGCATGAGCATCCATGAAGAGGCGAGACCAAGTGGGGGGCACCCACCTGCCCCAGTCCCGTCCCTGATGTTGCAGCTCTGCCACTGCCAGACCCCTGGCTCCCTCCACACCCCGTTGTCCCCCCAGTCTCCAATAAAGTTTAGTACTCCACAGCACAGCTCCAGCCCTTTATTTCAAGGACATGCAGCACAAGGGGTACAGGCACTGGTGGGGGAGAGGCAGAGACAGCCCCCTCTAGGTGAGGACATCCACCTCCTCTTCTGACTCAGATGAGGGACTGGGCCAGAGGCACACTGTGCTAGGGGGCAGGAATAGCTCCACTGTTCCCACATCCACCTCTTCCTCCTTGGCGTCACTTCCAGGGATCCCCGGGGGCACTACCTGCTGGCAGCCCTGCGAGGACACAGGGGAGTCCCCACACTGTTGCATCCCATTTGCACTGGGGAGCTGCCGGGTTGGGGAGCACTCACTCACCTCCCGGGCATCCACTTCCGGGGGGGGCTGTGCTTCTGTCACCCCCACATCCCCCACCAGCACTGCTGGAGGCACGGCAGGGGGCTGCACCTCCTGCACCACCTCCCAGCGCCCCCATTGCTGCACCTTCCGCAGCCTCATCCGCCTGATGGGGCTGGGGTGTGAGTGCCCCAGAGAGTGTGGCTGCCTCTGGGGGGACACCCCAGAGCTGGCACTGCCAGGCTCAGCTGAGCCAGGTGCCCCCACGGTGGAGACTTCCTGAGTGGAATGCAGGCAGGAGCGGTCGAGCTGCCGCTGGGGTCTCAGTCTCACCAGGCGTCCTCCCCAGAGCTGCAGTGACTCGAGCTCGGTGACACGGAGGCGGCGGGCAGCTGCCAGCACCTCGTGCACCTCCTCCTGCGTGACCTCCAGCTCGGCAGTGTAGAAGAAGCGCACCAGCTTGCGCAGCACCCCAATCTTCAGCCCCGCCAGCTCCAGCGCCACCCTGCAACCCTGGGGGGGTAGCTCCCGGCCCAGCTGCTCCATGAAGAAGGGGCTGCAGACGGAGAGAACACTGCAGTGGGCCACCACTGCCTCGCCTGCAAAGCAACAGTGGCTGTTACTGCCCTGCAGCCCTTCCTGCTCACCCCAATCTTTCCCAGGGGATTGCAGAGACCCTGCCTGCAGCTCCTCAGGCGTGCTGGCCCCTCCCCAGGCATTGCTGCCCTCTCACCTTCAGCCCACAGGACCACATCGCAGAAGACGTCGGCTCGCTGCTGCTGCTGGTAGAGGTGCTGGAAGGCCGTGCGCAGCAGGCGGGTGCTGCGGTACAGCAGCTGCGGGCTGGCTGTGGGAGAGCCCATGGCCGTCCTGCAGGGACAGACAGCGTCGTGCTGGGGACTCGGGGACCAGCGCCTGCCTGCTCTCTTCGCGCTATCCCAATGGTTTAGGGCTGGGATGTGGCAGGGCCGGTGTCTGCAGAGGCCCGTGAGGCCATGGCCCAGCGCTGTCCGCCGGACCCCGCCCCGGCCCCCGCGTCCGCCAGGGGGCGTCACAGCCGGCACCCTGAGGCTGCCACCGCCTGAGGCGCCCCCGGCCCGGCCCGGGGCCCGCCGCGTACCTGCCGAGGGGGGCTCGGGCCTCCGCCGAATCGCCCCGGGGGTGAGTCCCGAGCTCGCAGCGCGGCCGCGGGGAGCGGTGACCGGGACCGGGGCCCTGCGCGCCCTCGCCTCGCGCCCGCGGCCTCGTGTGGTGCGGCGGCCTCGCCCCACCCATTGTGGCGCCCCGGCGCCAATCGCAGCCAATGGCGGCGCGGCGGGAACGGCCCGGCCGGTGAAGCGCGCTGGGGCGGCACCGCGGGGCGCTGGGAGCGGTGCTCGGCGCTGCCCCGCCTGCTGTGCCCGACCCCTTCCCGCAGCCCTCCCCAGCCGTGGTACCCCTGCTCTGCCCAGTGCCGGAGGCACCGCTCGTGTTTTGTGGTGCGATGGCGGCCGCGCTGAGGGCAGCCTGAGGGCGGCCGCCGCTTGTGGTGGTGCTCATCCCTCCCTCATCATCATCGGGCCCGGACACGACAGCCAGGCCAGGGCTGCTTATGGTCACTGCTGCGGTGGCACTGAAGAACACGGGGTCGATAATGGGGAAGGTGCTGTCTGGGGCATCTGTTGTCTGTAGCAGCTCTGGGTTCAAGGGCTCAGAGCCCCACGATGCACCTTGGTTTGGATTTTCAGACTCCACTGTGCCCTCACGTGTGAGGATCGGTGTTTTTGTGCCCCAAGCTCCTGAAGGGGAGGACTGATGGTACTTTGGAAGGCATCCTTCATGCAAGCGATGCTGCCCACTTAGTTTGAAAGTTTTTTGTCACATTATAAAGCACCCATTGTACAAACATCTGCGTCAGTCACTCCACACACACGAACAAAGATTATAATCCATCCCCATTGCCTGGAGACAGTGGCTGTTCCTACAAACAACCCAAGTGGGTGGAAGTTTCAGGAGCTGCAGAAGGACAGGAGCCTGAATGTCGCCATAGAGTTTAAATCTACAAAGTCTTCAAATGTGGTCTTGCAGAGGGATTTTCATCTGCATCTGGTTGGACATGTGAGGGTGGTTTTTCTTCTCTGTTTTTGCAAAATGGACACAAACCAATGAAGAAAGTGGCTGGTGCCAGGCCTGAGCCAGAGGCCTTTGAGGTCACTGGCAGTCTGTCACTGCCCCCGGGGTGGCTTGGAGCCCAGCCCGGAATACCAAGGGATGCAGAAAACAAGTAATTTCATATCAAAGTGCTATCATATGCTCATAAAAATAGAAGGAAAATAGAGATGTTTCCTCCCCCACCCCTTGCAATCCTTTGGAATTACAATGATCGGAGCTGTCGCCTGGAAAGCCTGACCTCATTGAGAGTGCATGGATCCAGATGCCATGGAGTGCCCTGTGACAGGGAGTGGGACCACAGTGGGACAGGAGGGAGCCACATTCCAGCGAGCAGGGCTGGAGTGCTGGGGTTTTAATGTTTCAGCACTAAACCCTGTCAGGCAAAGCCCCCACTCACTGCACCCCAACAGCTGCAGCGCTGCTCCCCCCCTCCTCACCACCAGTGGCCTTGTCTGCCCTTAAAATTCACTGATACTCAAACTGGCAACCGAGCAACCACTCCCATTGCAGGTACACAAAAGAGGCCTTTTATGAGTATCATTTTTACTAATATCTAGAGCCAAATAACACAAGAGTGGAAAAATCTCCAGCAGCCTTTTGTCCCATTGACCCTGCTCTCTAAAATCCATTTCTGCTACCAGATTTTCCTGTGAAAAAGTATGGGATTGCAGTTTTCACTGCAAATCGTGTCAGACCCTGAATCTTTCTGTCTATCTTCAGGTGATCAGAGGCTGCAGACCTGCAGCACAGCTGGTGTCCTTGGTCCTTGGCTGGTCGAAACCCTGGATTACTCAGGGGGTTGGGAATGTCCAGCAGGGCTTATCTCCTGGTGGGATTCACTGCTGAGGGGGGGCAAGGCCTAAACTGTACTGACTGTTCAGGCTCCCTCTGCTATTGATAGGAGGCATCCTCACAGGACAAATCTTGTCCTGTGAGGATCTCCCAAGCCCTCAAATCAGCAGTTTCTGAGCCAGTTTATGTAAGAGAAAGGAAATTCCCATCTCAAGTCTCATAGCCAGGATCATTTTTAGCTATGTCACCTTTGCCTGTGTTGCAGGGCAGGACCTGCCTCAGAGTCCCTGCTCTCCAGAGGGACCTTGGACCCTGCACAGTGGCAAAAGGGATGGACGAAGGCAAGATCTGAGGCTGAGAAAGGAGAGAGGAAGGAGAGACTGTAAGTGGCAATAGATCCTTGTGGGGCTGGGAGGGAAGGAGATTTCTGTGCATGGTTAAGTCACGTGTACATTTGGGCAAAAGATGTACCAGGAATTTGACAGTCTGAGGGCACAACAGGATGCAGCCAGGCTGAAAGCAGGATGGTCTGTGGGCATGAGAGAGCCCAAGCACAGTGGGAGGCTGGTGGGAAGCAGGGACAACACCAAGCACATGGAGCTGCACTGGGAAGGTGTCAGGGTGGGCTCTGGGCTTGCTTTGTGGCCTGGCATCTTCCCATTGGAACTGGAAAGCTCCTTCAGGCCCCGCTTGCCTCCTCCCCCTTCAGCGCTGGCATTGGACATGAGTTGCCTCACCCCCCTGGTGCCGCACTTCCCCTCGTGCAGGGAGGGCCAACAACCTGTCAGGATTCCCATAGGAAAGGGGCTGCGGAAGGGCCTTGTTATCCTGACCTGGAACAATGCAGGCCATCCCCTGAGCTGCCTGCGTGGACCTGGAGCCAGCAGCCTCCCCTTCCTCCTGCCCTCGGCCGCCGAGAGCACGGGCCTGCCTTGTAAACAAATTGTCTTGCTCTGTTCCGGTGGCAGCTGCACTTCTGGGCGTCTCATCTGGGAAAGGCATCAGATGTAGGATGAAAGGGGATGTGCAAGATGTTATTACAAGCAATTACTGTAAAAGAGGGGAAACTTTCCCATGCTAGGAACACATCTCTCTTCTTCCCAGAACGCAGTGGGACAGGCTCCTCTGCCCCAGGAGTTATAGTCAAACAAGAGCATGATCCTCCAGCTGAAGCTGAAGGATCAGGGTCCAGCCTGCCTTCCAAAGTAAGCATGTGCTGCCGGGTGTTCCAGCTGTCAGGGCAGGGCTGGGGCAGGGCTAGCCTGAATAAACCCTGTGCAGCTCCATCCTGGGGACAGCAGGCACTCGCCCAGCGTCAGAGCCATGTTTGTAAGAGCACCTTTAGCCTTTGAAGAGGGCAGAGGGAGGGTGTGACTGTGCCAGGACCATGCATGAACCTCCGAGCCCCTGCTGCTCCAACTGGCCAGGCAGAAGCCTCGATGGACGTATCACTGGTGCTGGGATGGAGAAGCCAAGGTGTTTTTGATGCCTTTTCCCTGAGGGAGAGCTGCCCCTTGGGAGGTGTTGGGTGAGCGAGGACTCTTTCTCCCAGAAGGAATTTTGAGAGCACCTCTTCTCCTTCCTTGTCCCTGAGACTCAGGGGATGCACTCACCTTCCTCCTTGTATGGGCCAAGAGGAAGGGAGGGCAGATGGGGATTATTTCTAATCTGGGAGCTGTTTTCACTCAAGGCACAAGGCTGAGAGGGGACCCAGCTTGCTCAATTTGGGTGACAGTGAGGATGAAGGGATGCAGAGAGAAGGTCTCACTCGCCTGCTGTGGAATGAAGAGACCCTCTCCTCCCTGGGAGATGTGGACCAGCTCTCCATCTGCTCCCAGCTGGTTGGATGGTCTATTTTGCAAACTAAATATCCGGGAGGGTTTGGGGTCCCCATGCCCTGATCATCTCCCTAGATGTGCCCTTTGTATGCATCAAATCCCATTTCACCTCATTACACGTTTCTGTTTCTGCACCAACCCTTTAGCAATCCCCACCGAGCTCGTGATCACCTCCTTCACACCTCTGTCCGCAGGCTGTTATCGCATCCTCCCTGCCTCCCAGTGCATATTTACCCCAGGAATCACCTGTCCCACCCAAAACCGTCCCCAGCTCTTTTCCTCTATCATTATCTCACTGAGAGTTTGGCAGTCAGGAGCAGACAGGGTTCTCTCCGGCCAGGCACCTTCGGGGGACCTGGTCTTCTCCCAGGTGAGCAGCCCGGAACACGCGGTGGGGCTGGCTCGGCGTTACTTCCTTGCCTCTCCGGGAAGGGGAACTCCTCCACCACAGAGGATGAGTTGTGGCTGGAGTCCCACCAGCACCTGCTCCCTAGGGCCAGAGGGAACGGGGTAACCTCCCGGGGACGTAGTGCAGCCCATCCTGCCAGGGAATCTTGCTTCTGGGCAAGTTCTGCCCTGTACAGGGTGAGCTGTTTTCCCGCCGCTCCAGAGGGTCCGGCCGGAGGAGGCTCTACTCCGGGGGTGTCCCAGAGAGCCCCTTGGTGCACCATGCCGGGGCAGACCCGGACCTTGAGGAGGAGCTGGTCTGCTCCCGGGCGCCATGGCCCCGAGGTGGAGCCCATCTGAGGGTAGACCCCGCTTTGGAGAACATGCACCGCTGCGGCAGATCCCACCGGGATGGAGCACGCGGAGAACACACCGTCCTCCGGCCGGACCCCACCGGGACATCCGCCCCGGCCCCGCCCCGGTCCCGCCCGTCCTTGTCGCGGCTGCTGACGCCGGGGGCGGCCCCGCGCCCGCCCCGCCCCGCCCGCCGGACCAACTTCCATTTTAGGTGCGGGAGCGGCGCGGGCGCACGGCGGGACCCGACCGACGCCGCGCTCCGCACACACCGCCCCGCGCCGCCCGGCGGGACCTGGCCTGACCCGCGCCGCCGCCGCACCGGGCGCCCGCCTCGCCTCTCGCCTCGCCGCCGCGGCGGGACCCGCGGAGCGGAGCGGGCCGGGCGGCCGTGCCGCCGCCGCGGGGCGGGACCGCCTCCCCTCGCCCGTCCGCCGAGGAGCCCGGCCACGGTGAGTCCCGATCGCGGCGTCCGTGCCGCCGCTCAGGGGGCAGAGGGGAGGGAGCAGAGCCGGTGCGGGCCGGCGCCTGCCGGGCGCCGCACGCCCCCGCGGCGGCGGCGGGGCGGGACGGGCTGGTCCTTGCCCGGCGGGGCCGGATCGGGGCTTGGCCGCGCTCGCCTGCCGGAGCCGGTAGGTACTGGGTCCCGGGAGTCCCGTCCTGCCCGGGAACCCGTGCCAGGCGCGGCCGCGCCCCGCGGGACCGGTGGGGCGGCGGGGCCCGGCCCTGGCGGGGGCGCTGGCGGCGCCCGGGAGCCCACGGGGTGCGACACAAAGGCGGCTGGGCCGGGCGGCCGCCCCGCTCCCCGCCCGGGGCTGCCGGCGCTCGCCCTGCCCGGAACAAAGGCGGCCCGTGTGCCAGCTTCCCGCGGCCGGCACCGGCGGGCCCCCCCGCCCTCGGGCGGGGAGCGGGGCTGGGTCCCTCCGCGGGGTCTCGGCCGAGGCACGGTCCGGCTCTCCGGCTCTGCGTCCCACCGCCCAGTTCGGCTCTGCCGCTCTCCGCAGGGGCTCCTCGCCCGGTGTGTCGTTCGCCTGCGCCTTTGTTCTGCCGGGGAAGGGGCCGGTGTGCCCGGGGGGGGTCAAGTGTGCGGGTGGGGCTGCGGCTCCTCCTAATGGAATCGCTCTGAGCTTCAAAACAGCCCGACAGGCCCGGCTACCCGAGCTCACAAGCGACTCCGGAGCGCTTTCCGAGGAGGCAGGACGGTGCCGGAGCCAACCTCGGGGGTCTGCTCAGCCGCCGGTTCGTTCTGAGTCTGCCTTGGCCACACTGTCATTTAGCGACAGCCCGGCTGCCTCCCCCTGTACAGCGCTCGTCGTGCCTTCTCCGGTGACCGTCCCCCGGCATCGCTTTCCCCTGCACGGTGGGCATTCCTATGCTTCCTCGGAGCGTTGCAGAGAAGAGACTTTGCTTGGGGTGAGAAAGTTAGCGTGCCTCTCAGTCATGAGGGCTGCCGGCATCTGCGAGGCACCCGCGGGCTGGCAGAAGGGAGGTGGGGCACCTCCGTTATGGCCCTGGGCTTTGGGCGAGGGAGCCTGGACAACAAAGCTTCCTCTGATTGTTGGAGAGAGGAGTGGACCTCCTGAAGTGCCTCCCTCTCTTTCCAAGGGCTCGGTGCCCTTGCCCTTCCAGGGAGCCAGTGATGATGGGGCTCACGGGGCGTTATTTTGGGGGCCTGGGCTGTCCTGTGACCAGCTGGAGCTAGATGCTACTCTCCCAGGCTTCTGCACAGCTCCTGGTGAGCCAGAGAGGAACATCTGGGCACATGGAGTCATGTGATGGTATTGAACTACAGCTACCTGTAGTTTCACTGATGCCCTCCCTCCATTGCACAGATGCTTTTGAACTTGACTGTCCAGGTCTTTGGTGTGGAGAATTGAGCTTGTCCTCAGCTTTGCAGGTGTGCTGGGATCCTTTAAGCCATGCTCACAGCTTCTGTTTGAAGTTTCAACTTCCATGCCTCCTCTCCTGGATGTGGCAAGGTGGGGTCAGCAGCTGGCTGGTGACTCCCAGGCTCCTGCCTCTGCTGGGGCTCCTGCCAATGGAGCTGGGGCCATGTCCAGCAGGTCAGTGGCAAGAGCCTAGGCAGGAAATTGTTAGTTGTCTTCCCCAGAGTTACCTTGTCTGCTCCATCCTGCTCCCAGGGCTTTCTTGAGGCAGGTTCTTCACCTGCTGGTGTTTGCTCATGCTCTGTCAACAGCATAAAGGCAGTTTTTAAGGATCTGCTCTTCCACTTGGCTGAGTTTGGCTGGACTCTTGAGTGTGCAGATGACTGTCCTTTGCCGTGTGCAGCATTGCTGGAATCTCGTGCAGAACCTTCCTGGAAGCAGTGGGAGGATGAAAGCGCTCGCTCAGTGGAGCATGCAGGCTTGCCTGGGCTGCCACAGAGGGCTGAACCTCCTCCCTTCCTACGAAGAGGTCAGGGGCTGATCGTTGTGGTTGAGGAGCCCTTGAGGCCATCCCTTCCCTAAAGATGGGCTGGGAGTCAGATGAATGGTCCAGCCCAGACCGCGGAGCCGGTGTCTGTCTCTGGATTGCCTCTCATTTCTTCCCTCCTCCAGCCTCTGGCACGGAGATAAGACCTTGGCCCATTGTATCTGCAGTGGAGGTGGCTTTAGGACACCCATAAAATAATAGCGTGGCTTGGATCATGCCTGGAAGGCTGTTGGCTTCTCAAAATAGCTTACCAGTGTCTGTGGCCTTAGGGGGAAAGTGCTGGGTAAAGCTCTTGGTTTCCCTTCCCAACAACCCCTCAAAACTGTCTCTTATTTACTGCTGGCAAGGACAGAGCGCTTTCCCAAGACTGTGGTGATGCTGTCTCCGGGGAAGTACAGAGCTCTTCTGGCTCCGAATACTCGTGTCTCTGCAGCACTGTGGCTGTGTCCTGTCCCTGCCTTGCTGATGGGGAGAAGCGGAACCTGGAGCTGGTTTGGGTCAATAGGAGACAACAGGTGTTGCCTGGATTTAATGACAAAACCTGAACCTGGGCAATTCGGGCACTCCTCTGTGTGTGACACAGGGCTTGGCCAGTGGAGGAGGTTGTCCTCTGGCACAGAGTTCAGGAATGTGCCTCAGCGCTAGGCTGTCAGAAAGGGGTTGGATTTACGGGCTCTCGACCAAAGTCCTCGACTTCTCTGAGGTGGCCACAACCTTCTCTTTGCTTTATATAATCCGAGGAGGCTTTTTGGGGGAGGAAATGGTTTCTTAGAGCCAGTTCTCAGTGCTGGAAACCCCCAGCAGCAGGCTGATGAGTCTGTCCAGCTCCCGCCCGTCTTGTGCTTGTTGCTAATCCGCCTTCCTTTCCTCCAGGAAGGCTGCTGGTGTTGGTTTGGCACAGGAGTGCCTGTCCCTCTGCCCTGTCCAGTGACTGCTGCATGTGGGGCGTGACCTCTGGATTAATGGGCTTTGTTATGTTCCTGTGTGCCTTCAGCCTGTTGGGGGGCTTGGGGATAGCAGTGGGCGCAGTGTGATCCTCCCGTTTCCCTTTGCCTGTGGAGGAAGCAACTTTTCCCTGTGAGAAATACTGCTTCCTTGTGATGGTCTGTGTAAGGAGGGGTGAGATGAGTTGGCTCTGCTGGGTGTGGGGGCAAACCAGTGACTAAGGAGCACAAGCTGCCAGGCGTGGTACCAGGATGGGCCAACCCTTAACCAGGGTGCCCGTCACCTTTGCTTTCGTCTGCTCTTCCCAGCCCGTAACAGCTGCTGGTTGGAGATTGGCAGTGGGACATCTGCCATAGGTCTAAGTATGGACCTTGGACTGAGGTGGGAACAACTGGTCCCTGCTGCCCAGCCCTCCATGCCAACTCCTGCTGCCTTGAGGGAGATGTGCTTCCTTGCCAGGGGGGCTGACAGGAGTTCTGGGTACCCAGGAACAACTTGTGCCAGTGTCCCTAACCTCATGCTACAGGTGCATGGTGACTTTGCACTGCAGAGCTCTTACCCGCTGCAAGAATGCTGTTGTGCCAGTGCAGGCCTGAGGACCTGAGCCAGGCTTACCCTGTGTTTGATTTTTTCAGGTCTGTGCCCAGATGTTTTTGCTGATGAGACAGGGAATTTCTGCTGTGGTACCAGTCTTGGTGGGGTGCTTGTCCAGGTGTGCCTAGCTTTTCAGCCCAAACAGGGAAGGGTCCAGGCAAATTGGGGTAAGGGCCAAGCCTCGGGAAGAGCTCTCCCATAGCCTGACCAGGGTGGTGGTGCTCTGGAAACATCGGCAGCTCCAGGACTTGTATGAGGTGCCCCTGGATGGGCTGGAGTTGGTGGCAGCAGTGTGCTGGGCTCCTGTGTGTGAGGGCAGGAGCTGTTCCCATACCTCCATCCTGGCCCTGACTGCTCCTGTTCCTCTGGGCGTTGGCCCTGGTCGCAACAAATGCTGCTCAAAGTTCACTGGCCCTCCTGGGCACACCTGAGCTGTACCCGCCACTGCTGGGTCCCTGAGGGGTGGGCTGTGGGCATCAGGCATGGGGAGAAAGCAGCCAGAGAGTGCAGGAGTGGGCAATGGAAGGGCAGCTGTCTCTTCTTCCTTGTCTTGCACAGCTTTTGCAACTGTGAAAGCACCTCCTGCACAGGAAAGTGGTTACCTGGGGGAGGGAGCAAGGTGGCCCCATGTGTGACAGTTGGATGGCCTTGGACTGGATGAATATGGGGAACTGGTTCCCGCCCATCCAGAAGGAGGAAGGCGTCTCACTGTCCCCAGACAATCCCTTTTCCTCTCACCCCCATCTCGTGTCGCACTGGGGCTGGTCTGTTCCGAGAAGAGCCCCTGGCTCACTCAGCTGCTTCCCGGTGCTCCCGGACCTGGTCCCGGCCCAGTCGGAAAGGGGAGGCAGTGGTGCTGGGCTGCATGTGGGTATCTGCTGTGGGTGGGAGGGAGTGTGTGGAACTGCAAAGACGAGTTTTTCCGACCTGGAAGGGTGGGTCACCGGGGGTGTTTGCATGCTGCTGGCAGGCCCCTTGCCCAGTGGAGTAACACATTCCTGCGAGCGTGTTGCTGCATGCAGGGCTGCTGCTTGCCATGATTGGCTTGGCTGCGGGCAGGCCGGCTTGCTCCAGGGGGAGAGATGTTGTCCCCCTCCTGCTCACTGGGGTCTGAGGGGGAGGAGGTGGAGAGCCCAAGTTGTTTCTGGGAGAAATCCTCACTGATGTGGGGAGCCTGCCTTCTCCAGGTTAGCTTTGTGCCATCCTTACTCTCTCTCCTCTTTATTCCCTGCTTTTACCTCCAGAACACAATGGTGTGGCAGGGCCACCTGCTCTCCCCCGATCTCTGCCCAGGGTCTGTCCCCAGCAGCTGGCTGTGCTGGAAAACCACTCACTTCCCTTCTCCATTCTCCTTTCAGCAGCAAGAGGAGCCGCCCTTTGAAGGGCAGGTGGATGGGCCTGCAGAGCAAAGCTCTGGCAGCAATGAGAGCACCGAGAGGACTCATTCCTGGCTTCCTAGGGATGCTCTGTTCTGCCTTCAGAAGCCTTGGCAGCCCCACAGTGTCAGAGCTCTGAGGGAGTTGTGCAGACACGGAGATGAAGTGTGTGAGGGAGGCTGGAAAGCTGGCTTGGGGGGGCACATGTTGTGTTGGGGTTGTGGTGTTGGTGCTGCTGTAACTCTACAGGTAACCAACCCATCTCTGGGGCATGGCAGGCACAGCCAGAGCCTCATGGGGTTGGACAAGATCTGCCACCCTCCCATCGTAGGATGCTCCCAGCCCTGGACAGGAATGTAATAGCACTATGGGTGAAGAGCCCTTGGATGTGTTCCCTGGAGGCAGACTGCTTCCAGCAAGCTGGAAGGCCAGGCATCTGGTCTCCTGGGTGAGCCATGCTGACATCCTGGCTGGCACAGCTGGCTGAGGCTGGGCTGGTGGTGGTGCCCATACCTGGCATTCCCAGCCGGGTTCCAGATCATCTGCATGCAGGCCAGGGGCAGTGGGGAGTGGCCCTTGGCAGGACGTCGTGTTTAGAAACTTGCAGGAAAGGGAAGCCACGATGTCATCTCCTGTCTGACTAGGAAGCACAGGTTTCCTTCCCTTCGGCTTGCACAGGAGCCTGGGAAGGCACTTCTCAGTGAGAGAGTTGGGGGTGCAAACAGTTTGAGCAGGGGGCTGGGAAGGATGGAGTCCTGCTGGCCCGCTGTCCTGTTTGTCCCTTGTTGCTGTGTTTGAGCGCTGGTTCCTGCTAGCCTGTGTGTGCACCTTGTGGGGCCTTGGAGCGCTCTGGGGGACTTGCTGTCATTCTGCTGCAGCACCCCCTTTCCCCACCTCCAGCCGTGATTCAGTCCCTGGCTCCTGCCTGATGCTTCTCCAGTGGCTTTCCTTCACCCATTCATTACTGCTCTTGGCAGGGCCCTCGGAGCCATCTCCAGCAGACGCACGCGTGCAATTAGAGAGAGCCGGGCACCTGATGAGGTCATGCCGAGCCAGCGGAGCCAGAGCCGGGGCGTTCAGCCCAGCCCTGCGTGGTTTGTGCTCTGACTCAGCCCGTGGCTGCCCTACCTGCTCGGGGAGTCCAGGCTGGCTGGGGTGAGGGGGGGCAGGGGGTCCCACTCCTGGGCCGCTCCCTCAGGCCGGCTTGTCTTAATCTCGGCAATTCCCTCCTGGCCACTCCCTCACCAAATGCTAGTTCACCTGTTTGCTCAGTGTGGGGAGGGGAGGGTGTCTCCTGGAAGAGGGAAGGGTGCCCTGTCTGTTTCAGGGGTGCCTGGGTACCCTTTGGGTGGGAAGACCCCACGTGGGAAGGCTGGGGTGCCATCTCCTACCCTTCTCCCCACTCCTGGTCACGGTTCCTCGGTGACTTGCTGGACAGGCAGATAGTGCTGTCCCCAGTGGTGCAGGTCCTGTGCTGGTGCCAGTGAGATTCCCCTGTGCTTCCAGGCCCTGCTCCTTTATCCACTGGTTGGAGCAGGGCCTGGAAGCCAGGATCGGTTCCTAGGGCTGCAGGTGCGGGACAGGAAATGATCTCAAGTGACTTCCTTGGGAAAGAGGGCTGTGGGAAGGGCTCTGTGCCTGGGAAGGGTCCCAAATCCATGTATTTGGGTGCTGGGCTGGCACAGGTAGCTTCAGGTGCTTGTGCCCGTGGCCTGATGAAGGCGGGCTGCCCCTAATCCTGCTGGAAATGCTGGCCACCAGACTGTCGCCTCTCTGCTTGGGCACAGCCAGCAGCACTTGTGAGCTCTGGAGTAGCTCATGTGCCCCTGGGATGGGGAGACAGAGAGAGCAGTTTCGCCCATCTGCCGTGCCCTCGGCTTGGGCAGGCAGCCTCAGGTCTCACTGAGGGGACTTTGCTCCCTGGACTCTGCCAATATGGCCCTTATCTCTGGTGTGTTTGTTTTCCCTGCGGGAGAGAGGCAGCTGAATGGGAAAGTTGAGCGTAGCAGAGGGTGGGGGGACGGGTGAAGGGCAGGGACATTGGCGTGGCTGGAGCCTGGGGGGCCGCATTAACCTTCAGCTCAGCGCCAGCGTCCCCTGAGCCTTGTGGCCGTGGGGACAACTCATATCCCCCCTTCGAGGTGGCCACCGTTCCTTGGGTGGAGCAGGGGGCTGCCCTGCAGTCCTCCCTGCTCACCTCGGGCCGCGGTGGCCGAGCCGGGGGCTGCTGCCTCCCCCTGCCCGGGAGCCGCTGGGGTGAAGCAGGAGCCCGCTGGCTTGCCGGAGCGTGGCCTGCCCCGGGAATGCTCTGGCCCCATTCCCAGAATCCGGCGCTGGGTGTTTGTTTGCTGCTGCGCCCCCGAGGTCTGGTGCTACTGTGACAGGAAGCGGGGACGCCGGGGGGAGGGAGGCCGGCCGCCGGCTGGGGATGTGCCTGTGAAATCCCTTTGTCCCTGCCGAGCGCTCAGCTGCGAATTCCCACAGCGAGGAGAGAGCCGCCTTTGTGCTGCTGCAGGGCTCCCGACATGTGAATCTCCTGGGCCTGGGGGTGTTGAGTCGTGGGGCTGGTGCAGAGGGGTGGCAGGACCCTGCTTGCTACTGTCCCCAGGGTGGGGACCCTCGCAGCAGTGCCCGGTGCCACCGGGGCTGCTGAGGTGTCCGTGGGCAGTGGGATGCAGCAGGATGTTGCTGGCAGGAAGGCTCCAGCCCTGCGGCCGTCCCGGAGTCTCTGCCTGGAGCCCAGTGGCTTGGCTGCCCTCCTGCGGCCCCCTCCTCCCTGCAAATGCCGAGGGAAGCTCATCTCCCTTCCTCGCCATAGTGCTCCATCCAGTCGGTGCAGAGGGTCGGCAGTTTCCCGGCTCTCCTGGAAGGAATGAGCTCCTGGCATGCTGTGTCCTGGCTGTGCTCGGAGAGGGGCGAGTGGCCCCCGACGTGCCTAGGGGGACAGCTGCCCCGCCGCAGGATTGCTGGCATTCCAACAGAACAATCCCAGCTCTCCACAGCCGACCCTACACTGCTCTGCGCCCTGCTGGGGTGGCACGGGTCCGGTGACCTCTGCTCTGCGCAGCCAGGGACAGATCCCCAGGGGATTGCCCGTGTTTCACAACTGTCTGCTGTGTCCAGACCCGTCCTGCAGACCCGATGGGTATCTCCATTCTCGGCCCCCTGCCCTGGCTGAGGGAACGACCCACGCTCCTGCTTCCTCCCCTCCAGCCCCACCCTGTCCTTATCACTCCCTCCTCATCCTGTTCCCTGGCTGCCTGCCTGCTCCCTTATAAGGTGCGATCTGCGCCTGGCTTGCATCTCCAGGTGACTCCCCTCTCCTAAGGGAGGCTTTCCTAACCCATCCCGGCTACCTGTCCATCATCCCTGGCACTGGGGGTGGCAGGTGAGGTAGGCCAGGTGGTGATCCCGCTGCCAGTCCAACCAGTTGGGTGTGAAGGGTGGAGGAGGAGCGGCTCCCTGCCTGTCCCTGCCCGCGGCGCCGCTCCTGGGTGTTTACCCGCCGGGCTCCTGCGGTGACCGGCACCTGGGGCACGGCTCCTGGGCACGGCTCCCCGCCGGGGAAGGTGGGGCTGGGCCGGAGCAGGCAGGTGCCCAAGGCGGTGTCCAACCTGCTGCCGGAGCAGCCTTTTCCTCCCAGCCTGCCCGAAGTCCATAGTGCACTGTGACCTGTCAGCCAGAAGAGCCCTCCTGGAGACCAGGGAGACAGCTGGAGCCCAGGGCAGGAGGTGTGGGGAAACCTCTCTCCTGATGTAGGCTCTGGCAGGGCCAGGATAGACTGGGGAGTGGGAGCAAAGGGCCTCACACAACCTGGCAGCAAGGATGTGTCAGCCTGGGCAGGGGTCCCTCAAGGATGGGCTCCTTTGAAGTGATGGCTGTGGGCACCTTCCTGCCTCTGGGGCTGGGAGAGAAACAGCCAAAATTCTCCTTCACCTGCACAGGGATATGGGATCTACTGCCCGCCATCAGCTGGCCTGCTTCCCCCCCATGGCCTGAGGGCCATGAATGTTCTGAGCTGGACACAGGAGCAGGTGAGCCTGGGCCTGTGGTCTTCCCTCCCGTGTCCTACTGCTTCAGCCAGGCTGAGGTCTAAGGGTTGATGTGTGAGCCTGGACCCTGTGCTTGGCATGGGAAAAGATGCCAAGGATGTTGGCTCATTTATTTTTTAGGTAATTGAGACTGACCAGAAGCCTGTGGCGAATTAGCAGGGCTGTGAGCCTCTGCAGAGCAAGTGCACTGCAAGCGCTCGGACAATTGCGCGCTTGAATTATTGATGGAGTTTCTGTTTTTCCTAAGTGCATCATGATAGGCAGCTGGAACCAGGAGAATTTGTTGCTTCCTCTCTCTCTTGAGGATGGGATCTGGTGCTGAGAGCTTTCAGAGAGTGGGCAGCCAGCTGGCTCTCCTCGGGACCTCGGGCTGAGAGTGAAGGGCCAGTTACTGGAGTGGAGTTGGGGACTGTGTTGCAGAATTCCTCAGGAAGCACATCCCTCTTTGTCAGCCTGGCAGGTGGGTCTGGCCCAGGAGCCCCACAGGGGCTCAGCCAGCCTGGATAAGGGACTGTCTCCAATCCGACTCTGGAGCTGGAGAAGGGCTTTTCTCATGCTTCATGGTGTGGGGGGCTGCCAAGGGTGTCTGGCCGTGTGACAAAGCCTGCCATGTGCTGGACAGGTGTCTGAGGTTCACAAACAAGCAGTAAAGCTGTGTGAAGGGCTGGGACGTGGCAGACAGAGTTGATGCAGCTCTGTTCCTCCTCCCTGGTGGCAGCAGGATGATGGCAGTGAGCACCTGGTGTGTCCCCTAGCAGGGTGCTGGGGTGGGGATGATGTGGCAGAGGAGATTCTGACTTTGTAGGTGCTTGGGTTGGACTTTGCCCAAAGTGTTCCATGCTGAGGCAGTAGCCTCAGCCCCAGGGATCCCAAGACCTTTGGGTGACAGCTCTCTAGGGACACAGGGCATAGAGCAGGGCTGGAGCAGGTTGTTGGAAGAATCCACGTAGAGGACTGTGCTGGAGATCCCCTGTGCTACAGCAGTGCTGCCTGTCAAGCCTCCAGCCTGAGTCTTATCTGCCGGATCTTGTCCATTTTCCCTGGCCTGTGGAGTACAATTCCCCTTGGGCTGGCTCAGTCTGGGCCCTGGGGTTAATCTTTCCGTGGCAGACTCCAGAAAAACACTCCTGGTCGGGAGCCTTCCAGGCCTGGACTGCATCCTCTGGCAGAGGAGGGTGCAGGTGAACTCTAGGTGGGTATGTGGGTATGTCTGTGGTTTGGCCCTGGAAATTTATTTTTCCAGGCAAAGGATTTATTCTGTGGGAAGGCACTTGTGCTGGAGAAGCTGGGCTGAGAGGTTTTGGAAGAACCTGCTGTGTCACAGCTGGCTGCAGCAGAAGAGCTGCGGAGGGCTCAGGGTTTGGGGTGCCTGTCTGACTGTATCCAAGCCTTTATCCAGAAAGGGAGATTGTGGTGGGGAAGTTCCATGCACACAGGTGGGCTGGCAGCTGTTTCCTGGCCAGCAAGGAGGCTCTGCTCCGCAGGCTCTGTGACATCTCTCCAGTGGACCCGCTCTGGCTTTGGGACCTGTGGGCACAGCACAGGGTGAGGTTGGTGCCAGGGAGTTGGGAGATAAGGCCAGGGGGATTTAGGTGTGAAACTTCCTGGGTTGTTGCATTGTTTCCTGGGGTCCCCTCATACTGATTGCTGGGGGGACAGAGAGGATTCTACCTCTGGGGTGAATCTTCTCAGGGTGTGCTTTGTCCTTAGGCTTTTTGGTTTGCCCTGAACTGAGCCAGCTGAAGTATTTTTGGCTTGTTGGGGTTTTTAAGTAACGGGTGTGTCAGCAAGTGCCTCTCTGATGATGAAAAGGCTTTCATGAGCCATCCTCAGAGCTGGTCAGGGTCTGGCTCTGGAAGAATGCTCTGTAGTTGGATCTTCAGAGGCTGGGGGGGAGGAGGAGGGGAATGGGCGCAAAGCGATCCCTGGAATTTCACCCTTGCGGGTTCCTGTGTACTTGGCTTTGCACTGTCACGAGTAGCTCACTGGCTGGAGGGAGCAGAATGCAGAGCTGAGGCTCTTCCCTTCCTGCCCTCCCTGTCTCATTCCAGAGATGGCCACTGAGTGCCCCAGATGGCATTGGAATGTGTCAAGGGGCCCTATCTCTGAATGTGGGGCAAGTTCCTCACAGCTGGGGGGTGTAGGGCCAAGTTTGGGGTTTGTGTGCCAAACCCAGGGTATGGCCATGCTCCAGCTGGGATAGTGCTGGCTGTGTCTGAGGAGACAGCTCTTGCTGACCTCTCTGGACCTGGCACTGCCTCTCTGTAATTACATCTTTAATCCCAGGTCGATGAAGACAATGGCTGGAACGAGGGTAGAGGGAACTGGTCTGTCCTGGTGGTGGAGGAAAGCTGGGAGAGACCCTGTTCTGCTGGCACTTCTTGCCCATTGTGGAGCTGGGTCCAGTGCTCAGGGCAGGAATGCAAACTGTGTAGGCAGTGCAGCCCCCCAGCACTGAGTCTCTCTGTTTAACATGGCCTGATCCTGCTGGGAGACCCTCAGGTGGCCCCTCCTTGAGCATCCACTGGAGCTGGAGGGTGCAGGACCTGTCCTGTTCCTTCCCCTGCTGTTGTGTTTACTCCCTGTGGAAGGGACGGGAAGGAAACAGCCTCACAGCTGCTCTGGCCCCTTATCTGGGGCCCTAACAGCCCTGCAAGTTTCATTGTTAGTGTCCATGTTTCCCAGCCCCATTCCCAGGGAATGTGCAGAGGTGGGGATTTGGGGCTGGGGTGTCCCTGTGGGCTGTGTGGGCCCTGCCTGGCAGTCATGTTGGGACCAAGGGAATCTTCTGGGGCTCTTGTATCTCCTGTCCATGCTTTCCACAGATCCAGACCCTGCTAGTCTACACTTGCTGCAGGCATGATCTTTTTCATGAGACCAGACCAGCCAAGTCTCTCCTTGCATCAGGGAGCTGCCTCTGCCCTCCTGTGCCCTAAAAATCTGCCTCTTCTGCATTGGGACATTTGAGGGCCAGCCAGGGAGCACAGCTGCTTTGACAAGGCTATGTTGTGGAGGATTGCTTCTCCATAGTTCCTCTCTTCTAAAAGGGTTTGCTGAAATACCACTCTGGAAACAAATCCCAACAAGATTTGCTGTCTGGGACTTTGGATGCTGCAGTTACATAGGGTATGTGGGGTGGTAGGATTGCTCTGTGCCCTGCTGGACAACACTGGCATGTGGCAAGGATCCACTCCCCTTCCATCAGGGAGTCCTGGAAAGGCTGGGGATCTGTGCCCTTGCTTAAAGTGGGTGGTAGCCCACCAGAGACAGGGAGTGTTACTCATAGATGAGAGTTGGGATGTATCAGCACTGTTCTGGGAGGCACCAGCCCTCTCCTTTGGAGAATCCTGCAAATCCACAGGGCAGGGGAGCAGCAAGGGTCAGACCCATTCCTGCATTTCCATACAAGGCTTGGGGAGCCAAGCTGTAGGAAAAACCTCAGGGAGTACCTGTTGCAAGGTGGGAGGGGTGGAAAGCTGCATGCGTGAGCCAGGAGTCATGTCTAGGAGCCTCCAAGAGCTTGCTTGGGCTCTGTAGGGTGGTGGGCTGCGTTCTCCCTGCCACGGCTCCTTCTCCTGCTTGGCACCATGTGGGCACGAGTAGAGCAACCGGATTTTTTTTATTGATGAAGGCAGATGACAGAGTGGCAGTGACCAGATGACAGAACATACTGTGGGCACCCTCCAAAGCATATGGAAAACATCCGTCCTGCATGGCTGGGCTCTGCTGTGGCGGTGCCACCGTGGCTGACACGCGCCTGTACCAGAGGGAGGCTTTGGGGAGCAGAGCCACAGGAGGAGTGGAGAGGGGTTTGACTGATCAGAAGACTTTACTGAGCTGCTGTGCAGCAGCATGTGCTGCAGGATGGGTCTGGAGGGGCTGCAGGAGGCGGTGGGAACAGGGATGCTGCCTGCACGAGCTCTCAGCCTCAGGTCATCCTTATCGGCCCTCTGGGGCGGTGGCACCGGGGAGTGGAGTGGGCAGAGCCGTTGTTGGAAACCGTGGGAAAGCAGCCTCTGTGCTGCCTGCTCGGCTCGAGCGAGTCCCCACATGCCTGCCATGACTGCACAGCTTTGGGAAAACCTCTCGGGCTTGCAAGGACTCAGCCAGGCTGCGCAGGAGGGGTGGAGGCTGAGCCCTGGCCGCTCCTCTGCACCTCTGCTGTTTCTCCTGTCGGTGGGAACAGTGAGGGCTGCTGGAGTCTCCATGGAGCTCGGGGAGGTTGTTGTGGGAGCACCACCATGTTTGTCACCCCACTGGCCCTTCCAGACCCATCCCTCAGAGTGGGGGGTGGGTGAGAGGCACCTGTTTCCCAGTTCTGTGCCTGCCCTACCTCCTGTTTAGGGCTTCCTGTGTGTGATTTTAACCTGCTCCCGCTGTCCCTGCAGCTCTCTTCCCTCCTGCTTCCTCACTGTGGTGGCTGGGCTGTTTCTCCCATGACTCTCTGCGTCTAGACCTGGCTGTCCCGTGCCTTTGCCAATCAAACCTGAGCTTCCTCCTCTGACAGGTCTGTATGGAAGAATATTGCTTTTCTGTACCCAAATGTTGATTGTGGCTCACTTGCTGTTCTACTTTGGGAGGGGGTGTTGGAGGGGTCCAGGCTGAAGCCCATTCCCAGGTCTGTGGGCTGAGGATCCTTGGAGGGAGAGCCCTGGTGGATACCTGGAGGATGGTGAGTTTTGGCTGCTGTCAGAGGGGCTCATGTGATCCCCCTAAAGAATTCATTCCATCCTCTTTCCTGGCTAGGAAGGAGCTGTGGAGCCAGGGCTGTCTCTCCATCGCTTACCGTACTTGGGAGGAGGGAGCAGATAAGTGGCATGGCCCTCTCCCTCCACCCTTCCCTGGAGGAAGCAGTAGGATGTGGGTCACTTCTCATTCTTCAGGAGTGTCCAGTGCCCCACCCCAGGGACATGCCCTCCCCTCCTCCGCTGTCTGCCTGCAGCTTTTCCTTGCCCATGAGGTTTTCCCTCAGCCCACAGCAGCTCTTCTGAACCTGGCTCAGCCCCAGCTGTTTGCCGTGCTGGGGGCACCTTCTGTTCCCACAGTGCCACCTTTCCAAGCTTTAATGCTGGCGCAGTTTGCATCTGAGTCCTGCTCCAGGACCCTCTTGCCAGTTCTCTGGTGATGGGTGGGAGCGGGTGTTAATGCCATAAGATTTTATTATTTTCCTGTTCTGAAAATCTGTCTTAATGAAATCAGTCTCTTCTGACCGCTCTTCTCTCCTCCTTTCCTCCCCCAAAATCATGCGCAGTGAAGAGAGGGGCTCCTGCCCTTCTGGCTCATTTTTCCCACCCTCACCTTGACACCAAGCCGCCTCTGCTTGTGCCTCCCCGTGCCCCCCGCCCTGCCCACCCTGGGCACCCGTCACCCATGGACGACTCGGAAGTGGAGTCGACCGCCAGCATCCTTGCCTCTGTCAAGGAGCAGGAGGCACAGTTCGAGAAGCTGACCCGGGCCCTGGAGGAGGAACGGCGCCATGTCTCAGCCCAGCTGGAGCGAGTCCGGGTCTCCCCACAGGACGCCGGCCCGGGCTTGGCCAACGGCACGCTCACCCGGCGGCACCAGGTAAAACACCCCCTTGGCAGAGGGGTGTGCACAGGCTCCTGGAGCCCCTGGAGCTGCCTCCCCTCAGCCCTCCTTGGATACGGGAGGTGGAGGAGGGCCCGGCTGTTCTTGTGGCACTGGTGTACTGGAGTCGGTCTGGGGATGTGCAGACCTCCCTTGGCAGGCAGGCTTCAGGAGAGGAGGTGCCAGTCTGGAGGGTCTTGGTGCCAGGTCGGCTCTGCTCTCGTTTTGGGAAGGTCAGAGGTTGGCTGTGCTCAGTTCCAGAGCATCTCTGCTCCTCATCCCACTCGGCTGCTTGGAGGGCAGCTGAAATGCTGAGGTTGGGGTGTGTGTCTCCCTCTGTGTGTGACAAAGGGCAAATCCCTAGAGTCTGTCTGTCCCCACATGGCCAAACTAGGGCTGGGAGAGATCTTCTCTGTAGGGCTGGAAATGTGGTTTCATCTGCCTTGGCTTGAGGCGTCTCCTCACTTTCTCAGGCTCAGTCTTGGAGAGGGGTGCTCGGAGGGCTGGTGCATGGTGGTGTGCAGGAGCCAGGTGCATTTCTGTCTGTGGAAGGTGGTGGTCCCAGGAGGGATCTGTGGGGCAGGGCAGGACGGACAGAGGAAGAGTTCAAGTGTCAAATGGCAGCACCCTGTGATCGGCCACTGCGCGGTTCTCTCAGGCCCAGGGGGGCCTCTGGGGTCACTGGTGACTCCTGTGTCAGGAGATGTGGAATTCCAGGGCCCTGCCAGGGAGCAGGGAAGTGTCATGGCCATTCCATCAGGAGCGCGTGGGAGAGCTGGGGTGTCGGGGTGTCTCCTCCGACTCTTGCCCAGGCTGACCTAGAGGAGATTTGCTGCATGTGGCACACACCCCTGAGGATGGTGTTCCTCTGCTGGGGGCTCCTGTGGGGTGCATGGTGGGTGTCTCTTGTCAGGTGCATGAGATGGGCTGCTCAGGGCCCTGCAGGGAAGTGAGGATGGGTACATGGGCAATGAGTGTAGTAATGGACCTGCTGCCCTGCTGTGTTTCAGAACGGACGTTTCCTGGGCGATGCTGACCTGGAAAGGCAGAAATATTCAGATCTGAAGCTCAACGGGCCACAGGTAGGGGGAGCTGAGACCTGTGGCTGTGGGCAGTCTGCTTGCTGTGGGAGGGTGCAGGACAGTGCCCCAGTGTCCCCATTCCAACTGGGAGAGGATGATTTGGGCTCCTCGTGTGACTACCCTGGCTCAAAGGTACCTTCTTCCAAAAGGTGTCAGGGCTCCCAGTGAAGAAAGATCTCTCATCCAGCTGACACCAGGAAGGCACAGATTGGTGACAGAGCCTGACTTCCTGTTGCTTTCTCCCCTCAGGACCACAGCCACCTCTTGTACAGCACAATCCCCAGGATGCAGGACCCGGGCCAGATCGTGGAGGAGACATACACCATGGAGGAGGACCCAGAAGGGGCCATGTCAGTCGTGTCCGTGGAGACATCAGATGATGGGACAACTCGACGTACAGAGACCACGGTACGGGTCTGGGGACATCATGGAGGGACAGGGCATGGTGAGGGACCCTGGTGGCTGGGTGCTCTGCCATGAGCTGAAACAGGGCGTGAAATCCTGGGCTGGAAGGGGAATCCGGGAATGCAGGGACACGGTGGGGTTCCTGATGTGACTGTGCCCTGCATGTGTGTCACCCCTTCCAGGTGAAGAAAGTGGTGAAGACTGTGACCACCCGGACGGTGCAGCAGGTGCCGGTGGGGCCTGACGGGCTGCCTTTGGAAACGTCCCCCGTCACCAGCAACTACGTCCAGACCATGGACAGGAACTTCCGCAAGAATGGCAACGGGGGCCCTGGCAGTTACCTGGGCCCAGCGGGCACGGCCACCCTCCCTCGCAACTACCACTACCCCGACGGCTACGGCCGCCCCTACGAGGACGGGTACCCGGGCAGCGACCACAGCTACGGCAGCCTGTCCCGCGTCACCCGCATCGACGAGCGCTACCGCCCCTCCATGGACACCTACCGGGCCCCCAGCCGCCAGGACATCTACGGCCCCCAGCCCCAGGTGCGTGTTGGGGGCAGCAACATGGACCTCAACCATTTCCACCCCGAACCCTATGGCCTGGAGGATGACCAGCGCAGTGTGGGCTTTGAAGATGTGGACTACGGGCTCATGTCTGACTATGGCACGGCCAGGAGGGCGGGCACCCCATCTGATGCTCGGCGACGGCTCAGGTACGTTGCAGGAGTCTCTGGAGTGCTCTGGGGTCCCTTGAACTTTACCATCCTTGGAGGAGGGAGGACCATGGACACAACACTGTGAGCTGAGTCACATGCGGCTCACACAGGAGAAAACTTGCATCCGCTTCTAATTGTCTGCTTAATTGGTGGTTAAACCTGGGTGGTAATTGAGCCGGTTGTCCTCTAGCCAGGAGTTCCAGTGGGCAGCTGGATGTAGCTCCAGGCCCTTTTGTCTGTGCCACCAGGGCTGTGTGTGCCCCAGTGTGGCATATCCCTCTGGGAGCGGTGCCTGTGTGGGCTGTGTGTTGGGAGCAGCTGCAGTTCCATGACTGTGCTCACCCTGAGCCAAGAGCAGCCCCGGGAAGGGGAGCTTAGCCCAGGCTGGGGTGAGCAGGGCTCAGTCGGAGTTCCCTGCACAGCCCGCACAGCCCGACCCTGCTGCAGGGCAGGGCAGGAGAAGCTGCTCGACCTGTTTGGCAGCAGCAGCAGCTTCTCCCCCTTGTGTGTCTGTGGTGATGGCGGCTCCTCCGGCTTGCTGGGCTACACTGCCCTTGGAGGCCAGAGCAGGGTCCTGGTGGTCTTTCCTGCCCTGCCAGGCATTCAGGATGTCACCTGCCTGAGGCTGTGACTCCTGCCCATTAGTCTCATGCCAGCTGTCTCTGCTTTGCTTCTGGCTGGGCTGGCAGCAGGGCTTTGGGCAGGTGTTGGATTGCTCTGAGGGTGGTAAGGTAGTGATGGAGCAAGGGGCTGAGACAGAGTCCTGGAGATGGAGAAGGGACCGTGCCAGCACCTGCTGAGTGCCCCAGAGTGGGCCCAGGCAGACAGGTAAGGCTCAGCACAGGCGGCCGAAGATACTGGGACGTAAAAGAGAGGCAACAGGGAGAGACCTGGGGGAAAGGAGGCTTTTGCCAGCCCCTGTGGAGATCTGCCTGATCCAGGTGCATGCTATAAATCCATGGTGGCTCCTGGCTGCCAGAGGGACTGAAGGAACAGCCTTGACTGTCCTTGTAGCTGGTGCCAGCACAAGTGCTTCTGGGCTGTGGTGAACCAGTTGGGGCAGTTGCTCACCCAGATGGATTTGCTCAGCCTCCTTGCTTTGTGCAGCTTGTGCTGGCTGGAGGAGGGCAGGCAGGGCTGCTCCAGGCTTCTCCCTCCTTGGGCAGCCCAGGACAAGCCAGTGTTGGCAGTTTTGAGTACGTGGCCATCCGGTCTTGTACCTCGGGGAGCATCTTGGGCAGAAGGGGTTACACAAGTGTGTCCAACCCCTGCAGCTTGTCCAGAGACTCTAGCTGGTGTACTTTCCCTGGGCTGTGTCCTGGGTGGCCTTTGAGACTATGAGCCTTCTCTGCTGTGCAGGGAGGTGTCTCTGCTCCTGCTCCCCCACATCCCGGTGGAAGGGGGTTACAGAAGTCAAGTGCAGGAGCTGCAGCCAGGTGGGAGACTGGGGGATGTAGGTCACATAGAGGGAGAAGGTCAGCTCTGTTGGAGTTGCAGGAATGGCTCAGGGTATGAAAGATGGATTGGTGGGCCCCTGAGCCAGCTCTCCTCCTCCCCAGGCAGGGCGATAAAGATCACAGTAATCTGTGGAATCCATGTGCTGTTGAACTTGGCTTGTCCCCTGCCTTCTCAGTTACTGTCCACACTGGCTGCCTAGCTCATAGGAATGGGAACAGGGAGAGCAGCATCCCCCCCGCCTCAGAGATGTTTGTCTTGAGCAGGAGCCTGGCTGTTAACGACTTCCTTCGGTGAGGCAGCTCGCCAGGCACGCAGAGCCGAAGGAACGCCTGGAGCTGCGGGACGCTGTGCGTGCTGGCTGCCACCGGCTGCGGAGAGCACCGGCCTCTGCTCTGTGGTGCTTGTCAGAGCTCTCTTTCTGCAGGGAAGGGGAAGGATCCCCTTCCCTGCCAGCCCCATCTTGCCTGGAAGGGATCTGGCACCATGGGATGTCGGATCCAGCACCAGGGTGGGACAGGAGCTCCCTTTTGGGGAGTGTGAGTCTTGGCACAGGTGTGGGATCAGGTGCCAGCCGTGTTGCAAAGTGTTGGTGGCTGTGTCTCACTCCAGCCTCGTGCTGCTGCTCCTCAGCACCTCTGAGCAGCCAGGCATGGGACATGTCCCCACTGGGACCTGCTGGAAGCCGGCCTGGCATCCTGCCACAACACCACAGCAGCACCACAGTGCCTGGGGCTTTTGTGACTGTGGAAGTGGCTCTAAAGCTGGTGGCTGGGACAAGTCCTGTACCAGAGGCTGTAGGAAGGGAAGTGATGGCAACAGCAGGACCCTGCCACCATCCTTATCAGGATACTCAGGGGCAGGAGCTGCATGTACCTGATCCAGGAGCTCCGGAGGTGGCTGAGCAGCCCCGGTAGCAGTTGTGAGCTGGAATGGAGGTACAAGCCTGTCCTTGGGTCTTGCTTCAATGTCCTTAGTGCCCTGGCACAGCAGGGGTGACTGAGCTGTCCCCTTCCATCTCTTTCTGCTGGAAATCTACTGGATTCCTCTGCCTGGATGGGGGAAGGATTATAGTGCTAGTGATTGCAAAAAATAGGAGAATCTGGGATTTGAAAGGTGTATGTTCTGGGGGTGTGAAATGTTTGGCATGCGGGGCAGTAGTTACACTTTAATCTTCTGTGTGCTTGTTTGGCTCCTTCCCAGTGCTGCCAGTCTATAGATGAGCTGCTGTTCCTGGCCAGGGCAGGGGTCTGGGACCACAGCTCTTCCCCGGGTCTGCCCTGGGAGCCATGAGGTTGATCCCTCGAGCATGTGTGGCTCTTGGTGCCCAACTTGGCCTGCCCCCAGGGCAGCAGCACACCTTGCCTGTGGGGCTGGCCCTTGGCTGTGCCCAAGGGCTGGCTGCTGCCTCTGCAGGGGTCAGAGACCAAGTTCCAGCTTCATCCCTTCTGGTGGGCTGGAAGGGGGCACTGCCTCCCCCAGGTCCAGAACTGTGCTCAGACGCCCTCTGCCCTCTCTCCTAGGAGTTATGAAGACATGCTGGTGGATGAAGTGGCCCCCGACCGGTACTACTGGGCCCCGCTGGCCCAGCACGAGCGGGGCAGCCTGGCCAGCCTGGACAGCCTACGGAAAGGCGGCCCGGCCCCGGGGAACTGGCGCCAGCCGGAGCTGCCGGAGGTCATAGCCATGCTGAGCTTCCGGCTGGATGCCGTCAAGTCCAACGCGGCCGCCTACCTGCAGCACCTGTGCTACCGCAACGACAAGGTGAAGACGGAGGTGCGCCGGCTGAAGGGCATCCCCGTGCTCGTGGGGCTGCTGGATCACCCCAAGAAGGAGGTGCACTACGGCGCCTGCGGAGCTCTCAAGAACATCTCCTTCGGCAAGGACCAGGATAACAAGATCGCCATCAAGAACTGCGACGGGGTGCCCGCGCTGGTGCGCCTGCTGCGCAAGGCCCACGACATGGACCTCACCGAGGTCATCACAGGTAGGTAGTGCCTCCAGGGAGGGTGGGACGGGCTGGCCCCTGGGGCAGGGTCTGTGGTCAGGGGCCAGGTGTTCACCTTCCACTTGTGGCATTGCAGGGACGCTGTGGAACCTGTCCTCGCACGACTCCATCAAGATGGCCATCGTGGATCACGCACTACATGCCCTGACCGATGAGGTGGTCATTCCTCGCTCCGGCTGGGAGCGGGAGCCCAACGAGGATTCCAAACCCCGCCATATAGAGTGGGAGTCGGTGCTCACCAACACCGCTGGCTGCCTTAGGTATGGATCTGGCAGAGCACTGGCCTGGGTTTGCGCTGCAACACTCCTTCTGGGCTGTTCCTGGACTTCCAGAGGACTGTGGAGCAGCTGCTCTGATAAGACAGCTGCTGGTGGTGCAGGCCTTGAGTTGGGAGGCATTTTCCCCCAGTGAGGAGAGCTATGGGAGCTGTTTTCTCTCTTGAACTGTTCGGGGTGTGGGCTGTCCCTCAGCTGTCTCTCCTGCCTGCCAGGAATGTGAGCTCGGAGCGGAGCGAGGCCCGTCGGAAGCTGCGGGAATGTGACGGGTTGGTGGATGCCCTGATCTACATCGTGCAGTCCGAGATCGGCCAGAAGGACTCGGACAGCAAGGTACCACAGTGGGACTGGTGTTGGGAAAGGGAGAGCCTGTGTCGGGTGCACCTGGCACTCTTGGACCAGGAGGTGTCTGGCACTCAGCCTGCAGTTTGGGTTGGAATGTTGGCCCTCCAACAGGGACCTGATTGTGTCACTCATCCCCACACCACTGTCAGCTGATTCAGGGCTTCCTGATCAGGCTTCCTGATCAGCCTGGATAAGGTCTTGGCTTGAATTTTCCTTGAGCTTTAAGCTGAAGGCTGGGCCAGGTCCTCACTCACAGACTTGGAGTACTCGGAGACCCTGTCTGAGTCAGACACTCTGGTTCTCTCCTCAGCTGGTGGAAAACTGTGTGTGCCTGCTGAGGAACCTGTCCTACCAAGTCCACCGTGAGATCCCCCATGCCGAGCGCTACCAGGAGACGCCCCTTGTCCCTGCCAACAATGCTGGGCCCCACAATGCCAGCTGCTTCGGGGCCAAGAAGGGCAAAGGTTCGTGTGCCAGCAGCATCAGGAAAGGGAGGGAGGGGAACAGAGACAAGTATAGAGGGTGGTCTGTGTGGTCTTTGTGCTCCTACGTGGGCATCTCATGTGAAGCCTGAAGGGCAGCTTTCTGTGGAGGTGCAGTGGTCCCTGCTTCTCTGGCTCTGGGAGCTGTTGCTTGGCTTGCCGAAAGCATTTGACACAAGCTGTGGTGGGTGTCTGTGGTGGTGGGATGGTGACGGATACATGTCCACTAATTCCACACCTTCCCTTTTCTCCTGTGTTGCCCCTTCCCCTTCTCTTTGCTTTCTTGCCAAATGATCTGCCCCATGACGCTGTTGGCACTTCTCTCCTCCTGCCTCCCCTCTCTCCTGTCCTTCTCTCCGCCTCACCAATAGACGAGTGGTTCTCCAGAGGTGAGTGCGCTCATGGTTTTACTTTTTCTGTGGTTTAATTGGGTGCTTTCTCAAGCTCTCTTTGCCCCCCTCCCCAGCTGGGCACATTCTGCCTGCAGTGTGGCTAATGCCCCCATGTCCCCTCCTGTGACATGCTGGTCGCTTGGCTTCAGCTCGCCTCTGGGCTTGTTCCTGCAAGTGGCAAAGAGCTGTTGGGCCGAGGCGGGTGGGGAGAGGAGGAGTCTCACACATCTCCACTTGCCCTTTGAAGGTAAAAAGCTCCCAGAAGACCCTGGTGCCGACACGGTGGATTTTCCCAAAAGAACTACTCCAGCCAAAGGTATGCTCCTTGAGTGATTGTGCAGGGCTTGGGTGTCAGGGCAACTTTTGCTACAGCAGCCTGGGAGACTAGTGAGTGAGAGGACCTGTTTCCCATTGAAGTGAGCCTCTCCAATGGGCAGAACTTGGGTTTGGAGCAAGAATGCCCAAGGCCCTGTTAAAACATGAGTTCTGCCAGTAGTTGTGAGGATCTTTGGCATGGATGAGGTCAGTGCTACCTCAGGACAGGCTTTTCAGAAGGAAATACTGCCCCAGGGGGTGAGAGACTGCACAGTGACACAGACCTCTGTGGTGGTCTCAGACTTGCCAGCACAGCTGCCCTCTTGCCTGCTCTTCACTCCTGGACATGAAGGACAGGCATGGTTTAAAGCTAAAATCTCTATCTTAAATTGTTCTGCAGCCATGAGAATGAGGAGGGGTCATTCCCAGAAGCCTCTGGGGACAAGTGTCTCACCTGTGTGTGAATCACAGCCTCTGACCAAGCAGTGACTGGGGTTTCTGGTACCCTGGGGCAGTCTGGCCCTTTCTGTGCCAAGAATCTCACCCCTGGGAGCCTGGGTAGAAGCTTCCAGCTTTGTCTACCCAGCAGTGCCCGTTTGGATTAGGCAGACACTAGCAGACCCTTTGGATAAATCCTTTCTACCCATGTCCTCCTGACAGGCTACGAGCTCCTCTTCCAGCCAGAAGTGGTGCGGATATACATCTCCCTCCTGAAGGAAAGCAAGACTCCAGCCATCCTGGAGGCTTCAGCAGGAGCCATCCAGAATCTGTGTGCTGGCAGCTGGACGGTGAGTGCCAGGGGAAGGGGAGCCGGGAGCACCACCCGTGGGGCTGGCAGCGGTGCCAGCCCCGGGTGACGCTGTGGCCCTGTGCCTCCCCGCAGTACGGCCGGTGCATCCGCTCGGCCCTGCGCCAGGAGAAGGGGCTCTCCGCCATCGCCGACCTCCTGACGCACGACAGCGAGCGCGTGGTGAAAGCGGCCTCCGGGGCCCTGCGCAACCTGGCCGTGGACCTGCGCAACAAGGAGCTGATTGGTGAGGGCTGCATGCTCCCTGTATCCATGCAGGCTAGGCAGGAGCTTCCTCCTTCTCCTCTTGGCTCCTGGGGAAGTGTTTGGGGACAGCATCAGCCCAGCCTCTGCCCTCACCCAGAGCAGAGAGTGTCGAGCTCCACAGAGAGGGAGAGCAAAACACGTCACCTGTCAGTGGTTTTCCCTTCAGTCCTGTTCCCTGCTTGCTCACGCCCAGCTCTTTATCCTTCCCAGGCAAACATGCCATCCCCAACCTCGTAAAGAACCTGCCTGGAGGCCAGCAGACCCCTGCCAAAAACCTCTCTGAGGACACAGTGGTGTCAATCCTCAACACCATCAATGAAGTGATCGTGGACAACCTTGAGGCAGCCAAAAAGCTCCGGGAAACGCAGGGGATCGAGAAGCTTGTGCTGATCAACAAATCTGGGTAGGCTCTGCTCAAAGGATGATACCAGGGGTGGAGAGGGGCTTCGCTTTCTTCGGGTTTCCAAACATCTCTTCCTTCTCCTCTGTCTAGGAACCGCTCAGAGAGAGAAGTCCGGGCAGCCGCCCTCGTCTTGCAGACAGTCTGGGGCTATAAGGAGCTGCGGAAGCCCCTTGAGAAGGAAGGCTGGAAGAAGTCAGATTTCCAGGTGTGGGGATGCCCTGTGGTGGCCAGGGTGGTAGGTGGGATCGTGCAGCAGGTAGAAAGTTGTTTCTGGAGCTTGGCAGTACCAGCCTGCAGCTCTTCACCTTGCTGGTGGCACTGGGCACCCAGAGAGGTGTCTCTGTGCTGTTTTTCAGCCAATGGCCAGCAGGAAGTCTCTGCTAGGAACACTGTAAAGTGTCATGCCCTGTGTCCCACATTAGCACGAAGCAGGAATTTTGTCACTCTAACTGCCACTGTGTCAGTGTTGAAAAACAGGGTTCTCCCAGGCTCAGTTTGCTTCCCAAAAGCAGGGACTGCCCTTGCTGCTGGAGGGCCAGGCACTGATGGGGGTGCAGTTGGGGCTTCAGCACCTTCTGAGTTATGTTGGGCCCTTTACTCAAGAGCCACATCTGGAGGGTGTTCCTGGATTGGTGCTGGAGGGCTGGAATGTGCTGATGAGGAAGGAACCTCTGGGCCCAGGATTTGAGTGGTCACTGTCTGTTGCTGTAGGTGAACCTGAGCAATGCCTCTCGGACCCAGGGAGGCAACTCCTTTGATGACAGCACCTTGCCTCTCATCGACAGGAACCAAAAAACAGGTATGTGCTTGCCCTCTGCACCTGTGCCTGCCATCATCCCTCTGCCTTGTGGGTACTCAGGGCAGCTGGTGTTTGTCCTCTCCCTTGCTCTTTAGCTTTAGCTTCCCTGGCAGCCACAGCTGCTCACACAGGGCCATTAGTATGGCCTTTAGGTGTCTTTTCTGGCCATCAGGGCCATCACTTTGAGCCTTAGATGGCTTCTTGGGGCTGGCACTGTAGGTCCTGTGGTGTCCTTGGGTCACAGAGCTGCAGCTGGCCCTGGGTTCCCCCACCTGGGGCAGGGAACAGTTCCTCTGTGGCTCCTGGCTGCAGGAACTGTTCCTGATGTGCTCTCCCGTGCTTGCAGACAAGAAATCCTCCCGGGAAGAGATCCAGATGAGCAACATGGGACCAGGTAGGAGAGGGACTCTCTCTGGGTATGTGGGCAGCAGGGCAGAGTTCACATCTCCTGCGGGGGTGGTGCAGCCCCCTGTGGAGGTGACACGACTGACTGTCCCCTCTCCTGCTCCAGACAACTATTCCACACTCAACGAGAGGGACCACGGCAGGACACTGGACCGATCCGGTGACCTTGGAGAGATGGAGCCGGTGAAGGCAGCGCCGTTGATGGTGAGCAGCTCTTTTTAACTCGGGAACAGTGGGATGGGTGCAGGAAATGCCACATCAGTGTCCTGTCTGGCAGAGGAGAGGAGAGCTGGGCTCCCACAACTAACACCCCCCATGCCATGGCCCCTACTAACCGCATGTGTCTGCAGCAGGAGGAGGAGGAGGAGGGGCAGGAGTCGAAGCCTGAGGTAGAGGAGGCGCAGCCTGAGGTAGAGGAGGCGGAGGAAGATGGTGCTGTGCCCTCCCCCATGTCGGTATGTCCCACGGTGTCCTGCCCAATCTGACAGTGGTGACAGATCCTGCTGTGCTCTTAGGGGTGCTTGGCCAGCCAAATCCTGCTCCAATCGCTGCTGCTGCAATCACTGGTGCCGTGATCCTTTCTCCGCCCTCACTCCCATTCCAGCCTTAACACCTGTCCCTCTCTCTCTCCACAGCAGAAGATCTAGCTGGCCTCCCTGCCTCTGCTCCATTTGGGTTGATAATATATTATATATATAAATATATAACTCTTCATGGTGGAATGGACTGACTTTTACCTTGTCTTATTGTTGGAATTTTGCTGGACTCTCTGTGCCAACCATCCAGCCAAATGCCTGGGCCGGGTCCCCAGGGCAGCCCGGGCCACTCGGTCTCCTCTGGGCCACTGCACCTCCCTGTTCTGGGACACCACCACTAAGAACTCCTCCTCCCGTCCTCCACCACCTCCTTCCTCCTGAGAGTAAAACCTTCCCGCCTGACTCTGCCGGATCAGCCGGCGTGGATGCTGCACAAGGACTCGGACCTCTGCCTTGACCAGGAGCTGCCTTCTCTCCCACGCCTTCCCCCTGCTCCGAGGCGTCTTGCAGGGACAGGGACTGGGACCTCACTCGCTGCCGCCTTGTTTTTGGTTTGGTTTTGTTGCCTATAGGATATATTTTTTCGTGTGGGATCACTCTTCAACCAGCACCGTGGGGACAACAGGAGCATCCCTCCTCCCTGAGGGCTGCAGGACCAGAGTCCAGGGGCTGGAGGCACGGGGGCCAGGGGGAGAAAAACCAGCAATAACGTCTCTTGCTTTGCTCTAGATCAGGCTTTGGGGGCATGGGAAGGGAGATCCAGTTCTGGATCCTGCAGAGGGGTCTGGATGGGGCCCTGGCTCCGACCCAGTGCCTCACCAGTGTGAGGAGGATCCTTCTGTGAGGAAGGAGGTCAGTGCTGGGCCGTGGTCCAGGGTCCCCTGGAGGGAGGAGATGGGTCAGAGTTTTGGGGAGAGCAGGCGGCTCGGGGCGCACTGTGCCGGGCACCTGGAGCCAGGATCCCGCGACGCTGCCCCGCTGACTTAATCTTGACACGTGCCTTTCTTTTGCCACTGTGAAATAGCTCTTTGAATCGTACTGTCCGGCTGCTTCCCTGGGAAAGGGGAGTTTCCTGGGCTTCCGGCAGGGCGGACCTCTTCCCTTCCCTGCTGGGAGCCTTACCTGTCTGCAGTGGGGCTGGGAGCCTGTTTTGGGGGAAACCCAACCCCCCTGCCCTCGCTGAGAGGGGGCAGGGTGCTCATCTGCATCCTGGCCTGGGCTGCCAAGGGAGTTGGGATGTGCTCCTCCTCCTCCTCCTCTTGGCTGTGGTGCTGGGGCACATCCATGTGCTGTGATCTTCTGGGGGGCCTTGGGGCTCCCTGTGCAACTGGAAGCCTCTGTAGGAGGCTGCAAACTGGAGCAGGAGCCCTCCCAGCCCGGGGCTCCCCCCAGGGCGGGCTCTCGGGGCACGGGGATGTGGCAGGGGCAGAGCTGGTGCCTTGCTCCTGCCCCAGTTCCCCCACAGCTCCGGCTGGACCTGCCCTGCTTCCAGCCCCACCTCAGCTCAGTTGGGTTTTGTTCTGGGGTCTAACTCTTCTCTTTTCCTTTAAATATGTAAAACACTAATTCCTTTTTTAATTTTTAATTCCAAATGAACCAAAAAAACAGCATCCCCCTTCTCTCCTCCTTGGCCCTGGTGGGGAGGGGGGCCAAGGAGGTGGGGAGGGGGAAGCGCCAAGCCGTTCCTTGTCTGATTCCTGTGCACACTCTTGTAACGCTTTTAAAACAAAATGATTTTTTTATATAAATAAAGTTTTTAAAGTGTGATGTGTGCCTGCCCCTTTGGTGTTTCTGGCTTTGCTGCTGGATCCCAGCTGCTTTTTCCAGGAGTGGCGCTGGTCTCCATGGCTCCTGGAGGTGTCACTTCGTGACATACCATGTGGTATTTCCCAGCCCTCCCACCTTGCCTTGCACCCTTGTCCCTAAAGCCACCAGTAAACAGAGAGAAGGCAGGACCAGGTATTTTATTGTTTCAGGTCCAAGGAGCAGTGCTAGGGATGTCTTGAAAGCAGTGGGACAAGGAATGAAGCCTGGCTTGGCAGCACAAGGCTAGGGGCAGTTGGCTGAGCGGGACCAGTGGCAGGCATGTTGATGCATGGGATATGAGGCGTGTTTGGGTCAGCAGGGACAATGCCAGGCATGTTGATGGTGGGGACAATGCTGAGGACATCCAGGCTGTGTGCTGGGCACCTGGGGCTCAGGCAAAGAGCTTGTTGTAGCAGGGCTGGCAGTACATCTTGTCGCTGTACTCGCAGAAGGTTCCCTTGTGCAGCCGGCCCAGGCAGTAGGTGCAGATGAAGTGCTCGGGGTGGTACCTGCGCCCCGCGGCCGTGATGCAGCGCCCGGTGACGGGGCGGCTGCAGCCGTGGCAGATGGTGCCCTGCCGCTGGTGGAAGTGCAGCTCGCAGTAGGGCCTCCCCTCCAGCTCGAAGAAGGACCCGCCGGTGAAGCCAGTCAAGCACTCCTGGGGGAAGAAGAGGGGAAAGCTGGCATGGCCCTGGGAACATCCCCATGGTGTACATCCCCGCCGTCCCACTCACCGTGCACACGAAGCACTCGGTGTGCCAGACGCCCTGCAGGGCCGACAGGTAGTTGTCCACGACAGGGCGCTCACAGCCCTGGCATTTGGGGGCGAACATGGCCAGGAAGTCCTGGTGGCAGTATGGCTTCCCATTGCGCTCCAGGAACCCTGTGGGGAGGGGATGGGGATGGGCACCCAGCTGGGGATGGCTCACAGTGGGACGTGGACATGGTGGTATCCGGGATAGGAGGCAAGGGAGAGATCATGGGCAGCTGTTGGGTGGGGTGATAAGTGCAAGAGCAGGGGAGACTTGGGATGGGGCCAAGATCCCCGCACCTGTTCCTTGGGACGTACCCTCATCTCCAAACATCTTCCCACAGTGGGCACAGAAGAAGTGCTCGGGGTGCCAGGTCTGCTCCAGGGCCGTGAGGACTTTCTGCAGGAAAAGCTGAGGTGAGGGGGCTGGTGGTGGCCGGGGGGAGGCCGGGGGGTCACTCACTCACCTCGCGGATGGGGCCGGCGCAGTAGGCACAGCGCGGGGAGAAGGCCTGGTGATAATCCTCCTCACAGAACGCCTGCCCTCCTTGCTCGAAGTAGGGCCCCTTGTCCAGCTCCTGCCCGCAGCGGGCACAGGTGAAGTGCTCGGGGTGCCAGGTTTTGCCCAGGGCTGTGAGCACCTGCGAGGAGGAGGCGCGGGGGCTGTGAGGGCAGCTCTGGGGGAAGCCCGGGGTGCCAGGCTGGCAGCGGGGCTCACCTTGCCGGCGATGGGCTTGCGGCAGGCGGCGCAGACGCCGGCGGGTGCGGCCGTGATGCCCAGCTCCTGCAGGTCCCGGGTGAGGCTGTCCAGCATGTTGTCCAGCAGGGACTCCGTGGGCACCCCAGCTCCCTGCCCTGCAGCTGCCAGCTGCCAGGAAGGAGCATGGTAAGGTCTGGGTGAGGGCTAAACCCCCCAGCCTGATGCCCCAGGGCCAAGGCTCGCTCACCTTGCTCTGCGTGTGGCCCAGGTCGGCCAGGAGCTCATCCAGCTGCCGGGCGGCCTCCGTGTGTGGGGCTGAGGGGAGCAGCGGCTTTGGGACTGGCACAGGGGTGCTGCACATGGCAGAGAGGGGAGATGCTGTGGTGTCCACCCCAAGGCCAGGACCAAGACCCCCTCCACCCCTGCCACCACAGCTCTTTCCCACAGGCTCCTGCAGGGAGCACTGCAGGTATGCAGGATACAGTCTGTCCCAGGTGACCCTGGATGGCAGATCCCAGCAAGGAATGGACAGTCCCAGATGGCTCTGCCCTCCCATGGCTGTTTTTACCTGTACACTGAATCCAAATCTTCTCCTGGAGGCTGAGCTTGAGGCGGCAGCGGTGCCTGGAAGGACAAGCCCTTGTGGCAGAGCCCTCAGGGTGCTCCCCTGGCAGCTTCCCCTGCCCAGCTCCACCACCCCATCATGAGCTGTGCCCAGGCATTACCTTCAGGCTGCCATGCTGGGCATCCTGGCTGGAGCTTGGTCCCTGCAGCACACTGTCCTTGGAGGCCAGGCAGGAGCTCTGCTCCAGTTCTTCCAGCAAAGCATCTGCACAGAGACACCCGGGTCAGGCCCCACCAGCTGCACACCCTGCGGTGTTGTACCACTCCCAAAATCTCAGGAGCAAAAGGAGGGTCACAGCAGGTCCTGCTGGCCAGCTGCTAATGCCCCGAGGAGCCCTGAGCCCCCTTCCCAAGGTCCCCATCCCAGTCGAGGATGTGCCTACCTTCTCAAAGAGTGGGAGTCGGGCAAAGGGTCCTGCCTCCCCACACCATCCCTGGCCAGCAAAGAAACCTCTGCCAGACCTCAGCCTAAGTCCTGGCAGGGAAAAGCTCACCCTGGGCCCATCCTGCGTGTCCAGGACACCACTTCCCCCAAAGCGGGCCAAGCACTTTTCCTTTCAGTTTTCCCTCTCTGCCTTGGCTGTCTCTCACACTGGGAGGGACAATTTGTTCCCCTCAATCGGGGAATGCCCCCAGCAGTGTGGCGCTTCCCTGACCCCAGCTCTCCCACCCTCGGCCCGGGATGGCTCCCGGCTCCCGCTGGGTGCAGCAGGGTTGCGGCGCTGCCCCAGCCCATTTCCTGCTCTCAAGCTGGCTCCATTTTTGGCCAAGTGCTCGCTCAACCACCGGCCCCACTGGTCCCCTGGGATGGGGGAGGCACAGGAGGGAGCAGGGCTCCACGGCTGCCCCTCAGTGCCATCTCCTCCCAGTCCTGAGGTACAGGAAGGAAAAAGCTCCCCGGAGGTGCCAAAAATGTGACCTCAAGCCAGGCCTGGCTGCAGGATAAGCTCCAGGGAGGCCCAACTTACCTAAATCCTCCATCCTGCCTTGGTGTGGGGTCCCAGGGCAGGGGCAGCACCCCAGGGTGCTGAGATGGCAGAAGAGGCTGCGCCGGCTCTGTTCCGGTCTCGCCTCCGCCCCTCACGCCGGGGTTTGTCACCCAGGGTTTCCTTTGTGGGCTGTGTGCCTCACACGTGTGACTGGCACAGCTGGGGCATAGGGGCTGGGGCTGTAGAGGAGAGAAACTGGCCGATGGGCTGCCCAAAGAGCTCCAGAAGCCAAGACATGGATGACCCAGGCCTTGTCCAGAAGACACTGGCCACTGGGATGGCTTCCCTGTGCTGTGTGGAAATGGATTAGTGGCAGCAGGATGGAGCAGTGCTGTCACATTCCAGCAGAACCTGGCCTTTGGGGGACACTTCTGGAGCCTCATCATCGATTTCCAGGTAACAGCAAATCCCTTTTTGGCAGAGAAATCTCCTGGCACTGCTGGGAGCAGGCAGTGGATGTGGAAGCAGCTTTAAGGGACTGGGGGAATGTTAATGCCAGAGGTGGGTGCACATGGCTTGGCGTGTCCTTTGGGCTCTTGTTTGGGTGTTTGGAGGAGGCAGCACCTGGTAGGTGACCAACAACATCTCTGTCACCTTGGCCACCAGCCCTGCCAAAGTGTCACCAGGTCCTGGCTTGGCTCCTCTTTACTCCAGCCAGAAAAACCTTGGGAGCAAAGGTTAAGAGGCACAGATTCCATCCTCTCTGTGGGGAGGCACCAGCACTCACACGGGTCAGGCTGGCACTGCCTTGGTCCTGCTCCAGGGCACTGCTGAGCCCCCACGGGTGGGATGGGCTGGAGCTGAGCCCCTCAAGCTGCCACCTCAGGGGTCAGGTCATTCCTGACACCATTTTGTCACCTGCTCACAGCAGGGACATCCAGCCCAGCCCTGCCAGAGGAAAAGGCCCCAGGGCCACCAACCCGCTGTGTCCAGGCCTGTTTCAGGCCAGGAATGTCGAGAGGCTCCAAAAGCCCAGAGGAGGCACTGCCGGTGTCACTGCTCAGGGCTGCTTGGCCATGAGATCCTTGTGTCAGGCACTTCCCTTTCTGCACTCAGCAGAACCATTCTGCCTGTGAAAGGTTTTGGGTTATTTTTAGCTTTCTTAGTGATTTAGTGATGTGGGAGCATGAGTGCCCACAAGCATCTGGAGATGGAACCTCTTTAAAGTTGTCCTTACACAAGCCAGAGGCCAAAGGCTGAGCTGTGCCCTGTCCTGAGCTCTGCTCCCTGTTCTAATGAGAATTAAATGACCCCAGCCTTGCCACAGTCATGACAGTGGCAGGGACAGGTTGGCATGGGGGTGACAAAAAGCAGGGGACAGGAGGAATCCCTGTGCGAGGATCCTGAAGTTTTCTTTAACTTTCAGGCAAGGACATTCTCCTCCTTCCCAGTGTTTGGGTCAGGGGAATGTGGTCCTCTATAGCGAGGGGGTTTATTAGCACACTCTCAGGAACTGTTGGACACACTTTTGTTTTCTAGGAACACACCAGAGCTCAGGACTTGAAATGCAGAAGCAGAAAGGATTTAAAATGCAGAAGAAGGAAGCAGCAGGCGCTCGGAGCCCTCTCACCGGTGGGAACCAGTTCAGCAAACAGGATTTTCCAGCTGAACGCTGCGGGCTCTTTGAACCCCTGTGATTTTTGCTTTTTGTCTCCCGAGGGAGGATGAGGAGCACCTTGTTCTGGGGAAGTGTTACCCTTTGTTCTCCTGTCATAAAACGGTGGGGAAGATCAGCCAAAGCCTCTGCTCCAGAGCAAGCACACCCAGTCCTGTTCCCCGAGATCCTGGCCTGGTGTCACATCCCGCTGCAGCCAAGGCAAGGGAATACTGTGCCAGGATCAGTCCAGGTCCAGAAGCCCAGACACCGAGTAGGCTGGAGAGCAGGGAAGGGGACAGAGTGGCGACCGTGACAAAACCCGCCCCCGGGTGGCGTCGTCAGCGCCTGCGGGGGCGAAGTTTTAGGGGTTTCGTGTGGGTTTAACGTGTTAGTGCAGTTCCTGTGGGACAATCAGGCGGTGCTGGGGTTGTTTTGGGGAGGGGCTCAAGCCGTGCAGACCACGGGGACGAGTCCCTCGGCACAGCCGCTCCCGGGGCTCTGCCCAGGGGCCGTTCGGGGCGGGGACACGGCCGGGCACGGGAACTACAACTCCCGGCAGGCACCGCGCATGCGCGGCCGCGGGGCGGAAATGGGCGGGGCCAGAGCCGTGTGCCCCGCCCCCCTTGCGCCGGCCACCATTTTGTCACCGACTTTCACCCGCCGCCCGACGGGGCGTTTTTTTTTTTCTTAAAGGAGAAGCGGTAGCAAAAAGCGGCCCGGCCGCCAGGCCCCGCCGGTACTACGGGCGGCGCCGCAGCCCCGCGGCACGGAGCAGCCGCGTGGGGCGGGGCGGCGAACGTCTTCCCCTGCCAGGCCTCGCCCGAGGGGCAAAGGGGCCCGGGGGCAGGCGGAGGGGCGCAGGCAGCGGCGGCGGTAGGGAGCCCTGCGGTGACGGGGGCCGGGCGGCGGCCGCGCGGCGGCGGACGGGCGGTCCGGGCGGAGGGGCCTGCGGGGCGGCGGCCGCGGGCGCCGCGCTCGAGTGGGCGCCGAGCGGGGCCGGCCGGGGGGGGAGCGGGAGCGCGAGCGCAGCGGCCGTGGCCGCGCCTGCGCGAGAGGCGGCGCGAGTCCGGGGCGCGCGCGGGAGCGGCGCGCTGATTGGCCGCTCGGCTGTGGGGGGGCGGGCCCCGCCCCGCCCGGGCCGCCCATTGGCCAGGCGGCGCGCGAGCGGCGGGGAAAGGCGTGAGCGCGGCGGGCGGGGGTACTCGGGCCTAGGGGGCAGGGCCGGCGCCCGGGTCCCGCCCGCGGATTGGTGGTCGCGGGCAGGGGGCGGGGCGCAGGGGCCGCGCGTAAAGGCGGGCGGCGGGCGCTGATTGGCCGAGGGCGGCGGGGGCGGGCGTGCCCGGCCGAGGGTGGAGCGCGGCCGTCCCGGCCCCGCCGCCGCCGCCGCCCCGATGCCGGCGGGCACCGAACAGCCCGGGGGCGCCGCCGCCGAGCCGCCGCCCGCCCCGGGACCGCCGCCCGCCTCCGACAGGCCGCCGACTTCGGGCCGCCGCCGTCCGCCGCCGCCCGCCAACGATCAGGGGGAGGAGTCCGGCGGCAGCCGGGTGCTGAGGGGCGGCCGGGAGCGCGGCCGCGCCGCTTCGGCCGCGGGGGGAGCTGCCGCCGCCGCCGCGTCCCGCCGCCGTAAGGCCGAGTACCCCCGACGCCGGCGGAGCAGCCCCGGGGCGCGGCCCGCCGCCGAGCAGCCCGCCGCCGAGACGCCGCCCGCGGCCAGGAAGGCCCCCCGGGCCGGGTGAGTCCCTGCAGCGCCGCGCTCCGCCCGCGCCTTCCGGGGGTCGCGCCGCGGGTGGGGGGATGCGGCGGCCTCTGCCCGATCCGCGCGAACCGACCCAGGCCCCGGGGCCTCCTCCGGCCGCGGGGTGCCCCGCACGGCCGCCCCTTTGTTCCGGCCGGGTTGGGCCGGCCCGCCGGTCCCTTCCCAGGAAGGGCAGTGTCCCGGGAATCGCCGGCCGCGCAGCACCGTCGGGCAGCGGCCGCTGTCCCGGTGCCCCGCGGCGCCAGCGCGGTCCGGCCCCCTCTGCCAAAGGTGTGGGTGAAGGAGGCGGTGGGATCTACCTTCCCGGGAGGAGATGCTGCATTCCCTGCACCTTCGGGCCTAAGCAGGACACCGGAGCCTTTGGAAGTGCAGCTCCCCTGTGTTCTCCCCTGTTCTAAGCACAGAATCCCCTTGGGTCAGTCCTAAGTGTCCTTGGGCATGGCTGGGCCCTTGCTGCTGGGTATTCCTATAGTTCCCTTCAGCTTCCTGCGGCTGAAATAATCCTCCTTGGCATGAGGGGTTGAAAACAGTGACCCGATAGAGAGGCACCGAGACTTTGAGGAATTAGCGCTCGTCTCCACGTCATTCAGTTCCTTGTTGCTGCCCCCATCCCATAGAGTCTGGCTCTTACAGTTGCTTTTGTGTTTTTTTCAGGTGCGCAGATAAAGTCGCTGGTAAAGGTAAGAGCTGAATTACCCTTGTTGTTGTGTTCCATCTAGAAAGTCTGAGCTGTCTCATGAGTTAGCCCAATCCTCTTTTTGGATCTTCCTTTTAAAGAACGTTTTAGTGCTGTGTGATGTGCAGTTTCTTTCTGAGTCTCTCTCAAGACTGTGGAACTGTGATAAGCTGCTGCTGTTGGCATATGCCCAACCTGCAAAATCTTACTGTCCCAAAAAGCACTTGGGCTTTCCATGTCTGTTGGAACATGAGGCTGGGCTGCTCCATGATTTGACAGCTCGTGTTGCACAGCAGTCCCAAGTAGTTGGCAAATCCTGGCTTCAGTTCTGTTGTGTGCTCAGAAATACAGGAGTAGGTCCTTGAGAGACCTAGGAAAGTTGTCTGGAAATCAGAGTATTCAGATATGCACACTTGTTCTTTTCTAGCTTTAGTGGAAATGGGTTTTTTTAGGCTGATGTCTTCAGGGCTGAAAGAGAAAATTATTTACAACTTGGGGTGTGAGTAGGGTCTGAACACAACAGCCCCAGCTGTGGGGATCTGCGACCTGGAGCAGAACTGTTGTTTTCTAGTGCACACTGTGAACTTTGTGCACCTATTTAACAATTTATTATAAAAAAAAAAAAAAAAAACCAAACCAAAAAGCAAAAAAAAAAAAAAAAAAAACAAAAAACAACTTAGAGGGCTTTGCTCCTTACCCGGTGATGACTTCTGAAACAGGTCCAAGAAAAGGGCTTTGTGTAGTGTTGTTTTGATCTGGCACCAGAGAATTGTGGCAGACTGAAGCCCTGAGGAAAGGAGGTCACACACCTGTGCTGATGAATTCCCCTTTCTGCTGGAGCTGTCTGGGTTTGTTTGCCAGCAGTTGTGTCTCGGAGGCTGCTGTTACTCTGGTGTTTCGGTAACTCTTTTTCCTACTACAAGTGTTTATTCCATTTGGGTGTGGAAATCCATCACAGTTCCAGTTGGCAAGGTGTGTTTTTACACACAGAAGCAGAATTAACTGCTGTGTGTTGGGCCCAGATCTTGCTTATGTGTATTTACCCCTCACTGTGTACAGGGTGGGCAGCGTAATGTCAGAGCTTCAGCCTTTTATGTCAAAAGGCCGAGTGGCTGAAATGTCTAAAAAAGTTTAGCTTCATGTGTGTATAGAGTTAAGACTTGATTGGTTTTTGGTTTAAGGAGAAATATTTATTGGCAGTGGTAGAAAATGGGCAGAATATTCCCATTTTTACCCCAGGAAGTGATAGTTGTCAGATTGAAATTCCCAGGTTTGGGGGCTCTCTGCATTGAGCCATTTTAGCCTTTAACTTGGCCTCTGAGAGTTTCAGCTGTGCTTGAAGGTGAGAGTGGAAAAAGTGTTTGTTAAACTTCTGGGGCTCTTTTTTTTCCCTGATTAGATTTGCAGCCAAAATTATGGTAGGAATAGTTGTGTGGAAATTGGCACTGGGAAGTGCTGACTTCTGGGCCAGAGGAAATCTGTGCCGGGGCGGGGGTTGTTTGTTTCTGGTTTGTTTTTTAGTCTACAGAAGCACAGAAGTGAGGAAGCTTCACTCCTGTGTCTTGGCTGCACGCTGGATGGAGCCCTTGTGCACCTTGTGCTGGTTGGAGAGGACCTGGAAACAGGCCCAGGAGTGTCTTCCTCCTCCTTCCTTCCTTGGACTGGTTGTGCAGGAGCACGACGTGCTTCTCCCTTCTCCTGTGGGGCTTTAGCAGAAGTTTTAGAAGGAGCCAGCCCAGTGTAAGCAAGCAGCAGCTTTCCTTGCACAACAGGTTTCTGGTAGCCAGGAGCCCCCTGTGAGCCTGGAAGGCACAATTCCATTTATCCTTTCCCCCTGGATTGAGCTGGAATAAGGTACTAAGTGTTTCTGGTGAAGGTTTGGAATTCTGTACTTGTGTTCCCTGATATGGAATTGATTTTTTTTTTTTTTTTTGTAGTGCAGTATTAGCCTTTATTTTATTGCAGTGCCGCCTATTAGCCAGCTCCTAAATCCAGTTTGGAATATTCCTTGGAACAGCCATGGTACAAAGCCATGGGGATCAGGCTTTTCCTGCATCCCCTTGGGAGTTCTGGCTGTGCAGGTCTGTCAGGGAGTTTAGAGGGAGATGAGAGCCAAAGGTGTGTGTGTTGTGTCACAGCCCGAGTGTGACTGTCACCACAGGGCCAGCTGCAGCATCAGCCTGTGCTCCCTGGCTATTCCCTGTTGCCTGCTTAGTCATGCAGTTGCAGGATTTCCCAACGTGTGCCTGCAGGAATATTGGATGCAGAAGTAGAACGTTTAATCTCAGTTTACAAATGAATTTGTGTCGCTACAGTCGCTGTGTGGCAGAATTCACGTCTGGCTTCCCACATCGCTCTGTATCCTTGTGGGAATAATTTTCATTTTAGTCAGGAGAGTCACCTCCCTGGAAGCCCGTTCTCAAATCCAGGGGTTTTGCTAAGAAAACAGGTTTGGCAAATTTAAAAAAAAAGATGGAAAACTTTGAGACTCAGGAAGTAGCAAATGGGTTTATACAGAGAGGACTTGCATTATACCTAAGAGTTTTATTCTTAAGGCTTCATGCTCCTTTTGGGAGCACTGCTTTCCCTTAAGGCTTTGTCAGTGTTTGGAGAACATAATGTCATTACTTAAAACCAAACCTTACAAAAATGCACTGAATTTAAGTAGCTGAGATTGCCCAAACACTCCAAGGATTTTCCTATGTCTCATCTGTACAGTTTCACAGTGCTCTGGTGAGGAAGAGCCCTTTGGATGGAGCTTTGCACTTGGATAGTTTCCCTGAGTTTCGTTTTTGTCCATGCCATTATAAAACCAGGTGTTTGGTGCCTTATCCACTGTGTGGTTGCTTCCTTAAATCTCAGATGTGTGCATATGTTGTGGTGCATTTATTTTTATAACAAATTTTTAACTTAGCAATTAATAGTTTATTTCTTTTTTTCACCTAATTGCACATGTGTGTTTCCTGAAATTGTCTGCAGGGTCGGTAAGAAGCTTCCAAATGCCTTACAAATCCAAGTTTGGCTCTGTTGAAAAGCAGAGCAGTGCCCAGAGTCCTGTCTTTTGGTCATCTAAACAAAGCCACAACTTCACTGCAAGTGTCCTTCCAGGTTTCCTTTTCTTGTCCCTTCTCCCAGGGACTGGCATTCACTCACAATTTTTAATCTATTTTTGATGAAGGAAAAAGAGACAAAAATTTATTCCAAATCTCAGATTTCCCATATTTTGGGCAAGGGCTTGGTGATTGCTGATTCCAGCTGTTCCTGCAGCTGAACACTTGACAGACAGAAGTTTCCTGGTGCAGCCCTGACCCTTGGACAGGGACCAGGGACCATGCTGGGAGGGTCTAAAGTTAGGTTTTTCAGCTCATAGCTCTGTATCACTGTGAGTTCTGTGGCAAGATAAATACTTGATACATCTCCTAAGGATGCAGTTTGGGAGGTACTTGGGTATTCTCAGCATGTAAAAATGCCCTGAATCTGTTAGCCATGCTGAAGCAGAGGAAGTAGGGAGGAGAAATCCTGGGAAAAGGCTTATCAAAGACCTTCCCTTTAGAGGAGGGAAGCAGAGCTGCTGGGTGAGAGGTGTGCTCTGTCCAGGTGTGTTCTGAGGCAGGTCTGCTTCAGCTCTGCAAGCCTGATTTTTAAAATTATAAGTATTATCAGCTGAATGCCTGATCTTCCAAGGGAATACAGCTCTTCCAGAGCAGCAGTGTGTGCTATCCCTGGCAACACGGTAGTGGCTGGGGGGGAATTTATAGAGGATGGTTTCAAGTGTCTTTGGGCTTGATTTAGCATTCAAAAATGAGATATTTGCCATGAGGACTGAGAACATGCAGCAGTCACCTTGAGATCTGCTAAAGAAAGCCAAGAAGGTACAGTTCACGCTCTGATAGTGAGGTTTATACGTGCAAGACAGCAGCTTGATGGTTTACAACACAGTGTGATGCCTCACATCCGGGATTCCAGTCAGGCTTTTCCAGCCAAATGTTGCTTATTCCCACCCTGTTAATCAAGGATCAGACAGTGAGTAATGCACAGCAAACTATGTGCTAGGAGGAAAAGGATCATTTGGTTCAGAAGGCTTGATGCAAAACTGGAGATTGCAGGCTGGGAGGAATCAGAGAGGTTGTGGATTGCTCATCCCTGGAAGTCTCCAAGGCCATGTTGGACAGGGCTTGGAGCAGCCTGAGCTAGGGGAAGGTGTTGGTGCCCATGGCAGGGGTTGGAATAAGCTGAGATTTAAGGTCCCTTCCAACCCAAACCATTCTGTGATCAGCTGTAACATTTCAAAGGGCACTGAGGCCATGAAGGCCCAGTGTCACAGTAAGCACCAAAAGGTGAGATCAAATGAACTGTACTCGGGAATTTTAGTTTTTAAGGAATTAACTTGCTCACAAGACATTTCATCCAGTTCTGTTATCTTGCCAAAGCATGTTTGGAGATCAGCCATGAGCCAAAGGAAACCACCTGTACAAGTTGTAAATAAGTGTGGAGACCTCAGGCTAACAGCATTTGTGATGCTTTTTGCTGTAGCACAGCACCAGAAACATCTGGCTCAGATCCCTCAGGGATATTGCCAGGTGTACAGTTCCAATGAAGTATATGTTTGGGGGATTCTCTAAACATGGCTTTTCACATGGCCCAACTTTGAAGCTGGCCTTTCATAAAGCACTTGCTGAGCTTTATGAGTGTCTCTTTTGTTGTGCTTAGAGCCAGCAAATCATTGTCTTAGAAGCCTTTATCCAAGGGAAATACAAGTTGTTTTTAAATACTAGTCTTTCCTTAGAGGGAATGTGAGGAGAGTTTTAAGGGAAGGTCTGCTGAGGTGAGGGCCTGGGGAGTGTCCTGTCTCAGCATAGAGGGCTGAGCAGGTTCCCACAGCAGGCAGTGACGCCTTTGGTTTTAGCTTTTATATTTTTCAGATTCTCTGCTACCTGGTATGTAACTCTGAAACTTCATATTAGGTGTAATAAGTTCTCTTCACAGAGTAGTTTGACAAAACAATCCCTTCCCAGCTAGAGAATCAAGACAACCATTACCCAAAAAGCATAAACAACGGCAAAGAGACAGGGGCAGGCCAGGGGGGTGAGACTTCATGACCTGGACTGTAATTGGACAATTGAACCCAATATGTAGATGAACCAAAACTTTAAAAATGTAAAAACTCATGACCAGGAACCATTCTTGGATTCAACCTGGGTGTAGCCTTGCCAGGCTCTTGTGCTGCCCAATGTGTATCTTTTTAAGGCCTTTCAATAAACACCTATTTTGTCCATTTAGCTCTGCCTAGTCTCTGTTCCAGATCAGCCTTTCTAGGCATCAGCAGGGGCTGCTGTGCTTGAAGGTGTGATTTAATGACAGGATTTAGGCATTTTGTACTATGCTGAAAGAGACTGCAATGGCTTTTTCAGCTCCCAAAGAAGAGAAGGAGGAGGAGGAAGTGGCCGGCGTGCTCAGCCATGGCTCTCCCGTGGGCACGGCCCGGCCCAGCCGGAGCTGGCGCAGCAGCCGGACGGCGGCTGCTGCTCGCCAGCGCGACTCCGAGAATTCCCGCGCCTCCAGATCGAAGGCTGGCTCCCTGCAGCTCATCTGCAAGTCAGAGCCCAACGCCGACCAGCTGGAGTACGGTACGTGCCATGGAAGGGCTGGGGACGGTCAGGGAGCCGGCTGTGGGTGTCACTCTGGGCGTGTGGCTGGTGCTGGCGTGGTGCTGCTTGTCACGGGTACCTTCTGCCACCAGCACTCCCGGCTCTGAATGTCGACGGAGGTACCGTGAGACAGATGAGCTCACTGCAGCGAACACACTTTGAAACCTAATGGTGAATTTTCCTTTCAGTGGTCACAGAAGAGCATCAGTCTCCAGATGGAGTCAGGTAGGACATGTTATTTTTTGGTGTTTGCTCCTATTCAGTGTCTCAAGATGGGCCCGAGTCACTTGAAAATGAATGCTTGTGCGAAATGATCCGTGGGACTGACAGTAGCTCTGTCTCCTTTGGCCCCTTGCCTTCGCAGTTCCAGTGTGCACAGGTGTCAGGAGATATTATGGAAATACGGATAGTAAGATTTGATCTGGGCATTCCACCTGGTAGCTTTGTTGCTGTGGGTGGGTGGGTTCAGGAGAGGACACAGCTCTGCCTGGCCTGTTTTGGTTTTTGCTGTGCTCCTTGGTCAGTGCAAGCAGTTACCTTTCCCCAGTCATGCTGGATGAGGAAGTACTGTGTAATAGTGCACAGATTTTCTTGCAGTAGTGGCCAAGCTGTTGCTGCCAAAGTCCTCTCTTCTCCTTTTCTCCCAGCAGTGATGATGATGAGGAGATGCTCATCAGTGAGGAAGAAGTTCCCTTCAAAGATGATCCCAGGGATGAGACCTACAAGCCCCACCTAGAGAAGTATATTGGATTATGTACTTACTGGGGGTTTAGACCAAAAAAATTTGGGCGTGTTACCTGAATTAGTTTAACATGCCCCAAAGCACCTGTGCTAGTTGATCTGGTGGAATGGTTCTAAACATTGCCTGCATTGGCCAGAACTGTTCTTCTCTCAGGGACTGAAGCCTTTAGAGCCTTGCTGGGTGCTTCCCTAAGCCTGGTTCTTACTTCTGCTTGAAAGTGGGACTTGAAGAATAGACCTGAACTTGGGTCCAGTTTTTGTTTAAATCTTTGTAAAAAGCAGGCAGTAGAAAGAGTATTGGAGTAATGTGTTGTATTTGTGTCTTTGTAGGGAAGCACCAAAGCAAAGGAGAAAAGCTAGCAAAGGGAAAGAAGAAAAAGAAAGGCAGAAAGAGATTAAAGTGGAAGTGAAAGAAGAGAATGAGTTTCAGGAGGATGAAGAGCCACCAAGGAAGTGAGTAAACTCTGCAGTTACACATGCCAGTGTGTGCTGTGTGTTTTGCATTCTTGCTGGTGTACAACAGTGTTTAATTGTTGTTGGCTCCCCCCATCCCCCTCCTCCTCCTCCTCCTCTGGGCCTGAGAGCTGATGGGGCTGCACTGTTTATCCTGTGCCCTCAGGTCTTGCCTGTGTTCAGATACAAAAAAAATAAGAGTTTAGCTTAAGTGGAGGGGTTTTTCATCATCCTGTGGTTAGTCAGCCTCCCTGGGTGTGACCACACAGTGGGAAATACTTCAGGGTGTCCTTACAATGGGTTCGTTGTGATGCCTCAAGTGGATCCTGAAAGCCAGTGGGAGAGGGCAGTATTCCTGCTGTGTGCTGGGGGCAGACACTAGGATGTCTTGTCACTGGAATACCTTGTGTGTGTGGTAAGTGTCCTTTTTGTACAGTTAGGACTTCACCAGAGGTCAGGAAAATCAGCTCTTTTCCCTTTGATTTCGAGAAGTATAACAACAAACTTTTGCCACCCAGTCAGTTGCCAGTGGCCTGACACCTTCTGGTGTGTGCTGTCGCTGGAACTCATGGCTGAAGCATTCCTCCTGGCAACAGAGGGAGACTGGTTTATGTGACTGTGTCAAAGCCATTCTTTGGGATAATGTGAGGGGAAAAAAGGAAAAAGGAGCTGGTTTTGAACCTCAGCTCCTCTCTGAGTGGTTGGAACAGCCCGGGCTCCCTCTGCTGACCTGCTGCAGACTGGTGATGTAATTTCTCTTGCTGCTCCTGAGCTGCTGCTGATTCACAGTGGAGAGGAGTGAGGAGGCTGATATTTTGAGAACATTTTTGTCTGTTGGAGACTGCTTTCTGAGGCTTGAGGTTTTGTTTGAATCAGACACTACTTTTTGTGCGTAATAAAACCTGTGGCTTTTCTGAGGGCTTGGCTTGAATGCTGAGTGTGTATGTTCAGCATGTTCCTGGCTTGCCATCAATACAGATGTCTCAGTAGAGTCTAGAAAATACTTCCATCGATCTGCTCCAAGTGTCTCTGCAGCAGTGGGATCAGGCAGGCAGAGCTGGGCAGAGCTGTGGCTTGGGAGGCTGCAGTTTACATGTGAGCACAGGTCTGCTCAGACAGAGCCTAGATTTTTGTCTTGACAGGTACAGAAGCTGCTGTGGCTAATTCAGAGGTCTGTAGAATAGCTGCTGGATCATTAATCCCGTTCTTCCTGATCAGGCAGATGGATGTTTTTCCATAGTGTGGAATGTTCCCCAGCAGAGCAGAGGAAATAGGATGCACTGTCCATTCTAGACCATGTTGGCAAAATTAAATGTTTATGAAAAATGCAGTAGGAAATGGGAAGTATTGAGAGAGCAAACCATGTGAAGCATTTATTTCTCTGGAATTCTCCATCTTCTGAATCTGTCTCCAACTTGCACTCAGTTTTTTTTCTAGACCATGCAGTTAATGAGGCAATACAGCATACACTTCAAAGTCTCTGCCCACTGCTAATGTAAAGAATCTTCTCTCAGTTCTGTTTCTGTATCCCTGTTACAGGAGGGGAAGGAGGAGAAAGGATGACAAGAGCCCAAGGCTGCCCAAGAGAAGGTAAGTGATCCTCTCAACCCAGTTCTGTTCTGCAGACTTCCTTCCCTTGTGTCCTTCATGCAGACAAGGATTGTCTGAAAGCCATCTCTCTGCCTTAAAGGGAATAAAAACCAAAACCAGCAGCATGCCCTGCCTTCCCTCTTCTCCTTCCCCTGTAGGTGTTGGTTTAATTTCTTCCAAGTGAACCAGGCCCCTGCCCACTTCTCTTGATCCCTCCCGTGGCATTATCCGGCACTAAGGAATTGCTTTGGGAATTCTGGGTGTCCTGAGGTTTTCCCAGCTCTGGGGAGAGCCCTCAAATATTGGCAGGAGAAGAGGTGGCTCTTGGACAGCAACTCTGTCACAGCCCAGGCAGGGGTTTTGGAACAATAGTGCTTTGCTACGTTTGCACTTGTTTTTTGTGGCATGAGACGCATCAGCCCCTCACAGACACAGAGAATTGTGATTCTAAATAGAATATCTATAGAATCTTCATCTGTAGAATCACCTGATCATAGAAGCAGCCAAGCACTCTGCCCCTCTCCTTGCTGATTTCCCAGGAAGAAGCCTCCGATCCAGTATGTCCGCTGTGAGATGGAAGGCTGCGGCACGGTCCTGGCTCACCCGCGGTACCTGCAGGTTGGTGGGGCTGCTCACTTCCTCTGTGGCATGTGGGAGGGCAGGGAATGGGTGCTTGGAACAGGCAGCTAAGCCTCCACTGGCACTCACACCCCTTCCTAATGCTGTCACTTTGGAAGACTTCATTGTGGCCAGTTGTAGCCATGTGTGTGAGTGTCTGTCAGGTTGCTGGATGTTCATGTGTGTTTATTTTCCAGTGGAGATCTAAACTTGAGTGAACCTCAGCTGTTCACTCAGCCATGAACAATGTGCAAACTTCCACTCTTTCTTTCCAGCACCACATAAAATATCAGCACTTACTGAAGAAAAAATACGTGTGTCCTCATCCCTCCTGTGGTCGGCTCTTCCGGCTCCAGAAGCAGCTCCTGCGGCATGCCAAACATCACACAGGTACAAGGGGGTGGGAAATAGATGCAAACTCCTCTTCAGGTCAATGGACAGGTAGGGGAGAAATGGAAAAGCCTCTGGGACTTCATTGGAGAGTGAAGCCAAATCAGGTAGCATAGACTTACAGCAGCAGCAGGGTATTACTGTCTTCTGGATTACCATCTTTTAAGCAAATGAAAGAAACAGACTATAGAGGTTTTAATTCTCCTTCTGACAGGCATCACATACTGCTCTGTAGAGCAGTAAACCTCTACAGACATAGTCTGATTTATCCCAGTTTGCCAGTCTTTCAGTTTTGGTCAGAGTGGATAATTAGCTCCTAGGAGAGTCTTAATCATGCCTCGCCTCTCCAGATCAGCGGCTGTGGTGTGTTGTGGGACACCTCCTCCTCCCAGAACTTGTAGTTCTACTCCTTCTTGGGCAGCTTTACCTGCACCACCTGAGAGTTGGGAAAGGGGGCAGGTCTGTGGGAGAGCAATGCTGCAACTGGTGCTGTCTTTCAGATCAAAGGGATTACATCTGCGAGTACTGCGCCCGGGCCTTCAAGAGCTCCCACAACTTGGCAGTGCACCGGATGATCCACACGGGCGAGAAGCCCTTGCAGTGAGTACCTCTGCCTGTGCCTCACCCTCCCTCCCTGAGGGACCCCCAAAACACCCGTTTCAGAGCAGCTCTGAAGTCGGGGTGTCCCAGCTCTTCGTGGTGTCCCAGCTCTCTTTGAACACACACTTGTGTCACCTGCTCCTCGGAGCAGTGTCTTGGATCTGGGGAACGTAAGCCCTCAGGTAAACAAAATCAGAGCTGGAGCTGCAGTGACATTAGCAAGCCCCTGCTGTTTTCCTGAGCTGCCACCTCACTACTACTGTCCTTATGAGTGTGTGTGGATGTCTCTTTGTTGTGACCTCCTCGTTGTCCCCTCCCAGGTGTGAGATCTGCGGATTCACCTGCCGGCAGAAGGCTTCCCTCAACTGGCACATGAAGAAGCATGATGCAGACTCCTTCTACCAGTTCTCCTGCAATATTTGTGGCAAGAAATTCGAGAAGAAGGACAGCGTCGTGGCCCACAAAGCCAAGAGTCACCCTGAAGTGCTCATTGCTGAAGCACTGGCTGCCAACGCAGGTGCCCTGATCACCAGCACCGATATCCTGGGCACTAATCCCGAGGCCATTGTGCCACCCACAGATGGCCAGGGCCTCCCGCTGCTCCCTGACCCCCTGGGCAGTGCTCCCCCAGCAGATTGCCTGCTGCTGAGCCCAGAGGGGATGCCAAAGCCCTACTGTGGCGGGGCAGAGCGCGTGAGCCTGGTGGCTGACGGCAAGCTCTTCGTAGGCAGCGGCAGCAGCGCGAACCCAGAGGGGCTGGTCATGAACACAGAGATGCTGGGAGCCAGCACGGAGGTGCTCATTGAAGATACAGACTCCACTGGACCCTAGTGGCGGGGGAGCACCTGGGTGCTGAGACAGCTGGGACTCTGTATTTTAAAGGAAAAGGAAATTAAAAAAAGGAGGAGGCACTTACTGAAAGAGAGGAAAGTTAAACAAAACTTACAATACTAGTAAATAACTGAAGGGTCTGCTCCCCTCCAGCGCGGATCACAGCACATCCTCTTTCTCCCAACCACTTCTCTCTCTCCCACGGCCCCTTTGTGGAAAGGGGCACGTGCTGCCATTGCCAGAGCAAGTTGGATTGAGTGGTGGATTTCTCCAAGGGAGGGGGCACTGCCAAAACCCTTTGCTCTACCCCAAAGCAGTTGCCTTTCTGGCTCCTTGGCGTGGCCCCACTGGCAAACTAAAAAGCATTGGACGTGCTCTGGAGAAGTTCCTTAGGACTCCCTCTGCCCCTGGTCCCGACTTCTATGCACCACTGCACTCTGGTCCTTGCAGCCTCCTCCTTCCCTGCCGGGGCTGGGAGTTCGGCACTTCAGCCCCTCGGCAGGGTGAGCTGTGAAGCAGCAGTGCACATCCCGCTCCCACCACGCTCCCCTGCTCCAGCCCTGGCAGGAAGTGGAGGGAGGGAACGCCCTGGCTCGTAGATCATGTTTGCTTGGAGAGGCCCGGGGGCTACAGGAGCCCTGCGTGGGAGAGGCAAGGAGGAGCATCCCAGTTTGACGACAGTAATTTGCACTTTGAACATGCTTCGTTTTTGTGTTGTGGTAACAAGATTCCTTATTTATTGTTTAAAAAAGGGTCGGTATTTTTTAGTTCTGTTCTTAGGGGGCGGGGGTGGAAGGGGTTCAGGCTGTTTCCCAGTAGGCTCCAGTGCAGGGAGCTCCAGTGCCATTGTGCCAGCAGCTGGGAGAGCTGAGGTGAAGGCAGCGCTCTGGAGTCAGATGTGTCTTGCAGCTTTTGCAGAGTAGAGGGAGAGCCCCTGGAGAAGAGCCTGTGTGCAGTGGGAGTCTCTGCAGCAGAGTGTTAGCAGGAGGATGAGGTGAGTGATGGGCTGTCTCTCCCTCCCTCCCAGATCTGGGTGAGCTCCTTGCATTAAATGCCTGTTTTGCCTCCAGCCTTTCGGGGAAGGACGTTTTTAGCCAGGAACTTGTTCTTGTGACTTGTGACTCTTGGGAGAGCTGTGAGCTACTTGCTGCTGGGGGATGTGGTGCTCCTCATCCAACTCTGCCTCTCCTTTCCAGGTCTAGACAAAGACACAGTTAGCAGGGACTGGATATGATTTTCTCAGGCTTGTTTATCCAAGGCAATAGATTGATGTGGGACTATGGGGCTGTCAGCTTTTCTCCCTGCCCTCATTTTGAGGGGGGATTGTGTAGCCGTGTTCTGAAAGCTTCTCTCTTCTGCACAGACACCCCAGCTTTCCCCGAAATGTGGCGGGTCACGTGTTGCCTGCTGGTGTAGTTAGGGCAGCTTTGAACCCTTGGAAAAGTTTACATAGGATAAGATGTGTCTGCTATGGAGACTTGGGTTTTTTTTGCTCTTCTCTGAAACTTTGTGTGGAGATTCAGTGGCCTTGAATTCGTAGCGGTTTTGGAAGAGGTGACGAATAACCTGTTTTTTGTTTGTTTGCTTGTTTTTTGGTTGGGTTTCTGGGGTTGGGAGCAGAGCTGAAATATCTTGTGTGAGCACAAGATCAGCTGAGTTGGTCTGTAGCACACAGCAGCTCGTTGAAATCGGGTACCTGGGGTCTGGAAAACCGCAATAAAATGTGGAATTTAAATGGATTAACAGGAAACTGACTCTGAACACCCACTCTGTCCCCTGTGATGCCTGGAAATCCAGCTGTGGCCCAAACATGCTGGCTTTTCTCAGGCTGTTTGTCCTGGTTTGCCCCCTCCCTCCCTCCTCCTTACACTGATACCTTTGTCAGAGCAAGTCGAAGCACTTCCTGGTGTTGGGGCGGATCGAGGCTGAGCAGTTGGGTGTCCCGTGCCCTGGGTGTGGGCATCCCATGGGCACGCCGTGGCAGCAGCCTGGCTCATGTCAGAGCCCGGCACACCTGGTGGCAGGTCCGTGGTGGAATGGTGTTAAACTAAACGAATTCTGTCAGTTGAGATGATCCAATGTCTTGCTTGGATTGCTTTACCATGGTTTCCAGCAGGAAACTTTGTGGGTGGCAGCTGGTCCCCTCCCCTTGCAGGCTAGAGAAGGGCAGCACTCTGGGGACACTTGGTGGCCCTCAGGGCAGGTTGGCTTTGTCCTTTGTGGTGCTGCTGGAGCTGTGTCTCTGCTGGCCCCTGTGCCTGTGGGAGGTGCAGGGCGGGCGGAGCCTTGCACAGAACACTAAAGGAGAGCTCGGGGATTTGTTGGTCAAGGGATGGCACTAAAACGCCTTTGGGCCAAGGGCTTGTTCACCTCTGGTGACCCAGCACTTGGCACCAGGCTGGGAGAGGCTGCCTTGTCCCACATCCACCTAAGTGGAGCAGAGTTTGCCCCTGGCTGCGCTCTGGGATGCAAAATGAAACATTTCCTTTGCTTCCCGGCCTGGACGCCTCTGATCCCTGCCGCTCCCTGCCTTGTCCTTCCATGACACCTCTTGTAGCTCTCCCTTTTCTTTTTCTGGCCATTGCCAGGTGCCTGTCTGTCCTCTAACCACAGCCTGCTCGCCCCTGATGCAGGAAAGATGTGTAGCTCCCTTCCCATGCCCCTCTGAAGCCCTAAAACTGACACAGCCCTCCTGCAGCTCCTCCTCCCCTCGATGTCTCTCCTTCACTCGCATGCAGTTTGCTTCAATAAATTATTGTAGTAGTTTGCAATAAACATTTTTGTATTTTTTTCCCCTGTATTTATTTTCTTTTCTCCTCCTGGGGAGGGATTGGAGGGGGCATGAGGCCCTTGGGCAAGGGCAGCATCTGGGGGGCCCTGGGCCACCGGGCTGGGGACTGCTGTGGCCAGGGGCTCCCCAAGCTCAGCAGCTTCTGCAGTAGCCACTGGCAAGGAGGCTGCTGGGCATATGGGGACCCCCGCACAGCCCTGGGATCCCCAGCCAGGCACACTGTGGTATTCATGGGAAGCTGCTTTTCAACTCCTGGGGTTTTTCTCACTCTTGATCTGGGTAATGCATAACCAAAATAAACATACTGAGGAAAAACCAACCCAACCCGAAGGGCTGTTTTTGTCTTGGTGTGTGCAGCTCACCTATGGGGTGGCCGGTGTTGTCCTGGGCTGGTTGGGATATCGTGTTTTATCTGCAGCCCCTCTTTAAGGCAGGACCTCTCTGGGGAAGGGGGGTTAGATCCTTCTGCCGGGTTTGGGTTGCAATTTGGCTTGGGGCTGCTGCGGGATCTCCGGCCTGGGGGCTGCCCTCAAGCATTGCTCGCCCGCTTGCTCAGGCTCCAGCCGGCTGCCCAGGCTGAGGTGTTGAGCAATGTCCGGGCTTTGCTCACCTCTTCCCGGCAGTGGTTTCCCGCGTTCTGGAATGAGCTGAGGGCTTAGCGTGCTGCTAATCTCACTGTGTGGCTGGGAGGGAGGATTGGGTCAGCCGGAGTTGGGAGCCTGTTGCTGCTGCACCAGACAGTTCTGGGCAAGGCACTTGGAGTAGCGATGCGTGGGGGAATTAGGGAAATAATCTGTCGCTGTTGATCCCAGAGGCGGGAATTTGCAGCGTGGTGCCAGGCCCCAGGCACGGAAGAGGGGGAGAACCAGGCCAGCGGACGTGTGAGCGGAGCGCCCGGCTGGAATGCACCAGCTCAGCAAGGGATTGTCCTCGCCAGGGCGGGCGGGTGCTGCGCCCGGAGCCTGGTGGCCGTGACAGCTGCCCGCACCATGGCGGCCGCAGAGAGCCCCTCCGCTGCCCTCCGGCGCCGCGACCTCTGCAGCCGCGGCATCCGCCTGGCCGGCAAGATGCGCGCGGATGTCGTTGACCTCCTGGACGCTTATGTGAGTTTGCCCTGCTCCTTCTGGCTGCTGCAGGGCTGGGCGCCCTGCTGGGATCTGGGCGGCTGTGCTGGGGTGCGAGGAGTCTGACCCGTGGCAGGGATGGGGCACGGAGTCCAGCTGGATCCGGGCCTGCTCACACCTGGGCAAGACTTGGGCGGCTTGCACTGCCCCGACACCTGCAGGGCTCAGGGCTGGGGATCTCCCCACGTTTGTCCCGCCTCTGCTGATCCCCGGCGGGTCTCACCCTGCAGGTGGAGCAGCAGGGCTTGGACGCCTCGGCCAGTGTGGCGGCAATGGAGGGGGTGCCGCTGGCGGCGGTGGAGCGCTGGGACGAGCAGACGGGCACTCAGCGGCTGCTGGAGAACCTGGCAGCCTACCGGGCCTTCCGCACCCTGCTGGCCCAGATGCTGGAGGAGCAGCGGGAGCAGCTGGGCGAGGCCGACGCGGGCCTGGGCCGGGCGCTGGCGGCTGTCCTGCTGCAGGTCTCGGCCTTCGCCTACCACCTCGAGGAGCTGCTGCGGCTGGAGAGCCGCGGGATCCCCGGCGAGGAGGGGGACGGGCCGCCGCCCCCGCCACGCCTCAGCCTCTTCGAGCAGAAGCTGCGGGGCCTGGGCGTGCTGCGGGAGCTTGCCCAGTGGGCTGTGAGGTCCGTGCGGGACCTGCGGCAGCTCGGCAAGCCCAGCTCGGCCGCCGGCACAGCCCCCGGCCTGGCCGAGAGCCCCTGAAGGCGAGCACAGGGTGGGGGGTTTTGGGTGCCCCAGAGGCTCCTTGCCCACCCTCTCAGAGGGCAGCTGAGAGTGAAGGAGGGGACGTGGAGGAGAGAGACCATGCTTTTAATCACCATGCTTTTAAAGCTGCTCCCCGCTGGGGGAAGGCACAGGCTCAGTCTGCCCTGGAGGCAGCAGGGATCCTCAGGGGCCCTTGGGCTCTTCCTGCTGGGCAGTCGAATTACCCTCAGGAAGCAGCTCTGCTGCTCACCCCAGGGCCTAGAGGCTCGAGCAGCACCACTGCCCTTCTCTTTGGAATTTGGATGCTGCCTATGGTAGGCAAATGTTGCCTTGGGGCTCTTGTGGATGCAGGGCAGGAGCCAAGGGACAGAAAAGCATCGTCTGGTGAAAAGTCTTGGGACTTGCCCCACAGCTGCAAGGCACAAGGTTTGGCCTCCTGCACGTGGACTCTCCTTCTGCCCAGCTTGGTTGGCTGCTCATTGAATTTCTGCTCTAACTGCTTGGGGCTTTTTGGGGAGGGTGGGAAGCAATCAGGAAGGGGGAATTCTTAATTGCCTGGACGTAATAATGGAGAGGCTCTTTTAACTGAAAGGGGATCTTTTAGCTGTGATTCAGAAGCCCCCCTGCAAGGAGGTTAGTTGCCTGCAGGGCTTATTTTAGGACTGGGAATGGCATGGGAGAATCTAACAGCCCCAACCACATCATTCATCCTGTGGAGAGCTGGGGTGTTTCACAGCTTCCTGGGCCATGGTTCTCCTGCCGACTGGATGTGATGGCTGCTGGCTGCCGTGTGAATAAAAGGGCTGGGAGATCTACCAGGGTGATGTACTTCTTGGGGGAGCTGGGGCAGTCAACCTCACCAGAGAGGCTGAGCTGCCCAGTTCCCACTCCAGGGAAGGGTCGATCACAGTGCGGTGAGAGGTTTGGGGGGATGTGACCCACTGGGAGGTTATGGGGAAGATGAAGGAGCTGGGGATGAATAAGATGGTGGGAGGATGAACAAGAGATGGTGGGTCACTGGGGTTGTGCCCTGTCCTGGTGTGGCCCTGCCTTCTTCCCTGGCCTGTGAGAGGACAGGCAGGATGGGGGGAGACCGGGGCCACAGAGCAGGGAGGAGGCTGGGGACGTGCCCGGCCGGCTCTGCACAAAGCGGCTTTGTGGTGGCAGGTTGGCACAGCACCGGGCACAGCGCCTGCCCCAGCACCAGCAGCGTCTGCACAGGCAGGGGGGCTCTGGGAGACAAAGAGCAGCTCGAGGCTGAGCCCCCAGTGCCATCCTGCCCACCCCACCGACCCCACAGGGCTGGGGCAAGGGCAGTTTGATGGGGTCTGGATTTTTATTGGTGATGCCTGAGAGGAAGAACCTGCACCTTCTTCATTGCCACTTACTGCCTGCTCTCAGCTTTGCAGCTCAGACTGGATTATTTCAATCTTTATGCTTCCCTGCACTGGGGAATAACAATTTATAGCCATTATTTTTTTCAGGATTAGTCAAAGCAAGTCCCTTTTCTGACAAGTGTTTTTCTTGCCCGCTGCTGTGTGCTTGAAGCCACCTTGCTCTTCTCCCCTTGCACCCTCCAGCTCAGCAGTGGCCGGGTGCTTACATCCTCCTCACCTTCCCGGGGGTAGGCAGGGACATCTGGAATGTGTCCTTGAACCTCACCACCTGACCAGGTGGGAACAGACCTCTTTTCTCCGGCAGCACAGGCCGGGTACGAGATGACCTTGAGATCCTGGGGAGCTGGGCAAGGCTGCAACCCGACCCTACCACATCAGCTGCTGGCAGAGAGCTGAGCTCAGTGCTGCGCTTGCACTCCAGGGTGAAAACAGCAATGGAGACCAAAGGTGGACGATGGTGTTGCCCCAGGGATTTCCCTGGGCTTTTGCAACCTTCCTTACGCCTTCCCTGTTACCTTGCCAGCTGGGTGCACCTGCATTTGTGGAGCAGCCACCATGCTCAGGAATGGCCACCCTACCTAGAAACAATGGGGAAAAGCAATCCATTAATCCAAAGTCCATGCTTTGGCTGAACGAGAGGCTCCAGCTCCCAGCCTTTCCCTGCCAGCCAGCCCCCACCATGCCGTGCAGAGGCAGTGACGTCGGAGCTGGCTGGGATTTAATGCTATTTTTCAGCTGCAGCCCTGAGGGAATCACCAAGTGAAGTGATTTGGCGAGGACAAGGGCGCCCGACAGCTGAGCTCCCGTGGTGCCAGGAGGCCCTTGGATTTGCTTTGCCACGGATTGAAGTGAAGTTGATCCGGGTGGCTGAAGGCAAATGAAGCTCTTCATTTTGGAATCAGAAATTAGGAGTTTGAGGGGAGGACAGTTGTACCCATGTGGTTAATGCTGCTGAGGACCCCTGCAATGGCCTCCTGCAAACTGAGAACCCACCAAAACCATCCAGCTTTGTCCTTTGGGAAGAGAGAAGGGATTTGTAGTGCTGGTGGGAACAGGGAACTGTGGTGGTGGGGGGAGGGAGGGCTGCACTCCCAAATTGCAGGAGGCATGGAGCCACCAAGAGCAACCCATGGGTGTGTTTAATTTCAAAATAATAAATGTTTTTAGGGCTTAACATGTGGCTGGGTGTACTTTGTGGGGTTGGAAAGGTTTTGAGCTGGCTGAGGCTGCTCCCTGACCTCAGGCCTTGGTGCTGGATGAGAATGGATTTGCTCCTTGCCCAGAGGCCGGTGGGATTCCAGTGTGCTGGTCCCACTGTGCTGGTCCCACTGCTTCACTTACGGTCCTACACCAGTGTTGCAGTGCTGGCTTCTGACTTCTTGATCCTGAGCTGGAGCTGGGGTGGGTGGATATTCACCAACACTTTCGTTTTTTAATAGCAGGAAAGCCTTTTCCTCTTGTCTGAGTCAGTGGAAAGGATTTCCCTGGGTTTCCCCGTCTTAGCCTTGGCTGCACTTATCTGCCTCAAAGGAACAGGTGAAAACACAGAGGAGTGGCTCTTTGTGGCTGTGCTGCTTTCCTGGGAAGGGCCAGGAGCCCCCCCATTCTTGCAGGAAAATGTGCCTCAAGCGTAGCCCCGTGTGTATATCCACGTGTGAGCTGGAAAAAGGAGAACTTCTGTGGTTCACCTCATCCTCTCTCATCACAGCTCCCACCAGCTGGCATCACCGCAGTTAGTCTCCACCTGTTTCCCTTTTTTCTTCCCTTTGTTTTTTCCTCTCTTTTGGATCTTGTCCGATGGTTTCTCACCACAAGCGCCACTGGCAGGCACTCAGCAGGATGGGCAGTGCCTGGGAAACAGGTTTGTCCGGACTGCCTGGGGATGAGTTGCCTCCGAGCTGAGGTGGACCATGCACTGGGGGATTTCCTGTGCTGCCAGACCTGGGACACAGGCAATTTGTACATTTCTCCCGAACCAGGAAAGTCCAGGTGTTTCATATACAAGGAAATCAGTGTTAGGTGTGTCTGAGCATAGGAACACAAAAGGAGGTGAGACCAGTCTGTCACCAATATCCCGCCATTCAGGGCTGCCATGGGAAGCTGCTTATGGGGTTCTGTAGAACGAGAAGCTCAGGAATGTTTTTCTGTCCTGCAGGGAAGGGCTAGCGCCGGCTGCTCCAGTCTGAGGGTTGCACAGGGGTGCGCACATCACAGCTGGGGCAGGCAGGCAGGCAGCTGGGAGAGCTGGGGTGCAGGAGCCGGGGTTACAGCCCACGTGTCCCCCAGACATGAGGCAATTTGGGGCTTTGAAACGATTTTTGTGTGTCATGGGCCACAGGCAAGGGCAGCTCAGGGGGCTACTTCCTAAAGAAGCTCTCGGACCACATTTCTCTGTCACAGCACATGGAGCAGTTTCCCTGAGGCTCACCAGCACCCTGAGTGCCATCGCTGGCAGGCAGGGACTGGGGGGTACCCACAAGGACGGGTGCACATCAGGGGCTCCCCGGGCTGCTCCCTGGGTTAGGGGTACAGGGTGGGGAGGGTCTTCGGGCTGCAGGGTAGGGCTACAGGGACACGGGGAGCAGGGTGGGGGTTTGGGGACAGCGGGGACCCGGGATGCAGGACAGGGATACGGGGACAGCGGGAGGTGCCGGGTGCAGGACGGGGGTACCGGACAGAGGCGGGACGGGTCGCTCGGTGCCGGCGGGGCGGGGCGGGGCGCGGTGACGTGCGCGGTGCCGCCCCCGGCCCGGGGCGCTCGGTGCGGGCGGGGCCGGGCGGAGCGGGCCGGGAGCGGCGCCGCGGGTGCGCGCAGGGCGAGGGGCGGCCCGGCCGTGCGCGGCTCCGGCCCCGGGCGGGGGCGGGCAGAGCCCTGCGCCGCGCCGAGCATGCGAGAGCCGCCGGGGCGGGCGGCAGCGGCGCAGCCAGCCGGGGCCGCGGCCGGGGCGGCGGAGCCATGCTGCTGGCCTCGGCCGTGGTGGTGTGGGAATGGCTGAACGAGCACGGGCGCTGGCGGCCCTACAGCCCGGCCGTCAGCCACCACATCGAGGCGGTGGCCCGCGCCGGGCCGCGGGCGGGCGGCAGCGTGGTGCTGGGCCAGGCCGACAGCCGCCTGGCGCCCTACATCATCGACCTGCAGTCCATGCACCAGTTCCGCCAGGACACCGGTGAGTCGGCCCCGCGGCCCGGCCGCGCTCGGCGCTCCCGCCCGCGGCGGCACCGCGGCAGGGGCGTCCCGGTGTCCCCGCGCCGGGCTGCACCGAGCGGCGCTGCCGGGCCCCGCCGTGCCCGGCCCCGCACCGCCCTGAGCGATTCCAGCTCGCCCGTGTGCTCCCACCTGATCCCCAGGTCCTCGCCCGGCCCTCGCTGCCCAGTCCTGCCCGCGCATCCCTGCTCCCCCCGGGGTCGTGCTGCCCGCCCCGGGCCCTGTTGCACCCGCCCCATCCTTCTCCCTTCAGGAGAGCCCGTCTGCTGCACACCCTGCCCGGGCCGTGCCCGGCTCCCTCTGTGCTGGATCCGAGCCGCCATCGACCTAGAGCTGAATGGCACTTGGGTGACGGATCCTGCCCTGGGGGATGGCGGCCCCAGGGCAGGGACACGAGCAGGTGGAGGGATGCTCAGGGAGGGCACGGGCAGCTGGGTGGGTCCCCAGCGTGATGGGGCTGTCTGTCCCCCACCTCCTGCGGTTGTCTGGGATGTGGGGCACAAGCACCCATGGCTGGGCATTAGCATGGGGGGTTGTGACCCCCAACACCCCCGTGATGGCCAGTGTGCTTTGTCCCTGGGGTGCAGCAGAGTGCCAGACACCCTCCTTTGTCCCTCTTTCCCCAGCAGTCCTGGGGGCTGGCGGCGACCCTCCCCTGCCCGTGGGTGTGAGGACAAGGGACCTCTGCGAGCAGGGTGGCTGGGGGCCAGCTTCTGAGGGCTATTGTTGCCCAGGGTGGAGGACTGAAAGGGAGATTGTTCTGTCTCTCCCTGGGTTGCTGGGGATGTTGGTATTTTGGGTCATTAAACAGCTCTGATTTGGGGGGGTCGCGACCCTGGCAGGCCCTGAATAGCTATTGTTCCCTTTCTTCCCCTGTTGAATGGGAGGCCGGCTGGCGGCGAGGGGCTGGGGGAGCGCACAGCATTCCCACACTGCTGCCTGGGGACCGCCAGATGCCGCCTGCTGCCGCCAGATCTGGATAAATCACTGCCCCACTCCCCTCGGCTTTTCTGCCCCGGGTGCCCCTTGGCAGGACAGGGCGGGTGGCTCGGCTCGGCTCGGCTCGGCACGGCACCCCATGCCCCTTCAGCAGCGTGCTGATAAAACACCTTTTCCTTCTTATCCCACTCGTGTCCCTGAGGGACCTGCGGTGGCGGCTGTTCTCCGCGGAGAGGTGGGGGTGAGAAGGGACTGAAATTCTTGGAGGCTTTGCAGGACACGTGGTGAAAAGCCGAAGCAGCAGACTTGTTATTGCTTCTCTTTGAGTGCTTTCTTGTTCCTCTCGCTGGGCTGAGCCATGGGGATCTGCAGAAGGATCTGGAGGCAGTGGTGCTTGTCCCACCTGTTACCAAACACCTCTGGGCATTAGTGGCACACTCAGGATGGGACCCCAGTACCATGCACACCCAGTCCTGCCCTGCTGTGAGACATCCCAAAGAGGAAGCCTTTCTCCTCATTGTAGGAGTTCCCAAAATTTGTGTCCATGCTTTGAATGCATCCTGGTTGATTTGGAGTGGTGGGAAAGGAAACGCCTAGCCAAAATAAGGATGCAAGGCACAAAGCCTTGGTGCTTTGTGCTCTCATCCCACTCCTAATGTTTGCTGATGGGGCAGCGGGAGCTGGGCACAGGGCCCTGCTCAAACTCCTTAGCTTGGCCTCACAGGGATTTTCCTGTGAGGAAAATCAGTTGCCACAGTTGGGGTTTTCATCGTGGGCCGGTTTGGCAGCTGCAGATGGTGGGGCTGGCACGAGCCCCACTCCCCTACATGTGTGAGGCCCTGTGTGTGTCACTCCTTGGGGCTCGGAGCTGCCCCTCGAATCTTTTATTCACATGTTCCAGCCTAGAGCGGGGAGGGAGACAGGCACTGCAGGACTCGGGTGCCCTTATGCCTGGTTTCATCAGGCTCCCACGGGAGGTCCCTGGGAGCAGGCTGGAGCAGCCAGGCTTGTGGTTCTGTGTTTCCCCATCAGGGCTGAGTGGCCCCATGCTTGGCCTGTGGGCCAGTGGGAGTGAAATCTGCCCTTCCCTTCAGCTCAGTTGCACTGGGGGTGCACCCCCAGGCTGTGGGGCTCCCTGCCCTCTGGGGAAACAGAGGCACACCGGTCCCCTGGCAGGGCGGGGACAGCAGCAGAGCCGGAAAGCCGTGCTGTCCCCGCGTGGAATGGCTCCTGTGGGACAGGTCGGGGTGGTTTCGCTGCCTGCCCACGGGTGGGTGCCGGCGCCAGGGTCTGACAGCATCTGTCGCCCTCCCTCAGGCACCATCCGGCCTGTCCGGCGCAGCTACTACGACCCGTCCTCGGCGCCGGGCAAGGGAGTCGTCTGGGAGTGGGAGAATGACAGCGGGACGTGGACGCCCTACGACATGGACGTGGGCATCACCATCCAGCGCGCCTACGAGAAGCAGCACCCCTGGGTGGACCTGAGCGCCATCGGCTTCTGCTACGTCATCGACTTCGCCACCATGGGCCAGATCAACCGTCAGACCCAGCGCAAGCGCCGCGTCCGCCGCCGCCTCGACATGGTCTACCCGCTGGTGTCGGGCACCCTGCCCAAGTCGCAGTCGTGGCCGGCCAGCCCCGGGGCGGCGGCGGCCCCGCCGGTGCCCGCCTGCACGTGTCCCCAGTGCCTCCTGGTCATGAGCGTCAAAGCCGCCGCCGGTGGCCCCGGCACCTCCACCCTGCAGCCCCGCAAAGCCGCCCCCGCGCCCCCGGCCGCCCCCAAGCCCGCGCTGCCCGCGGCAGGGCCGAAGGCACCGGACGGCGTGGCCGTGGCGCGCGGCTCGCTGAAGCCGCTGGCAGCGCAGGGGGGCCGGCGGCAGGCGGCCAGCACGCCCGCCCTGAGCTCGGCCGGTGCCTCTGGCAGCCCCCCCAGCGTGGGCAGCGGCAAAGGCGCCCGGCCCAGCCTCGGCACCCTGAACCGCAGCCACCTGCAGCGCCTGGCCATCGCCCAGTCCCGCGTGCTCATCGCCTCCGGGTGAGTCCCACAGGGCGCCTGGCTGGAGAAAGGGACAGCACAGACTTTTTCCCCTCCCCGGGGCACTGCAGGGGTCTGTCACCCCTGAGCGTGGTGGGAGACACCTCGGTGGTCCCCAGCCTCCCGTGGAGGGAGGTGGGTTCTGCTGGGCCCCTCGCCTTCCTCACAGGTGCCTGGGGACCGGAGCAGGGATGGGGTGGCTCTTGCATCTCAATGAAGAGGCTGAGGCTGCTCTTTCTCTTGGAGTCAGGGGTTGGGTGGGGGACTGCAAAAGGCCCAAAGAAAAGCCATTCAGGCCCCATGAGAAGGGGTCCCTCCAGACCCCCACCCTCCAAAGACATTTTTTTGTGATGGGGTGGACATTTTATGGGCCTGTTTCTCCCCTTTGTCTGGCTCTGCCGTCAGCCTTCTGTCACGGCCTGGCCCCTTTCCTCTCCCTCTCCATCCTCCCCCTTCCCTCTGCTCCTGACCTGCCGGGAAACTTTCCCATGGAAGAGAGCCCCAAGGGGAGGGGGGAAAGAGCTGTGGCAGTGACGTGGCCGTAGGAGAAAAGAGGAGAAGAAACAACAGACTGGCCCGGGGAGCTGTGACAAAAAGGGGCCATGAATGGAGATGCAGTCAGGGATTCTAAAGCGCCAGAGAAAAGGCGGTGGTGGGGCAGGGAGGGGCACGTTGCCCCATCGGGGGATTCTCTTTTTCCAGCCAGGGCCTGTGCAGTTGCTCAGGCAACTGTTGTGTAGCCCCTGGGCCCTGTGGGGACATGGGTGCCTCCTGCCTGTTCTGATGTGGTCTCTACTGGCTCCCTTCAGGGTCCCCACTGTCCCTGTGAAGAACCTCACTGGCTCCAGCCCCGTCAACCCAGCACTGGCAGGTGAGGATAGGGCTGCAGCGGGTGCTGGTTGCCCCAGGGTGTGGGGACAAACAGCCCCAGTGGGGCAGGTTTTGGGGAGCATCTGGGTCTCAGGGTGTTGCTGGTTTTCCTCAGTGCCATTTGTTACCTCCTTGTGCAGGGATCACGGGGATCCTCATGAGCGCGGCCGGGCTGCCCGTGTGCCTGACCCGGCCCCCCAAGCTGGTGCTGCACCCCCCACCCGTCAGCAAAAGCGAGATCCAGTCCATCCCTGGCATCTCCCACTCCTGCCGCAAGACCACCAAGAAACAGGCCAAGAAGGGTAAGAGAGACTGTTCCTCCTGCCCCTCCTGGTTCCCCTGTGTGCCCCATCCCTTCTGCTGCCCCTGGCAGTGGGTTTCTCCCATCCTTTCTTGCTCTCCTGCAGGTAAGACCCCCGAGGAGGTGCTGAAGAAATACCTGCAGAAGGTGCGGCATCCGCCAGATGAGGTAGGAGCAGCAGGGCTGTGCCAGGGTGTTCCAGGGGGCTTTGCCCTGGGATGAGGGGCTGGGGGACACACGTGATGCCACGTGCAGGGATATCCCACTGCCCTGTATGGCTCTGCCCTGTCCCCAAAGAGGGGCTGTGTGCTGCGTGCACGGTCCCTGCAGGGTGACAGCCCGGCCCAGGGCTGGGTGCCGGCTCCTGGGTGAGAGCAGGGCAGCCCATCAGCACCCATCCCTCTGATCCCTGCCCTCCCCTCTGGCACAGGACTGCACCATCTGCATGGAGCGGCTCTCTGCCCCCTCTGGCTACAAGGGGCCCCAGCCGGCCGTCAAGCCTGACCTCGTGGGGAAGCTGGTCAAGTGCAGCCACGCGTTCCACCTCCACTGCCTGGTGGCCATGTACAACAACGGCAACAAGGTGAGAGCCTGCAGCCCCGGGGACCCCCAGCTCAGCCACCCCTGCTGAGCTCCACGAGCTCTCCAGGGGACAGACCTCCAGCCTGGCTGCCCCGGAGGACTCCAGACCTCCCACCCTGACTCAGAGTTTTAATTTTTATCAGCAGCAAGCACTTGGGGACTGCTAAATCAGAACTCAGGGTTGTGTGGGTGTGTTTCCCCCCACTATGCTCGGATTTTTGTGCTTGTTTTCCCTGCCAGGGTGGACTTTGATCCCTGCGTGTTTGAGCAGAGTTACCTGGAATTTGGTGCCAGGCAGTGCTTCTCCAGCCATGCGAGGGTTTTTGCAAATATCCCTCGTGCTTGACATTCCCTGGAAAATGCATTGTTTGGAGATTTTCAATATTTATTATATTTCCCTCTTTGAAAAAGCAAAGCAAAACAAACCACCAATTCAGAGCTAGGCAAAGCAATGAGGACTGGAAAAGTGATGGAGAAGAGAAATGCAGACCTGAGGTTTTCGGTTGAAGTTGGGTAGAGAATTCTCCCTGCCCTATCCCAAGTTCCTGAGAGTTTTTAAAATTAGGTTTTTCCTGATTAAAATGACTCAGTGCCTGGCATGGCTCGGTGCTGCAGAGACTGGTTTCACTGTGTCCCCCCTTCTCCACTCTCAGGATGGGAGTCTGCAGTGTCCCACCTGCAAAACCATCTATGGGGTGAAGACAGGGACGCAGCCCCCCGGGAAGATGGAATATCACATCATCCCCCATGCGCTGCCCGGCCACGCCGACTGCAAAACCATCCGCATCATCTACAACATCCCCCCAGGGGTGCAGGTGGGTCTGGGGGGGCCACCCCCTTGTCACAGCTGTATCAGCCCCAGGTCCCACTGCAGCTTGTGCCTTGACTCTGGAGCTGCTTGTCCATAAGGATGTTGTGGGAAGTCTGGGGTGTATCTGCGTGAAAGTGCTGTCCCTGTCTGCTTGGTGGCAGGGGGATGGTGGCCATTAGTGGCCCCCAAGGCTTGGGGAGTTGCCCCCGTGCCCAGAGATTGCTTTTGAGCTCCAGAAGGGTTTTCTTTTCCCCTCCACGTTGCAGGGACCAGAGCATCCAAACCCTGGGAAGAGCTTCACGGCCCGTGGCTTCCCCCGGCACTGCTACCTGCCAGACAGTGAGAAGGGCAGGAAGGTGAGCTGGCTGAGGCGTGCCAGGGTGGGAAAATCAAACATGGCTCAAGCAGGGGAATGTGGGTGGAGGCTTTCTCCACAGCCCATCCAGCAGGCTCTGCAGGTGTCCTGTGACCTTCCCATACAGGCTCAGCAGCCCGGTCAGTCTGTTCTGGCTGGGCCAGGAGGCTGTGCTGGGCTGCTCCAGGAGGCCTTGCCTGCGGGCTGCCCACATTGCCGTGCTTGCTTTGCTGCCTGCCCCATTCCTGGCCTCCACAGGTACTGAAGTTGCTGCTGGTGGCCTGGGACCGGCGCCTGATCTTCGCCATCGGGACCTCCAGCACCACGGGCGAGTCGGACACGGTGATCTGGAACGAGATCCACCACAAGACAGAGTTCGGCTCCAACCTCACTGGCCACGGCTACCCTGACATCAACTACCTGGACAATGTCCTGGCTGAGCTGGCAGCCCAGGGCATCACGGAGGAGAGCCTGGCGCAGGAGAAGGACTGAGACCATGGCGAGGAGGCAAGGAAAGGGTTGCCTGTGCCGGCACCCACCAGGATAAAGCTGCTGGAGATACCTGCCTGGGGGCTTTTCAGGGCACACCTGGAGCCCCCTGCTCCCAGTGGCAGCCACGCAGTGCCCCAGGCTGGCTGGGAATGCGGGAGAAGGTCCTTTTGGCCATCCCCTTCACTCCTGCAGGGCAGGAACATCCTCACACACAGCTGTGGGGCTTCAGGCTGGCTCGGCCACCCCTCTGGATGGTGTCCTGTCCTCGCTGCCACTGTGCTGAGGACTTGGGGGGTGCCAGACTCCCCTCTCTCCTCATCTGTGCCAGTCCCAGCCTGACCCAACACCCCTGCCACCCACCTGGGGCTGGGATCTGGCTTGGGGTGGGAGCTGGGGCCACGGGAGTCCCCCTTGCTCTGCCTCGTCCCTCTGATGTTTGTTTGTTTGTTCATTCTGTCCGGTACCTCCCCACTGGTCTCCTGTGTCTGTGGAGGTTGGGGGGCCCTGGGCTGCCTCAGCTCCCCCCAGCCCTGCCCCCTGCTCCTCTTGGCTGTGTCTGAGCTGTGCCCTGCAGGGTCCCTGAGTCTGGGCTGCCCCTGCCTCTGCATGCCAGGGAGGGGCTGGTGGGTGGTAGGAGGTGTGTGGGGGGACAATGACACCCCACCTCCCCACAGTGGGTTCCTTGAACTGTTCGTATGGGGGCGTCCCCACGTTGGAATTTCTATATACCTCGTGTTTTGGGGTTTTGTCGTATATATGTACATATAGGGGGGGCATCTGGGGAGGCAGCCTGGGAGAACATGGTGCTGCAGCCGAGCTGGGGCTGGGCACAGTGGTGCTTGGGGTTGGGACAGGGGCTGTGGGGCCCCCTACCCCGACAGGGCTCTGCCCCATGGGAGGGCTGTCACTTGTGGGTCCCCATGGGGCCAGATGCAGGTGAGGTAAGAAGTGTTCCCCTTCCTGCCCCAGAGAGGCCTTGGGTAGGTCCGGAGGGGAAGGTGGTTGGTGAGGGGTTGGCATGGGCTGGGCCAGGAGGGTGGTGTGGATAGGAGAGTGTGGGTGATGGGGGTGGGGGAAGTGTGTTCCAAGGCTCTGGGGGTCCATGTCAGCCCCCTGGGTGACTGGGCCTTGGAGAGCCCTGGGCTGGTGGAAGGTGTCCCTGCCCAGGGCAGGGGTTAGGAATGAGAGAGTCTGTGGGGTCCCTTCCGTCCCAAACCAGGGGTTTGTGGGGCCTCTTGGAGACACCTGTGCCAGGTGCTGGGGGCTCCCTGGCCCTCTGTGCTGGTGGGAGGGGGGTCCATCCTGCTGTGCATCGTTCTCTTGTCGTTGCTGTTTTTCCTCTCCGTGGCCTGGAGGGTCCGTCACCCCCACGGCCACCCCGTGGAGGGGCTGGGGGTCAATAAAGCGGATAGCAGGGGACTCTGGCGGTCCCTGCACGGCCTGGGCTCTCCGTTGTCTTCTGTCAGTCATCTGTGTGGCCAGGCGAGCCAGGGGCGCTGTGGGCAGGGCCAGGCACCCCGAGTCCCCCTGATGTCCCTTCGCACCGATCTGTGCCCAGCCGCCCTCAGCGTGGGTTGCTATCTTCTACCTCAAGGGAGAAACCCTCTTTCCCCAGGCACACGCCCCTGTTTGGGTGGCTCTCAGCGGTGTGATTTCTCCTCCACTGCCCGCCCTGGGTTTTCCCCAGTGCAGACAAAGCCTGTCTGGAGCTATGCAAAACCTTCTGGGTGAGAGGGGGGAGGGTCCCCCACCTCCGCGGTGCCAGCCCGATGGCTCTTACTGTGAGTAAGTCTTTCCACAACGTGACTTTTTTTTCATTTTTTTAATGCTCTGTTGACTACACGATGAGTTGCTGGCTGAAATAAAAACTGCTCCGTGCCTCTCTGCATGCGTGTGTATATCTATCCCGATAGATATACATGGAGACGGGGGTTGCAGCTTGCAGCATGCAGGATTTGGGATATAGCCCTCCCCGGGGCCCCTCCGCTCCCTCCTTTTCCCAGGGGTTTGGGGATTTGGGGCACAAGGGGAGGGGGCACTCAGGGCACCGTCCCCTCCAGCTCCTGCTGGTACCCCTCGCCCACGCTCAGCACTGTGCTGTGCTCAGGGCTGGCGGGGGCCGGGCTGTCCCCTGTGCCCAGCTCGCGGTACCCCTTGGCCCTGTAGCGCCGGTGGCCGTACCAGGCTGTCCCCAGGCCAGTGGCCAGCCCAGCCAGCACGGCCACGGTGACTCCAGCCACCTCTCCCCCTGACAGCCCCCTGCCCCTGACCATTTCGGCCACGTGCTGGACCTCCTCTGGCCGTGCCAGCCGCCACACGTGGCTCTGGCCGTCCCTCACCCAGGTGCTGTCCCCGTCCCGCACCAGCAGCGTGTCCACGGCCGGCAGGTTGGCGGGGCGCCGGGTGAAGGGGGGCAGGCGGGCGGGCGGCAGCGAGCCCCCGGTGAGGAGCCCGGCCTTGACGCAGAACTGCACCTGGCAGCTGTCGCTGATGAGTGCCAGGTGCTGGCTGAAGCCCGGGGGACAGCCCTTGGCGTGGGGGTCCTCAGCTGTGCCCCGGTGCTGCCCGGCCAGGGGGTTCCCTGCCTGGCAGCTGAAGAAGCCCCCGAAGGGCACGGCGTACTCGGCCCCCTCCTCGTAATCCTGGCTCACGCACACTCTGAGCTCGCCGAAGAGCTTCAGAGGGAAGTACCCCGAGGGGCAGGACTGGGCTCCGGTGATGGGGTTGGTGCCGTGGGTGCTGAACAGCCCCCCAAAGAGGTATCCCGAGTTTGGAGCCACCGGCCCGCTCGCAGCGCACCAGTAGGCGCTGAACTGCGCCCGGGAGAGCCAAAAAACGTCCTGGCACTTGCGGTGGCAGAAGATGCCCAGGGTGCACTCGTTGTGGCACTCCAGGTGGCTGTGCCCCTCCTCCCGCTCCTGCACACCCAGCAGCACCGGGCTGTAGGTGGCGGGGCAGGAGAAGGCCCCGGTGAGGGGGTTCCTCTGCTCCAGCCGTGCGCACAGTGCGCCGGCGTCGGGACCGCCCAGGCCCACGCACTCCTGGAAGACTCCCCCGAAGGTGAAGTTGGCCACGGTGCCCTGGCAGGAGCCGTCGTCAGTGTTGGCATGGAAGTTGAAGTTGGGCGAGGCGGCGTCGGTGCAGCCCGGGATGGTGTTGAAGGTGTAGTAGCGGCGGATGGCGAGCTCCACGCACCGGGCCACCCTCCGCACCGTGGGCACCGGCAGCTCCGGCACCGTGCTGGGCTTGATGAAGAAATACAGGGGCAGCCCCGAGCGGTCCAGGGCCACCAGCTTGTTTTGAATCTTCTCCTGCCACGTCTTCAGGGTGATGCCCGGGTAAAAGGGGGTCCCACCGATGCTCTCCACCCTGGAGCTGGTGCGGTTGTCCAGGTACTGCTTGGTGAAGCCCGAGCCGACGTCCAGGGATTCCTTGGTTCCCACATTGACAATGCTGTGGAAGGCCACGCCGGCCGAGGCGGTGACACTGTTCAGTGCGGCCCAGCTGTCCTTCAGGAAAGTGGCCTTGATCTGGTCCTCCTGCACCAAGGTGGCTCCTGCATCCACGGAGGTGATGGTGTGGGTGCCGTAGTTGAGCACCAGCACCTCGGCCAGAAAATCGGCCATCTGGGTCTGGTTGTTCTCCAGGTGGCTGGCGATGGTCAGCAGCTGCTGCTTGAAGGCCTTGTCCAGGGCCGCCTCGGGGTCGATCTTGGCAGTGTAAACCAGGTTCCTGACTTGCACCCGGGTAGTGACAGCCTTGTCTCTCACCTGCTGGGTCTTGGTGCGGTGGAAGTCGCTGGAGAATTTGCCGTTGATGGCGGAGAAGAGGGACAGCTCCAGGTTGATGGAGGCAGAGGTGATGCTCTGGTAATCCTTCCAGGACTCGATGATCTCGGAGTTGATGTCCAGGTTGCTCTGCTTGCGGGGGATAGTGAAGATCTCGTCTGGGATGAGGTAAGATCCATCTTCTGTGGTCTTGCACTGTGAGTAGCCCAGGTTGAAGACTCTGCCCATATCCAGATTCCTGAGGTTATCCCAGCCCCCTCCTGGCAGAACTTCCAGACGTGAGAGCTTCAAGGTCTTGCTGCACACCCCAAACCCTGAAGAGGACAAAAGTTCCTGGGACTGCTCAGCCCCTGTCACCCATGCCAGCAGTGCCCAGGTGAGCAAGGCCCCCCAGAGCCCCCAGCCCATGGCTGAGCTGGTGCTGGGCCCTCAGCAGTTGGAGCGGAGGGACCGGAGCGGGGAAAATGAACTGGCAGAGGGAATCAACAAAAGGGAAAGGAGAAGTGAGAACTGAGGCATGTGAGAAATGACAGAGTGGAAACTGAGACCAGGGGGTGGGGAGCAGGAAGGTGTCTGTCCCTCCCTCTGCCCCACCCAGGGGCTCTCTGCAGCCTCCTCTGCCCCACTCCTGTCCTTCCCCCAGGGTCTGCAGTGTCACCAGCCAGGACAGCACCTCCTGCTTGGGAATGCTGGGCCCCAGGTGCTGAGGGTACTGATCCAGCTCTGCCCAGCTGGTGCCTGGCTGGGCTTCGGGCTCAGCAGCACAGGGCAGGTGCTGCAAGTTTTGAGGAATAAACAGTTAAGGAAGTTTCTGCTGTGAAAATGGTGAGTCTTTCCATATAGACAGATTCACTTCCCCTGGTTTTGCTCCCGAGTTCCTCTTTGCAGGACACTTCTGCCTGGGAGGAGGATGAAGTGACAGCTGTGAAGGAGCATAGGGACCATAGGTGCCTGTGTTTTTTGGGCAGGATAATGCCAGGAGTAGGGGGTGAAAGGATAACAGGAACACCACTGGGGATGTTCTTGCTGGCTCCAGCCCCTGGAGTAGCTAGAAAACCCTTGTGCAGGGATTCTCATCTGCACTAGGATGTGCAAGCTATGTCGTCACTTCACCTAATATTGGGGAAGATGAAACAAGAAAGCCTTATAAATATGATTGCCTGGCAAAAGATTTAGAAAATACAGAGATTGAGATGGTAACAAGTTTTGAGATACCAAACCTTAGTTACTGAACAACTAGAAAACAATAGTACAGCCGGGATGAAAGCAATCCCCGCTTTTGATTGAACAATGCCCTTACCTACAGATAGGTCCAAAGGTCAAATAGACTGTTCTATCTCACCCCCAATGTATGGTTCATCCCACACCTGTAACCCTCCCCTGAAACATCAAGTGTCTGTGACCCCCTTGGCCTAAGTCTTGCTCAACCCTACCTTGAAGCCCCTGATAAGGAGTCCCTGAGGAGCCAGATGCTCTCTTGCAACTCCCCCTCTCCTGGAACACCCTCTCCTTCTTGGGATCCTCTCTTATCTCCCCCTACCCCTTGCCTCTCCCTTCCCCCATGCCCTCGGGCCTGCCACATGTCACGTCTGGTGACTCCAAGCAGGGCCTTTCACCCTCTCTAATAAACCAGATATTCTAAGAGCAGCCTTCAGAGATCTCTCGTCTCCATCCAGCCAAACCGTCCTGGAGTCCAGAGTCCTCCTCGCAACCTAAAACCTACCCCTGTGCCATGGAGGCAGTGGAACGTCAGTTTTTTCCCCTAACACTTTGAGGTGGTGCTCTTAATTAACCTATTCCTGCCTTGCTTCTGATGGTGAGATTCCCATCAGTCCCATGGCATCTCTCCTGAGCACTGCAGCTGGCCAGAGGTCCCTCCTGACAGTGTGACAGTGTGACAGCAAAAACCCCACAGCCGAGGGTAACCAGGGGTTTTGGGGATGGAGAATTTAATGGCATCAGCTGGCAGCTGTGCCAGTTCAATTGATGCAAAAGGAAATCCAAGACTTCTCCAGAGGGACTGTTTTTCCTGGGTATGTGTAAACGGAGACTTTTACCATCAAGTGAGTGAGGTCTGGGGCTGTGTTTCCAGTTTACTCTTAAATTTCCAGGCTTTCTTTCAGCTACCCTGGCTGGGCCAGATGTGCAGCTGGCGAGGGCACCTGGACTCGTTTTGTGCCTTCTTTGGGGGTGAGGAAAAAGAGAAGAGTGTGAGTCTGAAAGGTGATGGTGTCATTTGGGGCACCCCAATGTCTGTGGTGGGGGAATCAGTGAGTGGAGAATGGGGGGGGGGGGAAACAAGCGGGATCCCCCCAAAAAAGGGAGGTTATAGCCCCAAAATGCCTGAAAATTCATTTGTGTGTTGAACAGTAGAAAGTGTAAAGAGTCTCATTTTTATATCTATAAAACCCGCTATTTATTTCAAGATAAACCTGCTGTGTTATAGACAGGATTTCAGACTGTAAGGCATTCTGAATATGGATCCATAGGGCATGAAAATAAAAATACAAGGTTTTATGTATATAAATGAAACAATAAAGGACTTGAAAAAGTTAGACAAGAGTATCTGTATGAAGGACCTAGAAACAGCTCTGTGTACGCGGAGTTCTTTCTCCCTCCCCCCGCTGGAACACCCGAAATCCGGGATCTGGGATTGACTGAAATTGGGATTTATTGGCACCCCTAAAACCACTGCGCATGCGCGCTGGCCGCTACACCCTCAGTGCTGCCGCCTTGTGGGCACAACCGGTACTGCAGAACGAGAGCCCTGATCGCTTCCCGCGGCTCCGCCGGGACCGGGACATGGAGCTGGAGCGGGACCGGGACACGGAGCTGGAGCGGGACCGGGACATGGAGCTGGAGCGGGACAACGACGGGGACTGGCCGTGCGAGGCCGCGGGGCCCTCGGCCGGGGCCGCTCCCGGCAGGAACCGCGGCCGCTGCGGCGGGAGCGCAGGCGCGGAGCCGGGAGCGGCAGTGGTGGAGCCCGGGGAGCGGCGGGGCCCGACCGGGGGCACCGGGGGCGGCGGCGGCGGGCTCGGAGGTGAGCGGGGAACGGGGAGAGACCCGAGCGGGCGGCGGGGACAGCTCCGAGCGGGCCGGGGGACGGGCAGGAGCGACCGGGGGAAATGGGGGAAGTCTCTGTCCCGGTGAACGGATCCGAGTAGCAGGGGAGGGCTCGGTGTGCCGGCGGAGGGAGAGCTGCTTAAAGGATAAAGGTGCAGGGGCACGAGTGTTGTAAACCCCCCTGGCTCTCTGACAGAGCAAACCTTCCGGTGATCCCTCTGAGAGACTCTGGGATCATAAGGTCTTCCAGGGAAGCAAAACAAGCACAGAGATGAGGGAATAGCTTCCAGTTAGTAATGATTTGATGGGTGTAGGAATGATTCGTGTATGTTTGATGCTCCCCTTTTAAATCCTGGAATATTTTTTAAATGATTCCTTTAACAAATGGTCTACATTTGAGAATTTAAATTTGAGAGGAAATGGTGCAAAATAAATACATGGAGAGATCACAGAATCCCCAAATGGTTTGAATGGGAAGGGACCTTAAGGATCATTTCATTCCATCCCCTGCCATTCCATCCACAGCCCACCTGCTCCAAGCCCCATCCAGCCTGGCCTTGGACACTTCCAGGCATGGAGCAGCCGCGATTTCTCGGGGTTTATGGGCAGAGGGGGAAATTCCAGCAGGAACTGAGGAGTTCCCTTTGCTCTGTCCAGCCCCAGCAGGGCTGTGGGAGGCAGAGGATGTGGGAACAGGAGCTTTGCCACTGCCTCGGGGCAGTCTCTGCTGTCCCAACACGCAGCAGAGCAAACGTTTGTGGTTTCACATCCCGTTAAAAGGAGCTGCCGAGCCGGGAACGGGAACGGGGCCGGAGCAGGGCTGGCACAGGCAGAGGGGTGACATCCAGAGGGTGCCACCAGCCCGTCCCTGCTGCCCAGGCTGGGGATGAGCGGGCTGGTGACTGTCCCTGTGCTGGCTCTGCAGGATGAGGAAGCCAACCCTGCCGAGGAGGAAGAGGAGGAGATGTGGGAGGATGGAGACAGCGGCCACCAAAGGCTGGGGACTGCACAAGGCCAGGTAGGAGATGCTGCCTTCCAGGGAGAGGGACTTGTCTGTCCCATGGGAATTTCGGGTGTGAGGCCAATGGAACAAAGGGTTTGATTCTATTTTCTTACTCAGGTTCTTATGTGCCTTAGGAGGTATTTGTGGAAAGGTCACTTTACTGAGTTTGCACTGGGTTTGAAGGACTGTGAGCCCTGGGGCAGAAATCCCTGCACAGCTTCTTGTCCCCCCTTGGCTCATCTGACCAGTCCATGGGCTGGGCTTCCTTGTTTCCTCCTTATCCAGGCTCTGGATGAAATCCTTAATTTCCCAAGGGAGTGGAAAGCCAGCAGGATGTGAACCAGAGTTGATGCTTTAGGAAAGCCCCTCCAGCCTGGGAAGGAGCTTTTGGCTCTGGACACATTCCCAGTCCCCAGGAGCAGCAGGACCTGTGCTGTTCCCAGCAGGTGAGGCAGAGGTGCCTTTCCTTCCTCCCTTCCCTGCTGCACTTTGGCTTTTTGAGGGGTCTCTGGGGGTCTGAGGGAGAAATTCTTTGTCACTCCAGGGCAGAATTAGCCCTGGTCCCACTAAAAGCAGGAGGAATAATTCATTTTATCCTAGATTTTGGATACAGATTTTGTGTTCTCTCTCTGTGTCTGACACCGTGTGGTGAAGCAGCAGCTCCCAGCCTTGTCAGTGCTGCTCCCAGCTTTGTTTGTAGCTGGTAAACAAGAAACAGTAATATGCTGCCCTGTGGTAATTGGATTAAGGACAAGGCCTCCCTCTTTGTTTAATATTCCTGAGAAAAGCTGCCAAGGATTAAAGCAAGAGCTTCCCCTGGTGAAATCCTGCCCAGTCCCACGCTGGCTTTGCACACACACAAGGCTCAATCCCTGCTGGAATCCCAGTCACAGCCCCCAGATCAATGTGCAGTTTAAGGTCTCACAGCCTGACCAGGACAATCTCTTGCCTCTGAACATGGAAAATCAGTTTTTCATTGTTACAGCACCAGCTCAAGGTAATTATGAAGTGGTGTAATGGTTTTTAAGTTGTGCACATGGAAGAAATTCACTGCAGCAGCCAGCAGCACTGCTCTGCCTTCCTGGGCAACCCTGTGGGTTTGGGATCTTGAATTGTGGGTGTGAAATCTCCTCACAGAATCCTCTGAGGCTGAAACAAAGACAAGGAACCTTCTGAGATGGAAAGAGCCAGAGCAAGTTGTTGTGGGAAAGGAAAATTAAAGATGGTAAGTGCTAAAACCTTTGTTCTTCCCTTCTCCTGAGCTCTGTACTTGGGAATGGGTCAGTTCTGGAAATTTCCTGGAGACACTGGAGAATGATCCCTGGGCTGCTGAAAAATGGGAAAATCCCACTGGCAATTGCAGCCGCTGAGGGAGGGCAAAAAGAGCAGGACCTCAGTCTGTGAGTGTGTGAGAAATAAGGGAGGGACAAATGTATGGATCATCCTGTGCCTCAGGGCATCAGGAAAAGCCCTTGACCGAAAAACTGAAGTGCTGTTCCACAGGGAGCCCCTGCACAGGCCCTGGGAACTGGGCTCATCCCAGCTTCCCTTCCAGAGCAGGAGGAACACCCCACAGTGCTGTTGGAGACATTCCTGACGGGAACTGGGGCTGACTGGCACTTTCCTGTTTTCCTGTAGGATGTGGGCCATGACATAAATTGGTTCCAACAGGGTCCAAGATCCCTGTGGGGTCTGTGGCAGGGACAACTCCCAGAGCTGGACAGGGAAGGGAACCTTCACCCACACTCCCAAAAGCTGAGAAAGAAAAACACCTGCCTGCAGCTGGCTGCAGCTCCTGGAGCTCTGGGGATTCTGGCACACTCAGGGACATGGGATAATGCCAGAATCATTCAAACCTTGGGAATAATGGAATAAATACCACCCCTTGAGCCTGTTCCGGGCAGGCTCCTGCCCATCGGCCACTGGCCACAGATGGCTGGAGTCGAAGTGGAAGTGATGGAGGCATCCAGGAAATGCTGATTGTTTTTTCCTCACTTTGGCAATCTGGTCAGGAAAAATACGAATTGAGCTCTTCCAGCAGGGAAACATTTAAGCAAAAGGTGCTGAAAAGAATTGGAGTTTCTGATTTTAAGCCTCCAACTTAAAATTGTCATTGGATTGCCACTGGTCCAAGTTTCATGGACTGGTTTCTGTGGCCAGAAGTGTCCAGTCCTGCTGGAAATGCACTGGACCAGGATGTCATTTTCACTTTATACAGGTAAAGACCCTCTGGATGACCCCCAGTGACCAGAGCGACCAGACTAGTTCCAAGTGTTCTGTTTTTGGGAATAGCACAGGAGCCAGAGTAGCAGCCAGTGCCTTCCTTAGTCCATAAATCCCCAGGATGGACCACAGAGAAAATAACAGGAATGTGGAAATCCCACACACAGGGAGTTTGTGGTGCTCTGGATTACATTTTGGATTTATAATGTTAAAGAGGGGATGTGGAATGGCTTCTTTTTATTGTCATTGTTATCACTGCTCTTGTTGCTATCACTGTTATCCACAGTTATCACTGCTACCACTATCATCAATATTAAAATATTGTATTTGTCTTGGTTTCCGTTATTAAACTTTTCTGATCTCACCCCCCGAGCTGGATTTTTGTCTCTGGTCTCTTCCCTATGCCACGAGGGGTGAGGGAGCTGCTGCTGGTGCCCAGCTGGCTCTGCCCGTGGCCCGGGGCACTCCTGGAACCTCCAAAGGTGATGGACTGGGGCAGTTTTGGGGCTCACAGAGACACCCAGTGCTGTACTGGGGCTCAAAGCTGGGCTCATTTGGCCAAGTACAGAAATAGACATGGGGGGCTTGAAACCAGGGTGCCTCAGACAGCACTTGGGATCTCAGGGAGACCAGGTTCTACCTTTTAGAGGCCTGAAGCAGAGACCATGTCCTGTGTTTGGGAGGTCTTGAAACTGGGGTCAGTCAGCCAGAGTTTGGGCTAAACCAGAAGAGATTTAAGTGCAGCGTTTTGTTAGGCTTGACGGAAAGCCCAGAGGCCGTGTTGGTGCTCCAGGCGGGCTCTTTGGGCCAGGGGAGTCCGTGTCTGTGAGCCCGAGCCGCGCCTTAGGCACAGCCCGAGCCGGGCTGCCCCGGCCGCACCGAGAGCTCCGAAGCAGCGGCGGAGCCCCGGGGCCGCGCTCGGGGCTCGGCGCGGGCACCGGGAGGGGTCCGGGGCTCGGAGCGGAGCCCGGCCCGGGATCCCGGGGGCTGCCCGGGCCCGGCCCGGCCCGGAGCGGCTCCCGCCGGTGCCGGTCCCGGTGCCGGTGCGGCCCCAAGCCCGCCTCAGTGCTGCGGGGCCGGGACCCGCAGCCCGCCCGGAGGGGAAGAGGCGGCACCGCCCGGGGCCCCGGAGACAGCGGCGGGACCCGGAGCCGAGGCCCCGCTCCCGGTGCCGCTCGCAGCCCCGGCCCGGCCCAGGTGAGAGGGGCGGGGCCGGGGACGATGGTCCCGCCGCCAGCCCGGGCAGGGCGGGGCCGGAGCTCTGGGGCGGTCCCGGGGCGGTCCCGGGGCTCTGGGGCGGTCCCGGGGCTCTGAGGCGGTCCCGGGGCGGTCCCGGGGCTCTGGGGCGGTCCCGGGGCTCTGGGGCGGTCCCGGGGCTCTGGGGCGGTCCCGGTTCAGGTGCGCGGGGCCCGGGGCTCTGGGGCGGTCCCGGGGCTCTGGGGCGGTCCCGGGGCTCTGAGGCGGTCCCGGGGCGGTCCCGGGGCTCTGGGGCGGTCCCGGGGCTCTGGGGCGGTCCCGGGGCTCTGGGGCGGTCCCGAGGCTCTGGGGCGGTCCCGGGGCTCTGGGGCGGTCCCGGGGCGGTCCCGGGGCTCTGGGGCGGGCCCGGGGCTCTGGGGCGGGCCCGGGGCTCTGGGGCGGTCCCGGGGCGGTCCCGGGGCTCTGGGGCGGTCCCGGGGCTCTGGGGCGGGCCCGGGGCTCTGGGGCGGTCCCGGTTCAGGTGCGCGGGGCCCCAGTGCGGCTGCGCGGGGCGGGGCCGAGGTGATTTAAGGCCCGGAAAGCGGCACCGCCGCCATTTGCTCTCTCAGCGGTGGGCTCGGCTGCTACTCGGCCGGGCTCTCCCGGCGTGGCTCAGGAGAGCCTCGTCTCGTCTTTTCTTCTCCCTCTTTCTCCTGCTCTTATCCTCCTCCTTCTCCCCCACCTTCTCCCCTCTTTTCTACCCCTCCAACTTCTTTCTCTCTCCCCCCATTCCCCCTCTCCCTCCCATCCCCCCTCCGCCCTCTCCCCTCTCCCCAGCCTCCCCTGCCCTCTCTCCCTGTTCCCCTGCACCTCCCGGACCCCCCCTCGTCCTTTCGGCTGTCTCCTACCCCCTCCCCAGCCCGCCTCCCCTCTCTTGCCCCTGTACCCCTCCTCTGTCCATCATCCCTCTCCCCACCCGGCCTTTCCCTTTCCTCCTCCTTCTCCCCCAAACCCCCCAACCCCTCTCCATACCCTCCCAATCCCTCCCTGACCCCTCCTCTGTCCCCCCATTCCTCTTTCCCCCGCCGCCGCGGGGCTGGGGGCGCCGGAGAATAAAGCCCAGAGGGCCGGAGCCCGGCGCCCCCCGCTGTCCCCGGAGCCCCACCGGGGCCGGGCCCGCTCGGCGGGTCCCCCGGGGCGGTTCTCAAGAGCCGCCGGACGCCGCCGGGGCTGCGGCTTTGCCCCCATCGCAGTGGGGGCTCCCCGGCGGCGTCGGGGCTGGGGGTCAGGGGGGAACCCCTCCTGACGAGGGGGTCCCAGTGTGGGTTCGGGTGGGATGGGCCCCCTCCTCCGGAGGGGGTCCTGGGGGTGGGGAGGTTTAGGGAGGGAGGGGTCCTGGGGTGGGGGTGGGTTGGGGTGGGCAGGGCCCCCTCCGGGGGAGGGGGTCCCGGGGAGGGGGTCGGGGTGGGCCCCCTCCGGAGGGGGGGCCCGGGGGAGGGGGGGACTTCCCCCCTCCAGTCCCCGCCCCCTCCCCCTTACCCCTCCTCCGGACGGGGCTCACCCGGGCCCCCTCCCCGGGACCCCCTCCCCCGGACCGGGGCCCGGGGGGAGGGAGGGGTGGGGGGTGGGGGGGGGGGGCGGGTGGGGGGAAGCAGAGGGGGGTCACGTCACTCTGCAGCGTGAGCACACACGGATCCCCGCACAAACAAACGGCCCCTCCCCTTCTGCCCCCCCCCCCACCCGCCCTCCCCCCCCCCCCCCCCCCCCCGGGCCCCGGTCCGGAGGAGGGGGTCCCCGGGAGGGGGCCGGGGCCGACCCCGTCCGGAGGAGGGGTCCGGGGGAGGGGGCGGGGACTGGAGGGGGGAAGTCTCCCCTCCGCCCCACCCCCCTCCCCCGGACCCCCCCCTCCGGAGGGGGCCCACCCCGACCCCCTCCCCGGGACCCCCTCCTCCGGAGGGGGCCCTGCCCACCCCAACCCACCGCCCCCCCCCAAGCCCCCTCCCCCGGGGACCCCCAGCCCCCCAACCCCCCTCCCGGGGACCCCCAGTGTGATGTAGGGAAAGCCGGAGCCCCGGCGGTGTCGGGCGGTGCATTGGAACGGTGTGGGGGGACCCGCCGAGCGGGCCCGGCCCCGTGTGGGGCTCCGGGGACAGCGGGGGGCGCCGCTCCGGCCCTCTGGGCTTTATTCTGCGGCGCCCCGAGCCCCGCGGCTGCGGGGGAAAGAAGGAGAGGATGGAGGACGGGAATAGGGGGGCAGAGGGGATGGACAGCGGGAGCCAAGGACGGAGGGCAGGTGGGGGGGTCGGGGTGTACCGGGCAGTAGGGAGAGGGGACAGGGGGAGGTGGGCTGGGAAGGAAGGGAGGGTAGAGGATGGAGTAGGAGGAATGAAGGCAGATTGAGGGGAAGGTGGGGGAGAAGGCAGCACGGAAAGGGGGCAGGGGGAGCTGGACTCTGGGGTGGGGAAGGAAGGGCAGAGGAAGTAGAGAGAGGATTGAAGGCAGGTAGGGAGAAACTAGTGGGAGGAAGGAGAGCAGGGAGAGGGGCCAGGTGGGAGCCGGGTGGGGGAAGAAACGTGGAAAGACGAGGAGAAAGGTGGAGGGGTATGGCAGGGTTGGGGTGTGTAGGGGGAGAGGAAGAGGAGGAGTACGGGGGGACCGCGCCGGGCCGGGGGGGGAAGGAGGGGAGGGCTAGGGGGGAGAGGGAGGGGGGGGGGTAGGGGGGGGGAGGGTGTAGGGGGTGGGGGAGGGGAGAAAGGGAGGGGGTAGAGGAGAGGTATAGAGAAAGAGAAGCAGAGAAGAGATAAAAAGGAAGAGAAATAAAGAGCCCGACCCGGCGGCAGCCTCCCCCACCGATCGCTGAGGGGCAAATGGCTCCTGAGGCGATTCCCGGGGCTTAAATCCCCTCAGCCCCGCCCCGCGCAGCCGCTCTGGGGCCGCGCACCTGAGCCCGCCCCGCCCTTCACACCTGAGCCCGCCCCGCCCTTCACACCTGAGCCGGGCCCGCCCTTCACACCTGAGCCGGGCCCGCCCCGCCCCGCCCCGCCCCGCCCTTCACACCTGAGCCGGGCCCGCCCCGCCCCGCCCCGCCCCGCCCGTAAATCCCGGCGGATCCGCGCCCGCTCCGCTTTGGACGGGGGATGCTCATCCCGGGATGCGGCGGGACCGGCGCTCGGAGCGCTGTGCGGGCCCTGGGCCGGGGCTGCTGCCGGTGCTGTGCGGAGCTCGCGGCGCTGAGGTGGGGCCGGGAACGGGACCCGGGCCGGGGAATACGGGTCCGGGTCCTGCCGGTGTCTGCTGGGGGTCCCGGGGAGAGTGGGCTGCGGGTCCTGGAGCCGCAAGACCGGGGCGGGATTGGGGCAGGGATCGGGACAGGAATCGCCGCGGGGAGGCGGAGCCGCTCCGGGACGGGCGCGGACCGAGCCCGGCGCTGCCGCTCCCGCTCGGACCGCGGCCGGTGCGGGGCTGCGCTCCCGCCGGGGCTCCGGGCAGGTCCCGCCGCGGCCGCGGGGAGCCGGGGCTGTGCCGGGGCCGGGCCCGGCAGGAGGCGGCGCTTTCCCGGAGCCGGCGCTGGATCGCGGCTGGAAGCGGGCGGGGCGCGGGGACCGCCCGGGCCGGCCCCGGGACCGCTCAGGGGCGCCGCTCCCTCAGCGCCCCCCGGGAGGGGCGCCCTCTGGCGGACACGGAGGGGCGCTGCGAGTGCGGCGGCCCCCGGTGCGCGCTCCCGCCGGGCGGCGGCCCCCGGTGCGCGCTCCCGCCGGGCGGCGGCCCCCGGTGCGCGCTCCCGCCCGCGGAACGCCCGCCGGGGCTCGGTTCTGCTCGGGCCGCTCATCCAACACCTGCTAGGTGAGGCCTGATGCTCTCCTTCCTCCCCCCACCTTCCCTGCGGGTCGCACTCTCTAATGCAAAACAACTCCGTTTAAAAAGCCGGTGAAAACTGTTTATTTCCAGAGCACAGGGTATCCTGCGTTAGAAAGAGCCACGAGGAGCATCAAGTCTCATGATGGTAAGTGACCGGCCCATGTGGGCATTAAACTCGGAATCCTGCTCCTCTCAGCAGCCTGCTCCAAGTACCTGAGCCAATCTCAGGGTCAGGAGGAAGGTCCTGCCTGGGATGGGAATGGCTGCTGCCAGCAAGGGAATTCCTATGCAAATTGGCAAATTTTTGCTAATGCTGCTTTACACACCAGCCTCTAGAATAGCTCTAGGGCAGAACTGGCTGGCACCTGACATGACAGCACAAAAGTCTTCCCATAATCGTGATTTTCTGTCTTTTCCAGTATTTTCCTGATAGCTTGTAAAGGTCCTTGTGCCATGTCCCTTTCCAGGAGGAAATGAGCAAGCCAAGTCCTGAGGGTTCCCTTGGTCCACGTCCAAAGTTCTTCTGGAGAGTGCCGGGGCTGGTCCCGCCTGCAGAGGGGCGTTTCCTGCAGGTGAGTGTTCACAGCCCAAAACCTCGGTGGGGCTGAGGCCGGGGCTGCTTCTCAGGCCCAGAGCTGCACGGAGCCCTCGGGGACTCCTGCTCCCTGCCAGGAACGTTCCTCGGTGTTCCCGGTGTGTCCCAGCGGGGCGGGAACGCGGGGCGGGAGGAGGCCGAGCCCCAGGAGGGGAAGCAGCCCCTCTTGTCCTTGGCACCTGCAGGGCAGGAGCTGTGCCTCAGTGTCCTGCCTGTGGCAGGCAGCGTGCCAAACGCATCCCGGGGATGGGCGCTGGGGTGCCCGGGCAAGGGGGTAGAATCCACTGAATTCCAGGAACTCTGTCAGGTGCCCCCAGGGACATTGGTAGAATGAACATTTTGAGGTAAAAATGAGGCTATTGGTAGTAGGCAGATGGAAAACCTTGAGGGGAAACATTTGGCTGGGGGATGAGGTTTATAAATAACCAATTCTATGAAATAGGAACTTGTCCTTGTCCACTGAGCTTCCTTGGAACCTCTGCTGCTTCCTGACACAGCTGGGATCAGATAGGCAGCTCTGCATGGGAATACCCACACTCCATGAGGCCATGTGAGGTTATTCCAGTAGGAATTCAGCAGGGAATACAGGGCTATCAGTACAATTCCTCTAAACAGCAAAGCTGATACTGAACCCCAAATCTGGGCACCACACAGGGAACAATCTTTGTGCTGCCCTGCCAGCCAAAGCCCTGGGCTGGGAAATTTCAGCAGCCAAATTTTTTTTACAAGAAAGCATTATTTCTCTACTCTGGAGATTACCACAAGGTTTACCCTAAACATGTTCCCTACCTGTATTGCCCCATTTCCACCTTAATACTTCCATTCTTTACCCTGTGGATGCTTTCAGTTTCTCCCCCCAGTAATTTCCCTACTTGTCCATAACTGATTACCATGAAGTGCATCCTCTCTGCTACAGATCACCTGAGATTTTACCCCTGAAATTTTCTCTACCTCTCCACCACTGAGTAGCTCATTTTTACCTCAAAATATTAATTTTCTACCATGGAGATTCTCTCAAGTTTTATTCCCAGATTTACCCACCTGTCCACAGCGATTTCCTCAGTTTACCTCAGGCTGCTCCTGCTCTTTCCTAGAGATAATCTCACATTTTATCCCCCAGTTTTCCCTACCTGTCCAATACTGATTATCTCCTTTTTACCACAAAATATCCATTCTTTCCTCTACAGATTAACTCAAATTTTATTACAAAATGTCCATTTTGTACCCTCTTTACCAACCAAAACCACACAGGTTATGCCTCTTATCCCCAAAATGTTCATTCTGTCCCCTACGAATTATGTCACATTTTTTCCAAAAACCACTTATTTTTCCTACATAATTACCTCAGGGTTTGCCCTCCAAATTCTACCTAATGTTGATTACTGATCACCTAATTTCTACCTCAATATGTTCATTCTCTGCTCTACAGATCTTCCCAAGTTTCACCCCCAAAATTTCCTTGCCTACACCCAGTGATTGTTTCAGTTTGTCAGTGTTCACACTCTCCCTTGAGATTATCTCACATTTTACCGGCAAAATCTTCCTTACCTGTCCACAATTTATTGCCTTGTTTTTACCCAAAAATATTATTTCTCAACCTTTAGATTATGTCAGGTTTTGCCCCCCAAAATTCCCCTGCCAGTCCATTACTGATTCCCTCATTTTTCCTTTAAGTAAAATTTACTTTTTACCATGGAGCTTTTGTCAAGATTTACCCCCAAAATTTTCCATGTGTACCTAATTTTTACTTCAAAATGTTTGCTCCACAAATTATTCCATACATTTTTTACCCAAAAGCTTCCCAATCTGCCCATAACTGATTCCCTCACATTACCTCAGCATATTCATTCTCTCCTCTAGAGATTAGCTCAGATTTAGCCCCCAAATTTGCCCTACATGCTCAGTACTCATCACCTCATTTTTCCCTCAAAGTGTTCATTTACTCTTGAGATTTTGTCAAGTTTTGCCTCCACAATTTTCCTTGTTCACTACTGAGTTCCTCATTTTTACTCCAATATATTAATTCTGTCCCCTACAGATTACACTGAGTTTTACCCCCAAAATTTTCCTTCCTGTACAATATTAACTCTTTTCTACACCACAAATCTGCATTCTCTCCCCCAAACATCACCTCAGCTTTTCCCTCAGAAATGACACCTTGCTCCCCTCGACATCCCCTCACATTTTCCTACACAAACAGTTCAGTGTCCCCTCCCAACTGCCCCAGGTTTTCAGCTAAAAATGTCACCTCTGTCCCCTCTGAGTTATCCCAGGTTTTCCCAGTTAGGAGCTGCAAGGAATTCAGGCAGGGCAAATGACAGCAGGGAACAGCTGTAAATTCAAAGGCAGAAAGAGAAGATCTACCAGCAAAGGGGGAAGGTTTCAGAAAACATTTCTGCAACTAATAACTAATAATTATTCATTCCCCAGTGAGAAGAACACAAACTCACAACCATTAAGGCCTGGCAGTTCCCTGCAGTGAGAGCTCAGCACACATCCAGAGGCAATTCCAGCATCTGAAAGGAAGAAGAAAAAGGTGATTTCTTCTCTTTTGAAATTATTTCAAGTTCTCAGACCCAAACCAACCTTGCCCTTGATTTTGGCTGGGTGAATCCTGAGCAGTGGGCACAGGTCCTGTCATTCCTGCCGATGGGAGTGATGCTTTCTGGGGAAATCAGCTGATTTCCAAAGTTCACTGCCTGCCCCATGCCTGATCTGCACAGGAGAAAACCTCTTCCATGAAGGGATTTTGCTCCATCTAATCCCATCTGCCCAGGCTGTTCCATGTGGATGTTGCCAGGCTGGGGCAGCACAGGCAGATGCAGCTCTCAGCCCTCTCTGCTCCAAACACAGCTCTGGGCTCCTCTGCAAACTCCTCTGCTGTGAGGTTTTCTCCAGGAGAACTCAAGGAATGGCTCAATGGCAGATTAAGTTATCAGAGAGGGAAGTAAAGGATAAATATTCCTGTAAGAGCCTTTGGGATCTGCTGGGCTGAATTGGGAAGGGGACATTCGTTCCCTGCAGTGCAAATGCACAACAACCTCCAACACAAAGCCAACACTGTCAGGTGGGGTCTGAAAGCACCACTTGGACAAACCTCATTGTCATTCTTCCTTTCAGGGACTGTTTCATCAACCTCTGAAGCTGACAAGCCCAAAAGCTCTGGAGTCTGTCTGCTCTGGAACACAAGGATACTCCCAGGGATGAGGCACATTCCCAGCAAACGCTCCCAACATGGCACAGAGGCACCACTGGAGCTCGTGTTGGGGCTGGGAAGGGCTGCCAGGAGGACACAGCCCTCAGCTGGGGTGGCAGTGGCAGTGACAGCAGCAAATTCCACAGGCTGATGGCACAAGAGAGGGACAAAGGCCAGCAATGGCCACGGAGCTGCAGGTTTCATTGTGCTCCCTGCGCTGCCACATCCCGGCAGGAAAGCTCCAGGGGGGACAGAAACTCCCTGGGTGCACAAAGTGCAGCCTCTGTGCCCCTGATCCTGCTGGAACTCAGCTGTGGGGCCAGCCCCCAGGGTAAACACTGCCCTGCCTGCAGCAGCCTCAGGCACTGCCCCATTCTCAGCTCCCCCTGCCCCGAGGCTGCCACCACATTCCTGACCAGGAGCCAAAGGCCCCTTGGGACAGGGCTCTCTCTGTGTCTCAGCCTTGGGGACTGCAGGGACCAGGCAAGGACAGCCTGAAACCAGGGCAGATCCCTCTGGGGACAGCTGGGGACTCACCCCACACCACGGGCAGGACCAGGGGCCCTCCAGTGCCGGCTGGAGCCTGTTGGGTTTGGCTGCTCAAACACCAAAGCTTTGGGCAGAGATGGGATGAGTTAAGTGGTTTTTCCTGTCCTGAAAGAGAGGAGAAAATGGAAATTAGGTCCACTCTGGAAGTCAAAGGCTCCTGGCTTTCCCACTTCTGTTCTGATTGCCCACTGTGGGGTTCTATCCATAAAAAATGAGAGGTGACAGCAAATAAAAGTGCCCCTTGTCAACATTTTATTCCCTACTATTTCAGTACATAAAAAGGATGCCATTTTTCCTTATTGCATTCTTTGCCTAATTTTAACAGAACCATTTTCATTCCAGGCCCCACTTTGGGGGTTCCTGAATCCTTTGCCATTGTAGTTTGGACAAAGGAAGAGAAGGATCTGTTCCCCACAGGGATCATCCAACGGGGAACAGCCCCTGTGCCAACCCCAGCCTGGGCTGAGCAGGCTGCCTCACTCCCCCATTCTGGATCCTGGCTCCACTCCAGTCTGAGTTTTCCCCCATTTTCCATGCCTAGAGACAGGAAATTGTCCTGGTGAGGGTGTAAGACCTTCAACTGCACATTGATCTGGGGGCTGTGCTGGGATTCCAGCAGGGAATTCATAGTGTTACAAATAAAAACCATTCCAGGGAGCAGCACTGACAAGCTGGGAGCTGCTGCTTCACCACACGGTGTCAGCAACAGAGAGAAAACACAAAATGTGTATCCAAAATCGAGGATAAAATGAATAATTCCTCCTGCTTTTAGTGGGACCAGGGCTAATTCTGCCCTGGAGTGACAAAGAATTTCTCCCTCAAACCCCCAGAGACCCCTCAAAAAGCCAAAGTGCAGCAGGGAAGGGAGGAAGGAAAGGCACCTCTGCCTCACCTGCTGGGAACAGCACAGGTCCTGCTGCTCCTGGGGACTGGGAATGTGTCCAGAGCCAAAAGCTCCTTCCCAGGCTGGAGGGGCTTTCCTGAAGCATCACCTCTGGGAAGCAAAGGGCTATGGAAGACATGGAATGGGAATTTACAATAACAGTAATAGTAACAATAGTAACAATTGCATTAATAATAATAATAACAACAACAACAACAATAAGGAAGAGCAGCAAAGAGAGCAACAATAATTCCAAGGGAGGATGCTGAGCTTTAAATGAGGTTTGAGTGAGGCAGCTTCTCCTGGGCTCTCTGAAGCACAGCTCCAGGCCTGGGATTCCAGGAGCAGGGCAAACTGCCACTGTCCAATCCCTGGATTTGCCTCCTGCCAGCACTGGGCACATTGGGATTGCTTGGCTCCAGTGCTGCTGCCTCGAGGGATTGGGAAAATGGGCATTAAACCCCTTCCCACAGGGCTGGCTCCGAGCTGCGGCTGGGGAAAGCATTGGGCACCTCTGGCATTTCCATGAAATCAGTTTCCATCATTCTGAAGATACCCTGAATAAACCCAGGGCACAGAAATGAACCATTCTCCATAAAGACAGCCCCAGGGAACACACAGTCATTCCTATGCCTGGCCAAACAAACCAGCAGCCAGTTTTTGGGGAGACTCCAGACTCGTCTCCCTCCCTGGCTGTAAAACACTTGCAGAGGCTTTGGAGTTCATACAAGCTTGTCAGGATTTGGATATTACATTTAAATTCCATTTGTATACTAAGGAATTTGAAGTCTCCTAAAGGCACCTCCACTCACACTTTAATTTTAAACCCTCTACCAGTGGTGAATTTGGATGTTCTTTTCTTAGGAACACCCCACCTTCCTTAGGGAACTCCATATGGGAGATAAAATAAATGTGGACAATATTTTGGAATGCAGCTTCCAAGTCAAGTTCCCTGCTAGGAAATTACTCCAGCTCTCTCCTACCTCAGGCTGTTTTAAACACAGCCTGGCCAGAGTAAGAAAATAGAATCAAACCCTTTGTTCCATTGGCCCCACACCCCAAATTCCCATGGGACAGACAAGTCCCTCTCCCTGGAAGGCAGCATCTCCTACCTGGCCTTGTGCAGTCCCCAGCCTTTGGTGGCCGCTGTCTCCATCCTCCCACACCTCCTCCTCTTCCTCCTCAGCAGGGTTGGCTTCCTCATCCTGCAGAGCCAGCACAGGGACAGTCACCAGCCCGCTCATCCCCAGCCTGGGCAGCAGGGACGGGCTGGTGGCACCCTCTGGATGTCACCCCTCTGCCTGTGCCAGCCCTGCTCCGCCCCCGTTCCCGTTCCCGGCTCCGCAGCTCCTGTTAACGGGATGTGAAACCACAAACGTTTGCTCTGCTGCGTGTTGGGACAGCAGAGACTGCCCCGAGGCAGCGGCAAAGCTCCTGTTCCCACATCCTCTGCCTCCCACAGCCCTGCTGGGGCTGGACAGAGCAAAGGGAACTCCTCAGTTCCTGCTGGAATTTCCCCCTGTGCCCATAAACCCCGAGAAATCGCGGCTGCTCCATGCCTGGAAGTGTCCAAGGCCAGGCTGGATGGGGCTTGGAGCAGGTGGGCTGTGGATGGAATGGCAGGGGATGGAATGAAATGATCCTTAAGGTCCCTTCCCATTCAAACCATTTGGGGATTCTGTGATCTCTCCATGTATTTATTTTGCACCATTTCCTCTCAAATTTAAATTCTCAAATGTAGACCATTTGTTAAAGGAATCATTTAAAAATGATCCCAGGATTTAAAAAGGGAGCGTCAAACGAACATGAATCATTCCTACACCCATCAAATCACTATTAACTGGAAGCTATTCCCTCATCTCTGTGCTTGTTTTGCTTCCCTGGAAGACCTTATGATCCCAGAGTCTCTCAGAGAGATGTACTGGGATTACTGGAAGGTTTGCTTGGTTAGAGAGCTAAGGAGGTTTACAACACTTGTCCCTCTCTATCTTTATACTTTAACCAGCTTTCCCCCGGAGCAGCGTTGTGGGAGAAGTTTGGAATTATTAGAAATGGATCAGGTTCACATTTTTTTCTCACTCTTTTCCAACTACTTCAAAATCCTTGGAACTACTCTCAAGCAAACCCTAGCAAACTACTGTGAAAACATCAATCAGAGGAACATCTTGAAAAGAGAAAACCACATCCAGCAGCAGCCAAAACATTCCCATTTCTGTTCTTACCTGGTCTCCAGGTGCTCCTCCCAGAGCTCCACACAGCCGCTGCCATTCCATGAGGGTGAGGAGGCAGTTTTGGACGTGTTCTTTGCCGTGCAACGGGACAACGGAGTCCAGAGAGTTTTGGTCGTCCCTTCCAAGCCACCCCATGAGTCCATGGTACGAGTGGGCCCGGACCCGTGTGGGGCTCCGGGGACAGCGGGGGGCGCCGGGCTCCGGCCCTCTGGGCTTTATTCTGCGGCGCCCCCAGCCCCGCGGCTGCGGGGGAAAGGAGAGGGGCAGGGAGAGAGATGGAGCATGGGGGGAGGAGGTGGGGAAGGGAAGGGGGCTGGGGTGGGTGAGGGAGCGGGATGATGGAGAGAGGAGGATAGAGGGGGAAGAGTCGGGTTGTGAAGTGGGGCAGGGAGGGGGGCGAAAAGAGGATGGGGAGGGTCGGGGATGTGCAGGAGGCTGGCAAAGGGGGAGAAGAAGGAAAGAAACTGACATAAGGGGGACACGAAGAAGGATAAAGGAGAAAGTGATGGGGGAGAGAGGTACAGGACGTGGGAGGTGGGGGGGGCCTCACCCGGGCCCTGCCGGGGGAACTTGACCCTGCCGCACACCCCACAAGCTCTGAGGGAGCAAATGGCGCCGGAGGCGATTTCGGGGGATTAAATCACCTCGGCCCCGCCCCGCACACCTGAGCCGGGCCCGGCCCCGCCCTGCCCGGGCTGGCGGCGGGACCATCGCTCCCGGGCCCGCCGCTCTCACCGGGGTCGGGCCGGGGCTGCGAGCGGCACCGGGAGCGGGGCCTCGGCTCCGGGTCCCGCCGCTGTCTCCGGGCGGTGCCGCCGGGAGGGCCGCGGGTCCCAGGCCCGCCCGGCGGGATTTCCATGAGGACTCAGCAACCAACTAATGAAAAAAATAAATTGCACAAACCAGAATAAAATCTAATTGACTTTTTTTTTTCTTTTTTTTTTTTTTTTGAAGGAAAAAGAATCTCTTTTGGAGCTAAGGCTGCTCAATATTTAAGGGGAAATCAGGTTAAAACAGGTCTTTTATCTCTGACTGTTTATCATGTGTAAGTTGATAGATGCTAGATCATTCTGCTGTCCTATATACAAAGAGAAAGGTCTCCAGTTCTCCTCCATCCCTTCAAAACCAAACCTAGAAGTATCCTCCACACTCCGGCAACCCATGTGCCAGAAGCATTTTTCCCTCAGAAGCAAAAAAAAAAAAAAAAGCAAAAGGATGCATTTGCTGCCAGTTATACCAATGATACTTGATGAAATCCATGAGGTTATTCAGTTCTAAATGGGGACAGAATTTGAGCAAAATTAATTTTCAGACAGCTGGGAATTTTGCAGTCTGTTTGTTATCTCCTGCAGGTAAAATGTCTGTACTCACTTGATTTTTTCAATTCCCTGCTTGCACCTCCTGGTTTCAATTCAGCTTTAGAGTTTCCCCTGGCAGTTGAGAGGCTTCTTTACTTCTAGAGGCCAAAATGAAGGTGGAACAGGCTCATGCCATATCTGTGTTACATCAGGAGAGGGTGCTCAAAGCTGGAAAGCTATGAGGATCCTCTCCCTTGGCATCTGTGCCACTCCCAGCTGTAAAACCTCAAATCCACACTTACCACGGCCACACTGAAACTGCTCTTTCTTCCCATACAGATTTGCTGACCAGGTTTTTATAGCTCTGCATTACTATTAAAAAAGTATCATTCTAAGCTGGTACAGAAATAAAACCAGAACTTGACTGGGGATGGAGTGAAAGAGATTTCTTATATCTACTTGTAGAGTTAAACTTCCAAAAGCACTTGAATGTCTTTGGAGTATAAGGATGAGACCTTCAAGGTATGTAGATATTTATTTGCCATCAAAAATACACTCTAAGCTGATCCAATTTTCTAAAAACATTTATATCAGTACATTTTCCTTTCTTATGCAGATGTTTCTAAATGAACATGACTGTTGTCCAAGGATGCAAAAACTCTGTCACCCTTCACAGCCCCAGCAGACAAACCAACCTGTGCAAGCTCACATGGACTTGAATTTAAAAGGTTAAATTTTCTTCTTGTTCCTTACACAATTTTCTTAATTTCTTACCAAAAAAACAGGAGTCAAGAACACAGGATCTGGAGGCTTTAACGGGCAATAGCTGGAAGCAGCTGAGCTCTGCCTGCTGCCAAGTTTTATTATTGTGTTGTGCTTCTTTTCACAACAACCACCACTTCCACAGACACCATATTTACCAAACATCATCTCCTTTGAAATTAAACACTCGTAACCCTGAAAAACACCAAATCCCGTGGCTGTATGTCCTGATGAGATCTGGGAGAAAACAAAGACTTTTTTGATGGGACCAGTCCCATTCCAAGAGCATGGGAAGCACACTGGTGAGGGGAAGGAAAGCACCAAGAGCTGAGCACAGATTGCAGTTGTAGGGAGCTCATAAATCAGTGTGCCAGCAGAAATCCAGAGTACACAGCAGCAGAGGGAAGGCAGACAGACAGCAGAGCACTGGCAGGAATGGCACAGCCACCAAGGAAACAGAGCAGAGGAAAAGCACTCCAGCTTCTCCCCACATCAGCAACCCTCCCACGAGCAGCATCAGCACAGGGGGCAGGCTCAACCCTCAGCCTTGCTGGCGGCCAGGGATTTTGGGTTAGCAGTGAGCAGCTGCCAGAGAGTTCTCAGAATCCTGTGGAAAATGCTTATTGGAGATATCCCAAAGCTGCTGGAGGGATTCTTTGTATGGCAAACACTGGCTGCATTCCCCACCCTCCATTACCACACTGTAATTCCTGAGCAAACAGCTTTGCTGTGGGAAGTAGGAAAGTTTCCATGTCCTGAGCTTGATCTTCAGCACAAACACAGCTCCTGAAGTGCAGGAGGCCAGGCCAGCATTCCTCAGGGAGAGGAGAGTGGGACTGAGCATGGAAATGCTGGGACAGGGACATGTATGGCCCAAGAGGATGAAAGCCTCAGTGGGAATAACATGTGCTCTGATGTTCCTGCAGATCCCAGCAGTCACTCTTTGGTTTCTTTCTCCAGGAGCATGAAATGCTCACAGCCATGCTCTCAGCTGGTGGAAACCAGCCTAGCTTTTGGCTGCCAGCTGGGGAAGAGATTGTTTGATGGGAAGTGCAAACCTAGACAAGAGCATCAAATATTTCCTTCTCTCTGCTACACTTGAAGACAATATCTCAGGAGCTGTTTTGCCTGACAGATAGCAGATAGACAGCTAAACTATTGCACAATTAGTGGGTTTATGACACAGACATTTGATGACAAAGTCCTTAATGTGATCGGTCCTTGTTTACCAGTGACAAAGGAAACAGCAGGTCCTGAGCGTGGAACCTCCTGGCTGGCAGGACAAGGGCCTGGTAGCACATTCCAGCTGTTTGTGCAAAGAGAACAGAGCAGAGCCAAGCACTGAAGTCAGCTCCTACATAGTCACAGGAGCACCTGCAGGCTCAGAGGCACTTGCTGACACCCTGCTGCAACACCCTAATGGGAAGAGCCAAACAACACTGGACTGTGCAACTCGACTGCTCCCAGTGAGCTGGGATCTCTGCTGCCAGGCCAGGTCAGCTGCAGCTCTGGTGTACCTTGCAGCCAGTTTAGCAAAGGTGATGTCAAAGGACCCAGGAGGAACAGGCAGGAAGGTGGAAAGATGAATTGCTTCACCCTGAAAATCCTAAGTGTTATTCCAAGGTCTCACTAAATGGTTAAATTAGCTGTAATATCTTCTGGCCTTATTTGCTGCATTCAGACAAGAAGGACAGATAACCTCACCCATCTGCATTCCAGTTTTCCCCCTGAGCAGAAAGATAGGCTTCATGTCAGCAAAGAAACTGAGATTGTTCCGTTGGTACATTTTAGGGGTATGTACCCAATCTCCTTTACACCTCAGTGTCCTCTGTCCCTGCATCTGTGTGAGACATGTAGACTGACACCTCTGCTGCTGGGGGTGATGAGCTCTCTGAGGAAAAGGACACTCCCAGCCCTTGGTGGTGACTGTCTGTGTCAGAACCTTCTTCCTCCTCCTCCTCATTCTTTTGCAGATCTTGGTCACTGTCATCATCATCATTAACATCATCTGCTGCGTTGTCCTCAATCACTTCAACCCTTTCTCCAGCCTCGGGGTCCACATCAGTCTTAAACCACACAGCTTTGTAGCCATCATCTGCCACGTGCCTCTCTGTTTTGAGGATTGACTTCACTTCTTTCTCTTGTCCAGCCTCTTCTTCCTTGTCTTCCTCTTCCTGGTCAAAGATGACAGTGGAAGCTATGGAACCCTTTGGGAGACTGTCTGTTTCCTCTGCACTGGAGAAGTGCAAGGCAAGTGCTGGCTGCTCTGGCACAGGAGTCTCTGGCTGGACACTGCTGGTTTCTGATGTCTCGTGCTGCTTGGGGCTCACACCTGGCTGTTCATCTTCCTGGTAATACTTGTTCTCGTGACCCTCAGAGATTTCCTTGGAGAGCTACAGGAGGAGAGACACGTTGTGACTGTAGTGGCAGGAAAAGAAATGGGGAGCAGGAGGGAAGGGGTGACTGCAGTGACTGAGCTCCTGCTCAAGGCAGTTCAGCTTGGTTTGCAGCCAGACCTGTTTGAAGCCAGGGAAAGCTGCAGATCCCTGGAAGAGACATTCTTATTGGCTCCATTTCTGGAGTTTTCTCAGCTAAGCGGGCTCATTCTCCAGGAGGGCTGAGCACCAGCAGCACACACGTGGTGGTTTGTACCCACCCCATTCTGCAGTGGGATTTCCCTCACTCAGGGTCTTTTGTGACCCACCTGAGCTATGTGCTCTGCACTCAGGTCTAGGCTCCTGGCAGGCCCAGCCTATGGCACAGACCAACATCTGGTCAGACAAATTACACCCTAAACTTGCCAGTGACCAATCTGCCAGGGACCTGAGAGGTCCAAAATTAAATAGCTCAGGTGCAGGTAAGTGTCTGAGCCCAGGGGACTCTGTGTGGTGTCTCTTTTATATGAAGGGACTCTCCTCTCCTTTGACTATGGAGGATGGACAGTGGTTTATACCACAAACAGATGTTTTTCAGAGACAGCCCCTGATGTGTGCCATCACTTTTATCCTAGATTTTGTACTCCATGGAGCTGTGGTGCTCTCCTTACCATGTCTGCTCATCATCCACCATACAGCTCCAGCCTCAGGGGCAGAAAGAACAGCAGCAAACACCACCAAAGTGGTGCTACCTCTGCAGACTTTGTCTTGGGAGTGATTCACCACCTTCACACAAATGTGGGGTACTTGGGAAGCCCAAAGCTTCCTCAGATCCCACTTTATAACTCTTAGAAGTTCAGGTACAAACAAGGCACTTACCTTTTTCTTTACCAGGTGTTTGAAAGATTTTCTGTGCCATCTACTGGATTTCCATACCAGCACTCCAAGGAAGACTAAGGCAATTAACAGCAGTGCTGCTAATGTGCCCCCTAAGATAGCCATGTCCTGAGCAGAGTACATCTTGTGAGAGGGGGCTACGGCTGTGAGAAAAACAAACCAGTGTTACAAAGCCTAAAACTGGCAGGCAGCATTTTCCAACACAACCTTTCACTGTGGGAGAAGCTCCAATCAATTTTTGAAAGGCAAGGAAGCATCTTGTGCTGCAGAATGTGACAGTCATGTGTCTGATACCACAGAAAATCTTTTTTTGCTGTTCTAAAAGCAGAGGGCTTCTTTTTTAATTACACAGAATATTGTCATTTCCAATAAATTCCATGCAGTGGAAATAGCAGCCATTGACAGGAGAGTGACTTTTACCCCGTGATTTAACTAAGTTAATAAATACCTGACTGCATCAGGCAAGCAGATGCCACATGGAGTAAAGTTATTTAGTTCTTTGATTTTCCCACTTTACCCTTTTACACCAGAATGCAAAAATGAGGTACGTCTGTGTATGAAAATGCAAAGCTTCCTTCCATCTGGAACATCCCCTCCAATGCAGATGAGCACATCAAAATAAGAAACAAAAAACCAGAATAGGAAATAGGAAAAGCATTAGAAAGTCCCCAGGACAAGAAAACCTTTTTTGCCCTTTTGTAGCTGTAGCAATTTTGCCCAGTCTGCTCAGGGGTAGCTTCTGCTTCCATCCACTGGTCAGTGTCAGGTACTTGTACAGAGACTGACACCAGAGTGGAAAGACAGTACCATTCTCAACTTTGCTTGGTGGTGGTGGAGATGGGCTTCTTTAATTTTTCCAGTTTCATTGTGTAGTGAAAATGACTGTCATTAATGATTAATGAAACAAGGATTTGCTCTCCTGCTGACTTGTTTCTTATAATGGAATTAGAGTATTCCCTCTGCATTTGATTCCACCCTCAGTTTATCATTAACACCTTGGCAAGGATTTAGGACCTCAGGGAATTTTTGCTGCTTCGTCCTGTCTCCTGAGGAGCCACAGGCCACAGGGAGTCACAGAGCTCTGTAATTCTGCATATTCGACAGCACCATTGCTTTGTGTGGCTTAAGCAGCAAGAGCAACATTTCTAAATTGCCCAGAAGTGTTGGCACATGCTTGGAGCATTTGTAATTCTGTGAGCTCACACATGGACTAGTTTTATGCTGTGCTGTGCCCTTAAATGGAGTTTCAGTGGTTTTTAGCTGTGAAGTGGCACTGCCTTTAGGGAATCCAAATTTAGACCCAGGAACCCACTTGTTTTTCCCACACCACAATGGTGGTCATCAGAGGGTGAAGTGATGGAACTTCAATCACACATCATTGTGTAGAATCCAGTGGAGTCTGGGCATTGTCTGCCTATCCTGTGATAAAAATTCATTGCTACTGGTTATCTGAACTTAAAGCATAAGAAGTTTCATGAACTTCAATCCTAATTTATTTATAAGACCAATTTAAGAGTCATTTCTCAGCAGTATGGAAGTGTTTTCACATTGACAAGGTTAAACAATAGCCAGAGGGTTATATATGAAGCCTCATGTCTCTCTTATTACTCATGGGCCGTTTCTCCTGTAAGACCATAAAATCCTGGTGTAAAAGACCCTGACCTGACCTGACCTGAGTAGAAAAGCCTTGGTTCCTGGGCAAGCCTGGCTTTGGGGTGTGCCAGCTGCTCTCTGCTCTGCCTCAGACAGGCAAGAACATTGCAGTTTTCTCTGTGTTTGGCTAAAAAGGAGCAATGATATACTGAGGTCTGCTTTGCCATGAAAATACATCTTGGGTTGTTTCCCAGCATGAACCAATCCCAGTTTTAGCTTTGGAACAAGAAGAAAAGACACTCTAATACACAGCACCACCAAAGTCTCAGGAGGCTTTTCAAGACGTGTGCTGACTATGCTGTGAGAATTTTGTTGGGGTGTTTTCCCTCTTAAAGCCATCACAGAACCTCCTGTGGGTTTGGGATTTGCCTCAGCCCAGACCCACGGACTTCAGCAGGTGACCCATTATGGCCAGTTTACCACAGAAATAAAAAAGACTCCCCAGAGCAGAAAACAGAGACCCACCCCCAACCTACCTGTGGCAAGGATGACCTCCACCACAATTATGGTGCTTGCCTCCTCCAAGCTCAACACATCTTTTCCAACAGCCTATGGAAACATGGGAAAGAGATGGCTTAGGGACTTCCAGATCTCCAGCTCACTCTCAAGGTCTGTGGGGGGGCCCTTTGAGGAGAAAGTACCTTGTCCCTGTCCTCACCACAGCCATTCAGTGTGGCTGGACAGCCTGGTCACAGGGGAACAAGAGCTCTGAAGATGGGAGTGGATGAGCTGAACCACGCCCCTGCTCTGTGTTCAGCTCCCAGCACAGGGCAGAGCACAGGTTCTGGGGCAGTGTGGGGCAGGAGCAGCAGGTGTTGGCACCTCTCTGTGCCCGTCCATGGAGCTCCAGCAGTGCTGTGGCCAGGCTGGTTCAGACAGCCCCAAGGACATGGCACTGTACCAGGCAAGCCTTAGGCAGGCATGTGGACAAAGGGAACATCCAGCCTCTTACAAGGCTAAAGTTATTGACAGCTTCTTTGACCCAAGCAAAAAGAGGATTTGGATTCCTCCTTCCCACACCCCTGACAAATGCCCAAGAAAGGTGCCCTACCTGGATGGTCACAGTTCCTGGGGACTCCAGCATTTTGTTGGTCAGGATGAGCCCATCCCTGGTTGCGATGAAATCAGTGCTGTTTTTGAGATAGTACTCAATGTTGGGATTGACTTTCTGAAAGGCCAGAGAGTGGGTGATCAAACCACACTGTGCTTCACATGCATCTTCCCAACAACCCCTTGGCAGGATTTGTCCAAAACACCTGAGGTACGAGCAGGTGCGTAGAGTAATAAATAAACCTGGGCTGAGCAGGTGAGAAAGGCTGAACTCAACTGCATTCAGCTTGTGGCTCAGAGGCCAAGAACGTACCACAAAAACCATAAAAAAAATTAAAATCCCAAGTCTTAATCCAGGTTGTGTTGGAAACTTTAGTACTTGTCCAAGCAAAACACACCTATGCAAGTGATGTGTGTGGGGAGTCCAGCAGCTTCTCCCCATTACATCACACATAAGTGGTTCTGGTATCTGTGCAATTTCCAAGGGAATATAACATGGAACATTAGAGGACAACATGTGTTTGCCTCTCCACACCTCCCCTCCCTCGTGTTTCCTGATCCTGCTTTAAGCCTGAAGCAGTGAGACAGATCACAGAGCACTTTTTGTTTCTTACATCAGGGAAATCCTCATCCATTGCCATTATCACCAGGGGGGTGGAAGGATCTCCAGCTTGGTAGACGAAGCTTCTCTGGGGCAGCCCAACAAACACTGTCCCGTTGTAGACCCCCTTCTCGAAGTAGGGTGGAAAATTGCTTTTATTGATGACCTTGATCACTACAGTGGCTACAGAATATTTCCTTATGTTGCTGGCCTGGGTGGCCTGGAGAGAAAAAGAGAGAGATGCCAGATTTCTGCCCTGGTGAGACACAAAAGGACAGGCTTGATCCAAAGCCCGTTGCAATTCCCAACTCAGCAGAACACGCCCAGGGTGAATTTCCTTTGCGGTCACCACCCACACCTGAGGGGAAACTCCCAACTGCTGCAGGAGCTTTGCTTGTGGCTTGGTGCAGGACATAGGTCAAACTGGGCCCTTCCAAAGAAAGGGAGTAACTGAGTCATATTTGAGGCCACTGACTCCTGTCACAGCCAGGCTGCTGCTTCCTAGGAATCCAGCTGTGCTGGGTGGCTGGCTGTAACAGTCATCACTTACCATAACTTGCAACAAAAAGGAACCTGGGGACGTCACTATTTCGTTCATGGTTAGATTCCCTGTGTCTGCATCCACTGAGAACACTTTGTTTGTATTCCCTAGGGAAAATGCAAAAACCATTCAACCATCAAATTCCTTCATAAAGCGACCTGGAGCTCACAGACTCATTCTTCCACGTCTTAGTGAAAATACCCTCAAAAATGCTGTTTTCCTTGCCTGCCTGGCTGCTTCAAAGACTGGGAGTGCTGGCCAGGGATGCAGAGGGATGCATTAGGTATGTGTGAACCCAATTAAATGAGGTAGAACAACAAAGCTTTGCATTTCCAGTGCCTAGGCCCACAGATTGCCAGTCTGAAGTATGATAAATGCTCAGAGGCTCTGATGCAATTTGAGGACTGAACATCTCCATCCAGTTCCCAGATTGCTCTGGGAATGCTTATTTCTCTATACTGATTACAAAGGGATTCTAAACACAAACCTTGTATTTATGTACAGGTAGAAATCAGATTCCTACATCTGTATGGGAATCATAGAAGTACCTGTGTTGGATACAGGTAAGATAAGCAGAATTTTTAGTTCTCTTCCTCACCCTGAGACATTGTGGGCTCTCTCTTGACAAGGATCTGAATCACTGACTGTGGGGAGGGAGGCCACACTCCATCCAAATGCCAGTGGAATTTAATGTTCTTTAATACATTTGGCATCAGGAGAACATTCACAACTGTGCTGCCATGAAGCATAATAGGTAAAGGGAGAGGAACACTTCACTTGACCAATATGACCTTTGCCTTGATTCTTCTGGAATCAAGACCAAAACAGGGCAGATGAGATAGTGGCAATGTGCTGGGGAATAAAAACATAATTCTGGGCAATGAATAGAAATTAGGCTGATAATGTGGGAATTTTAGGTATAGCTCAAACACTGCATGGAAGTAGCATGACCAGATTGACAAAATCACATCTAAAAACTTAGACGCAAAACATGTCTCATCTCACAAAAAACCAAAATATCTTTTTGAAACAATTTCATTGAGATTGGTTTGTGGGACTGTAATTATATTTTTTCTTCCTCTCTGTACAGTCTGTTTCTTCTACAACAGTGTTCTGTGGCTCTAGTTATATTTCTGTGGCAGAAACGGAGGGGCAAATCCCAGGCCCTCCCTCTTGGCAGGTACCACAGGAGACATGAACAACGTCCCTTGTGGAAGGTGACAAGGTCTACTCACCCCCGACAATGCTGTACACGATCCTGTCGCTGATGGTGTAGTCAGGGTCGACAGCATAGATGGGTCCTGGCTCCAGGAGGAGCGGGTCAGTCTGCAACAGCGAAACAAACAATCACACACCACAGGGTAGGGCCAGCTCAGCAACTGGAGCTCTCCCAGCCCACAGCACATCCCGTGGCTCTGCCTAGACAGAATGGGATTTATTGCTGGGAGGTGTCTGTGACAGGGCAGAGGTGAGAGAGCCTTGAGCTGGTGTTCCAGCTCTTGCCTCTCCTGTGATGTGCTGTAGGAGCAGAGACAAGCAGTGCTGCTTGGGGTGGGAACTGAAGATGATGAAGACTCCCTATTCTGAATCATCTGCATTGTACTGGAGACCAGCACAAGCTCGTGGAAATGATTCAGTGCTTCCCACTGGGAACAGCGCCAGGGGCACTGTCTGAGCCCTCCTGCTCACCAATTTCTCGGAGATGTTGACCCTGCCGGAGTAGGGGCTGCTGATGCAGACACTGGTGTCATTGTAGAGCTGGGTGCAGGGCAGGAACCAGGGTGCCCGGGTGTCACTCTGCTTGATGCTGATGGTTATTGTTGCAGTGGCTGTGTTGGTGGGCTCAGGGCTGTTCTCAGGCCTGTCCTGCTCCCAAGGCAAAGCACACACATGAGACACAAGTTTCACTGCCAAAACAAGGGCCCATCTGCACAAAAACAGTGGACTGGGGCCCTTTAGCCATTGTTATTCCATTCTGTTTAATTGGAAATTTATGTGAGAGTAGCTAAAGCAGTAGGTTATCTTCTTCTGCTGACAGAAGTGGGCTGACTGCAGGTCTGTTACTCGAATTATGGAGAGGGAAAGGCTGCTCTGAATGCAACCCCCCAGCCCCCTGGCCCCACCCTCCCTCCTGTTATCTGGGGGATGTCCCATCCAGACTCATCCTTCAGGTAAGAGCGACCATGCAAATGAGGCATTCTGTTTTTCCCAAACCACTTACCCTTGCATACAAGAGCAATGTTGTAGAATTAAATTTGTCATAGTCCAATGCTTTTTGTAAATAAATTTCCGGGTTGTTAACTCCTCGTATGGCAAAATAACCGTCTGTGTTCTGGCAAGGAAAAAGGAAAAATCCTATAGCAGACTCAATAACAGACACATTCCAAATCCTATTCATTGCTGTCTTTGTCATCCCAGCTGGACCTTTAATCTTGAGGAACTTGGATGAGGGGTGCTGTGGGAAAGTCTGATCGACTTAATTTTTGGTACTGCGCACTGGAATTGCCTGGCTTGTCAGAAAGGTTTGTTCTTGTGAATTTCCTCTCACAGACCTCCTGCTTTGACTGCCCACCTGCTCAGCAGCTTCTGGATGAAATAGATTACATTCTTTATTTCCTATATTTAGCAACTTGCCAACAATCCTTGATTTTGGGTCCCTAATAGCCAACAATTTCACTTCCATGCACAAAAAAGGTCAAAGATGGCTCAGCCTTTGAGAGCTGGCAGGATCACCTGCCTTAGCCTAACACAGCTGGACTTTGAAAGAAACTGTAAAGCCGAGTTGAAGTATCATGCATTGCATTTTACTCTATAACCTTCTGCATTTGCTTTGGTTCTCCTTTAATCTTATGCCTTTGAATTTCTATCCCTCTGGATTTACACCAATATGAATGAAGTCTGATCCCAGAGCTGAAAAACTGGTGGTTTCTGTTCACAGAAACTTAAATTCCCTAGGGATATAGAGGTAACAGAGGCACTGTCTGCTCTCTCCACAACACTTTTCAAAAATGCAAACATACATTTGGTTTTTCTCTTGAATTTCATTTTGATTTTAGTTTACAGCCAGCCCTTGCACTCTAGACTGGCATTGGTTTAACTGTGTGCACAATCCATTTCCTGTGCTGCTGTTGGCAGCTAGGGCAAGGACTGCCTTCCCCATCAGACTCAGTGCAATTCTGAGCTCCCTGAGGTACAAAGTCTCCCGATATGTTTTCAGATCATGCCAACAAGACTTTCCTGAATCATTACAGCTCTGAACTTTCTAGATGAAACTTTAATCTGTACAGTGCATTAAAAGTGTGAGCCATAAGAGAATTCAATACCTGCAGCATTGATGGCTCTCTTCTGCTAACCAAATCAATGTTTGGGTTTTGTAAAAGTTGAGTGAGCTAAATGCAGCTTATCCTCAAAGCTGGGGCTCTTCTGAATCCAACTTCTCCAGAGCTACTGTTTGTCCCCAGAGTTGCTCACCTGCACTGTGGTATTGAGTTCATAGTAGATGATGTCTAGGTCAGCATCAGTAGCAGTTACTTCTTCACGGGCTACAATGGTTGTGTCCACTTCTGTAGCCTGAAAAAACACAGTGTTGTAGTTATTGTCTGTGTGAAATGGATGGAAATCCTCTCCCTGCTGACCCTTCCTCAGTCCCACAGCACTCAGCGAGCAGTGCCCTCTTCCCTTCCCAAAACCCCTTACCTCTGGGACATCCCTGGTGATGTTTGGCTGTGGAAATACAGGGTAGTTATCGTTCTCATTCAGAATAGTGACTAGAATTTCCAAGGACTCACTCTGCAGAATGGACAAATCAAAGAATCAAAGACAGAAACAGACTGTTGGGGCTGATTCTGCTTTGCAGAGTGACCAGAGGGGATAGTGTAGGGATGGGGGCCAGATGGGGCTGGGGTTTGCAGCCAGCCCATGTCCTGGGGCAGGACTGTGGGCTTGCTGCCCCCTCCTCCCCACTGGCAGAGCCTTGGCACTCTCTGTGGTTGTAAGAGCGATGTGTCTGTCCACAAAGAGAAGGACATCTGCCCATCCCAGTGTGAGGATTAGGAAGAGAAGAGGGAAGCAGGTGCTGCCTGCAGTGCCTTGTCTCAGGACTCAGCCATGGGAGAGCACTTGCCTGGTCAGCAGGGTCCTTGCAGATCAGGTACAGCAGCAGCACAGGGTCTTCCTGCATAAAAAACAAACCCCTCACTGAAGAAATAACCAAAGAGTACAAACTCTGGCTAAAGCAAATGAGCCAAATTTGTGCTTTGCTGAATCAGAAATGCTGCTGGGCTATATCAAATTTTCAGGTGTATCTAACTTCTCGTTTCTTTCCTTAATGCTGGGATCTTGTATATGGTGACATCAAAGCAGCCCCATCTTTCAGGTGCTCTCCCTGCAATCCCTTAAGATGTTGTCAGAGCTAATTTGCCATTCTCTCTCACCTCAGGTGAATTCAAACAGATTTCTTTTAAAATTGAATAAATCAGAAACATTCTATGCAGCGAGTACAGTGGTACCTGCGGGGTGTTAACTCTGGTAGTTGCTCTTTGCTCAAGTAAAAATGGGTTTTTATATTGAAAGGGAACTTAAGGGTGCCTGTGGCTGTATACAGAGCACTCCAGGAAGCTAAAATAATGTAGCAGCAACCTAAGTGAATACAATGACCTTTTATACTGCCTTTCTGCGTCACACAAGATGACAGATCCCAGAATGATTTGGGCTGGAAAGGGCCTTAAAGCTCACCTCATTCCAACCCCCTGCCATGGGCAGGGACACCTTTCACTATCCCAGGCTGCTCCAAGCCCTATCCAACCTGGCCTTGGACACTACCAGGGATGCAATAGCCACAGCTTCTCTGGAAAACCTGGCCCAGGTCATCAGCACCTTCACAGGGAAGAATTTATTCTCAGTATCCCATCTAACCCTGCCCTCTGGCAGTCTGAAGTCAGTCCCCCTTATCCTGTCATTCTAGGCCCTTTTAAATGGCCTCTCTCCATCTTTTTTGTAGCCTCCCAAACTCACACAACTGAAATAACTTATTTCCTCTAGAAACAGGTTAAGAATCCCTGGAAGCCCAAGACTCCAGATTGAAACTCATTGCATCCCAGCATTATCCATCTCATCCTTACAGCCTGCCAGCTAAAGGCTTACCTCATAGTCCACACACTTTGTCAGCCGCAGCTCGGAGCCCTCAATGGTGAAGAATTGGCCATCGGGGAAATTGGGATCAATTGTTAGAGTGAAACCTGGCTGCACTTGTGTGGTAGCCACCACATAAGGACACTTATTTTCAGGAACACTTGGGTTGCTGTTACTGACAGAACATCCTGGAAAAACACACAAATAAGATGCAAAATTGCCCAAGGATTCACATTGTGAAGGGGCAGGGTGAGAGCTGTGGTCACAAACTGTGGGGCAAAGGGGTGTTGGAGTGTAGCAACCTCCCACCTGTAACAGGGCCACCCCCTCCCATGGCAGACATTCCTCAAAGACATGGACCTCGTGAAAGAGCTTACCTGGCTCCTGTGCTGAAATCTGTGCCAAGAGGGCCAGCAGGAAGAGTGCAGACATGAGAAGCCAGTGAGGAATAGCCATGGTGAGCTGCCAGTTGCTGAAAAATCCCTTTTTCCAACTAAGCTGATCTCCCTGTTCTGCCCTGTGCCCTTGTTTGCATTCACCACTTTATGGCATCAAGAAACACCAGCTGGCTGTGGATTGCCATGGTTCAACCTTTGCCCCTTTGCCCCATTGGATGACTTATTGAAGGATTTTCCAGTCATGAAACAAGGAGACACATAAATCCTTGCTGCTTCTTTTTTCCCTGGATATTCCCTATCCCAAACTCTCTGTGGCAACAAGGATATAGTTGAAGCAGTTCAGAACTCAGAGCCAAGCCCTTGCCCAGCTAAGCATGAAGGACAAGGGCTGGTACTTGGGAAGCTGCCTGGAAAGGCAGGGAAAGGGGGGAAATTTGGTTTCTGATGTGCCAGAGATGGGGTCTGTATCCCACAAAGTGAGCAAGTGGATCCCAGCAGTGACAAGGCTCACCTGCAGTCCAGGGAATGTCCAGCAACTCTGTAGGGAAAACGTATCTCCTTTTACTGGTGGCTGCTCCTTGCAGAGATGCTTCCCAGAATCTCTCTCCAGGAGATCCCACACCAGGAAATTTTCAACTATTTGAATCTCAGCAGCTTCCTGAAGTTTTCAGGGGACCTCACTGCTCTCACTGATCTTTTAAAATTCTTTCTGACTTCAGGCAGTTCTCAGATGCTGCACCTGAGCTAGATAGTTATTAACAGCTTACTGAAATCCAGGCTGTCAACACTCATTCCAAAACTATTCCAAAAGGAATCTTTCCAACAGAGACTTCCTATGGACCAAAATGAGCAACTGCCAAGGTTTGTTCAGGTCCTCAGTAAGGGAATGGTGCTTAGGTGTGCATTTGAGTGGAAACAGCTCCTTTTGCGGGTGTCAGGTCCATCACAGATGGTGAAAACTGCTGGAGCAGGATGGGCTGGGCAGGGCTGCACAGCACAGCACAGGATTGCAGCTGAAGAGCCTTATTTTTAGCTGCTCTCCAAAATCCATGGGTTTTGCAGGAAAGCTGGTGTGGCTGTTCCATCAAAGCTGGGGGCAATCTGCCTGTGTGGCACAGGGACAGTACATAAACCTCATTAAGTGGTGTGAACAAATTGTTTCTCATGGAGCTTTGTCTTTAGTGGCTGTGACAAAACTGGGCCACCAGCTCCAGGGGCAGAATGGAGAGGAAACAACTTTTACAATCTGTTGTGCAGCTCTCAGAACATTTATTTGCCATAAGACCTAACATCTGGCTTTGTTGCTGCTACATGGAGCCCTGATTCTGACCTCTGTGCACAGCTGCACTGTAGGCACTCCCCAGTCCCAGCCATGTGTCCCACCATGCCTCATGTAAGGGAATCCTGGCAAAACGCTCCTCTCCCCTGCATTCCTAACAATCCAAGACCTTGTAACAGAACCATCCTTATTCCAGTTTCCCAAAGAGCAGCCAAGGCACAGGCACAGCTAACCATTTTTATTTGGGATCAGCAGCAGGCAGCCAGATGCCAACACAGAGTGGAAGGGATGTGCTTCACTCAGGCTCCATCTACTGACAGCAGTACACAATCACATAAATTTCACTTTGGAGAATCTCAGAGGTTTCATTGGTTTTTGACTGCTTTCCAGGATTATTTTTATTTATTTGCCTATCTCAAGAATTTTTCCTAAGCAAGAGCTTCCCTGTTTATCTTCAAGGCCATACACGTGCAAAGCTGTCTCCTTGGCTGTTTCTTTCCCTTCACCTTCATTCAGAACCATCCATATCTTCCTTCATGTCTGCAACCAGCTGCTTAGAGAAGGGGCAAAGGTACTGGCTGGTAATGGCAGCAGCCTCCCTGGCATCTCTGTCCGAGTGGCTGTGGGAAGGGAAAAATCAGAGACAGTCTATTATTCCTGGGAGCATGAACTGCAGGAAGTGTGACAAGGCCACCCTGTGACATTCCAGGATGATTCCAAAGAGCAGGTCATGATTCTCATAGAAGGATCATGGCTGCCTGCTGCCAGGCACTCTACAAATGCACAGTGGTGTTTCTCCCCATTGTGGACACAAGAAGTACCATGGGCCAGTTTATTCCTCCTAATTACAGTGGTTTAAGAGTGAGATACCTAAGGGAAAGTTGTTGGGCATTAGGAAAAGACAATGTCCAGGTGCTGGAACAACCCATCCTGAGGTGTGCGTTTCAATCAGCAGCTGAATCCAGACAGGGTAGCAAAGGCGTTCTTTCAATTTTAACCATTAGATCACATTTCCTAATGCGCTAAATAATTGCTTCAATTCAGAATTACAACTCTTAGGAAATGATTAAGAAAAGATATTATTTTCCTCCCCTGGGTTTTACTATTTTTAACAACTGACTTTTCTATGGTGGTTCAGAAAAGCCTTCTTTTGGCTTCAGTATTGTGGGGCTCAGAGTCACAGAGGTGACCAATCTCTCCCACCTACCTGGTGTTCAGAAAGCTCTGGTACAACCAGAGAAAGCAAAGTTGCTCAGGTTTGTTTACCCCCTCTCTCGCCTGCATGTCTGTGTTGACTGGGCCAGGAGAGCTGGTTTAGATAAAGAAAATTAATCACAATTTAAAATCCCAAACCACCAATTATGTAACCAAACCACCATCACTGCAGAGCAGCACTTGCAGCTTGTATTGTGCCTGCTGCTGTGCTCACACACACGGCCTCAGCGGGGGCTGCTGGCCCAGCGTGGCAGTGAGAGCCCCAGGTGGGGACAGGGACACCAGAGGTTTCCTCTCACCTGCGCTTGCGGCCCATGAGGTTTTGGATGAATTTCTGAACCTGGGCATTGCCTCTCATCTTGCTGTACTCACTGGTGAAGAGCCCATCCGAGTGCCTCAGGGACCTGCGTGGGGACAACGTGGGACAGTGGCACCTCCCAGCCACACGGGACTCCCCACGAGGGAGGCACAGCAATGCCTCTCCTCCCACCCTACGTGCCCTGTACCCTTCCCCTCCTCATCTGGGGCAGCCGCTGCTGGGGCTGCTGCAGCTGGACAGCTCAGCTCCGTGGGCAGCCCCTCCGAGCAGGGATCCGCATCCTGCCGGAAACTTCCCAGCCCCAGGAGTGGTGTGGCTGGTGCTCACCTGTCCTTGAGGCCCACCAGGTGCTTGACCAGCTGCTGCACGTAGGCGTTGCCATTCATCTTGCTGAGCTCGCTGTGGAAGAGCCCGTCTGCGTGGCGCTTCATCCTGCACCTTGGAACAGGGAAGGGGGGCAAAAGGAATGGTTTAAAAGCACACAAGAACAGGCATTAAACACTGCTGCCTCAAGGCAAGACAGTCCCAAACACGCATGGGCAAGAATTCGTGCCACTTTGGCAAAGTTTCACAAAAAAAGGGGGAAAAAGGGAGTTTAAAAAATGCCTTTATTAAACATCACACAGGAAAACGACCTGCCCTTGCTTTTACTGATGTAATCACCTTGCCACAAGAATGTGGGAATGTGGGGTTATTGATGATTCATCACAAAAGTGGAGAGCAAGAGGCTGGAGAAGTAATAAACAAATATCCAGAGACACAAAGCTGAAGAGCACTTAGAAAAGAGCAGCAAAGAACAGCCCTTGCAGGCGACTCCCTTGGTGAATTTACAGAGTTGGCTATTTCTGGTTATGATTTCATTGGACCGGGCTATTGGAAACAGAAACTCTCACCTTTATCATGCTGCGTTAAGTGCACAGGAGAAAAACAGACTCAAAAGTGTCCTTGTAACTGTGTTTGGCTTTGAGGTCACAAATTTTATTCCGAATTAAATACAATTAATGTTCCCATTCTTAAGCAAGAGAAAACATTTATAGTATTTGCACTCATTTAACTAAATCTGTTTAGGGAAGAAGAAGATCTGCAAGCAAGCAGATGTAAGATCAGGAAGGCAGCTAAAAGGCTGGGTTTTCAGCTAGCAGGCTCTTTGAACAAAAACCATGGGGGAAAAAGGAAGCAAGAGTCCCAGGAAATGCTTACCTCTCCTGGGATGGCAGAGATGCTGAGAAGTGGGACAGCACAATTATGGGAATAATTACTTGCCACAAAGTTGTCATCATGGAAACCATGTTCTCTCCTGAAAAAAAGCATGAAGTTTTGTGAGCAGCAGGACAAGTGGCCTTGGTATGTGTCTAGTGCAGTTCACATGCCCCACAGAGACAGGGCTGTGGAAACACCATTACTGTGTTTCTAAACTAAATAAGGCAGGAATTTCTGCCACCAGAGATAAATATCTGGAGACATCTGCAAGGGGCTTTCAGAAAAAAAAAAATTACATATGATAAATAAAATTCATTCTCATATAGAAGAAGGGCTCATGTGTGCACCCATATCCACCTATCCTCTAACGTTTCAAGAAGGAACAATGAAATAACATGGATTTGCAGTTACAGCAGGCCTTATTTTGTTTTCTTACAGAAATAAAAAGTACTTTTTTTTAATCACAAGCCATGGCATGTTTCCCCCCTTTGTTCCCAGGTTGTTTCCCCCTTTATTCCCAGGTGCTCACCCTTCCTCAAGGATCACACAGCAGCTCTACCTGTAATTTATAATACACTTCTTTATTTTTTACCTTCTTCCTGCAAAGAAACAAGCATTCATCACTGTCCTGCAATCTCTCAAGATAGCACTTGCTGATCCCAAATCAAATCCTCCCACTTGGTTTTTACTTTATTCTGAAGGTAAACAGTACAAAGAACATGAAAGGAGAATGTCCGAGAATTTGGAATACTTTCTAACCCCTCTTCTGGGACAGTTTGTTGCTCTGGAGATGCTGCAAGATGAGAAGAGGCACAAGGACAAGAGAGAGGCATTTATACAGAAATTTATTCACTGTAAACCACAGGACAAATATTTAATGGGGGCTGCAGAGCAAAGAGATGAGAGGATGAAGGAGCCATAAGCTTAATCCCCCCTACACTTTTAGTGTTGTGTTTTCCTGGAGGGGATGGAATAGTAAAGCAAGAAGGACATTTCAAAGATCAGCATCTAACTGGACTCCAAACAAGGCAGACTTTGCAGTCCTGGGATAACTACAGCATCCTTGGCCAAGGGGCACTTGAATCCTGAGCCTGTCTTTCTATCTGCCCAACAGTGTCACACAATTCCTTGACCCCAGGATCTCACTGCAGCATTTGGCCTCCTCTGGGCTGGCATTTCTCTGGAAGCACCATATTTAAAATGAATAATTTAAAACCCCATCCCTGGCTCCAGAGGTTCCCCTCTCTTCATAACCTTTCTAGCTGCTAATCTGGTGATCAACTTCTCTTTTCTCTTTCTGGATGCAATTTTGTGTCCCCTGGGTAAACCATATTTACTTGCTGAACTTCTCCTTCCTATCAATAATGATTTTTAGAATTACCCAGACCACAAGAAGCAGGTAGATCTCTAGTGTCATCACTGAAGGGCTGTTTAACCTAGCAGGATACTTCCAAGCTTTTAATTTCCTCCCCATTGATACTGGTTTTAAATGACTGCAAACTCTTTGGCCAACTTGGACCTTTAGCTGGAAGAACTACACCCCAAGCCAACCTGGGAGCCCTGAGGAGGGAAACCCTCCATATTCCAGCTGCTCAGTACATGGATGGCCTCATAGCAATGGCTCAGTGAGGCATCTCAGAGGTCTGAAATCCACCCCCAAAAGTGAGAGAGAGAGGAAGGCAGCCCGTGCAGCCCACCCACCCCGGCTGCACTCACCAACCCAGGTCGCTCTGGGCTCACAGCTGATGCTCCACAGCCAGGTCTCCTCTTGGAGGCCCCTATAAATCTGCAGCCTTATCAGAAGCAATTATTTGAGTAAAGATATGGATATGAGCAATCATGATTAACAGCAAATAATGCAGCGGGGTTGGAATGTCCCTTAATTACCTGATCGGGTAATTCACAGCAATTTGATGGAATATTTCTGCTGATGGATAGTAATTCCTGCTTCTGCCTATAATGACATTTGTTGGGCAAACATCCTTGTACCAATTGATTCACTATGATTGTCAAAATTATTTCCTGGCTTTAATTATCTCTTGATAGGAGCTTAATCTTCTGTTCTTGTCATTTCATCCTGGCTTGGGCTATGTTTGCAATTGCCAGGATCCGTCAGTTAGTCCCTGTGTGCAGTGATTTGGATGAACAATGTGTCACGTTTTTAGGGCAAGCATTGCCTGATCAGTAGGACCAGGGCTCACTTTTCCATGAGGAGACAACACCTTTTGAATTGTGGTTTGAACTGGGAAAGGTCTGCTGAGTATAAATTCTGTCACAGCATCTAAAAAGCCAGCATACTTATACAGGCATGAAAAACATCCTGCATTTATTCCTTGCCATTGCTGGGGTTTGGCTGGTCTCAAATACTGCAGCAGAAGGTGACATGGAAATAGAGGAAGAAAATAGGATTACCCTTTCTCTCCTTCTTTGTATGTTATAAAGTAGCTTGGAAGCATAAGGAATTATAATAATAATAAAAAAATAATCTTCCAACTGGAGACATGGGAACTGTATTACACTTCTTATCTACTTATCTTTTTCCTTGGAAAAGCAGAGGGAGGACTGGGAGGGACAAGATTTTCCCTTGGAAGAATGCCCCAGGGCCTGATGAGCAGAACCTCAGCCCTCTCTGGCTTGTGAGTGCAGCCAGAGCCCTGCACCAGGGACAGGGGAAAACAGCAGGGACACTCCAGGTCCCATTCCAGGCCTGGAGCATTGAGATATGCTATGGTCAGCACTAGGACAGGGGAGCCCATTTCCTCCTCTGGGAACTGCTCTGGTCCAGGCATTTCCCAACCACTTTCCTCTCCTCTCTGTACCTGCTGTCTCCAGCTGCAGCCTTCTGCCTCTGCTTCTGCCTGCAGCGGTGCTGGCAGCTTCAGGTTTATAAAAGAGGCTGAACAACATGTAGGGAGGTAAAAATTACTAATGTGATTTTCCTTCCTGTGCAAACAACCTCAGCTCTGGGGAAACTCAGTTTGCCACGAGAGGACAGAGAAGAGGTTGGAATGACAAAGTGGCCCCATGATGGCAGCAGAGGGTGTATAACAGGACACAAAAAGGTTCTGGGGACTGGAAGAAGATGAAATAAGTAACCTGATTAACTATCCTGCAACAAAAAATGGAGTTTGCCTCCAGCAGCAGGGGCAGGGTGAAAAGGTGATAGACTAGAAAATGGTGTGTCTATGTCTAGCACTGCTGCAACTTAATGCAGGTGACAAACATGGATGGAGCTCCAGTGCAGCTCTGAAAGCCCCTGATGAGGAAATTCAGGGCCATGAAGAGAACTCAAAAGCATTTTCAAGCTGAAATTTATAACTGAATAAACCAGAGCTCAAACCAATTCTTCAGTCCTGAAACAATTCTGACTCTCTTTAATCAGAATTTACATCAAACTCTCATCAGGAGACATTATGGAAATAGGAATAATAAAGAATCCTGCTTAAGAGTATCAGTTGAAAGGAGCTTTGTGAATTTGCACCTTGCTTTTCCCATTCTTCGTTTGTGTGAACACTCCAAGTCCCAGCAGGGGAGTAGAGATTCCCCGTGCCTGCATCCAGCAGGCACAAAGCAGGAATCCATTTAGATGGAATCTATAACCCATTATCTATGTGCAGCATCACTGCAGAGAAAAGCTGTCAGCTATTTTTCTGGCTCTAAGAATGATAGTGGAAATGACTGGCCTCCCCTGATCCCTGCTGCTGTACCACTGCCACGCCTGCAGGTGCAGGAAGTCAGGGCTGGACTGACCCCAGCCCCTGGCTGCCCTGACTGACCTGTCCATGGCACATAACCGTTTTACAGGATTTGAGCAAAGTGCCACAAGCAAGTGACACAGAGCAGTGCTGAGGCTGTGCACACACACTTCTTGAAGACAGCAGGGAGAAATGTCCCAGGACAAGATGGAGAAGGGATCTGTGAGCTTTGGGGCCATCCCTGAGCTGCCCTGGGGACACTGCCAGGTATAAAGCCATCAGGATCTTTGTGCAGTCACTTGTGTTTAGACTTGACACCAACTGACGTGCCCAGCGTGGAGAGACCTGTGATGGGATGCATTAAGTAAATCCAGTTGCCATGGGTGCCAGGGCTATTCCCAGTAGCCACGCTGACGCCTGGGGACACCCTCGTGCCAACAAAGAGCAAAGATTATGAAACACAGGGACCACCCTCTTCGACACCTTGGCTCTGGTTACTGCTCTGTCTCAAAGGCATCAGAGCTGAGAACTGAAGTGAGGAAGGCCTTTTTCCTCCTCTTTACAGTGGGAGGGGTCACCAAATCTGCAGTGTGAAAGGCAGCATCTTAGAGCGACATCAAATGCTTTAGCCCCAAATTTGGCAATATTTGAGAGAACATGTGAGCCTGGCCTTTTTTGATGTTGGATGTAAAGACAAGAAACTGCATTTCAGAAAAGAGAGGATTTCATCACAGAGCTGCCTATCCTAGCCCACAGCACAGGGAGGATGCAGGCAGACTCTCCAAAATCATCACTCAGAGCTCTGGGGGAGTCATTCTGAGTTCGGAAGGGGAGAAATTCCCATTCACCCTTCAAAGTAATTGATGCAGAAGATAGAAAAGATTTTTCCCTGGTGAAGCAGTGAGGATGCATTCAGAGTCCCCCTCCAGAGAGCATTAAGAACAGCCTGGATAAATGCTGCTAATGTCACATGGACATCGTTGCTTCTGCCTTTCCTCCTGACAAGGAAAGCCCATCCAACCTTTGAGGTTGCTGTTTATTCAGGGCAGTCCTTACAAAGTTTGTCCAATCCTTGCCAACCTGTCCAGAAGCCAGACCCCAGGATCTGCTGGAGCTGCTCTTCTTCCTGAAGACACCTTGACTGGCCAAAAACCACCCCAAAATCTCACAGCCATGATTTACACCATGGCTTTGGGATGGTAAAATGCACGAGGGTCAAGCCAGGCCAAGAAGGCTGTGGGAGGACCATGTCATGCCCCACATACGTCCAGCAATGGTGTCCCAAGTCCTGATGGAGCTGTCCAAGTGCAGCTGACCTTTTGGGAGCCCAGCACAGGCTGTGCCCCATGCAATGGCAGCACCAGCCCATGGCAGGGGAGTTTATTGAGGTCAGATGGTACTAGGAACTGCATGGCTAAATCCTTCCTACGTAAAATACCCTTTAATCAGCTTACAGGGTGTTCAAGAACTTCTACCTCCCCCATTCCTATTTTCCCCTTCCTGTGTCTGTCAGGCCATGTGGGTAGTGGGGATTGTCTCTGGTGTGTTTGCAGGTGAGCCTGACCCACGCCACTGTGATGACGGTGATGCTGCTCCAGCTGAGAGCAGATTGGAAGCGATTCCTTGCATCATTCCCAGGTCTATAAGAGAAAGGACCCTAATTGGAATAAGGGGATTGGAGGATTTAGCCTTCTAAATGCTCCTTTCTTGCACAGGATGCTTTCAGTAGTGGTTTTAATCTTTACCACCTGATTTCATGATTTTGGCTGTAAGAGTGAAGAGTGGGATGGAAGGAAGAAGAAAGCAGGGCAGCCCAGGTGGGCTTGGAAGAAGAAGGAAAATCACAGTCCCATATGGTCATGGAACCTCAGAAAAACACTTACCCCAATCTCAAAGGGGCAAATTAAGCTAAGGAGGTGTATAGATCCAGGATACGTGTGTGTCTCTTTCTACCTACCCGCTCCTGAGGTGGCTTGGATTGTCTGTGTCTCTCCCCTGCTTTGTTTGACAAACATGTGGCACCTTTCTGGATTTGCACCAGTTTAAAACAAAAACCAGATGTGAGGGACAAAAGCACAAAATATCACATACCTGGAGATGTGCCTTCTTGGTCTGAAGTCAGGAGGAAAGGTGCTGGACATGCTGGTGACATCCATGGCTGGCAGCATTATCCAGGGGCAAGGACTGCAAAACATTTGTCAGGAGCTCTGGGTTGTGCTGGAGCAGACCTCAGTCATTTTGGTCCAAGTTGTATCTGCTTCCTGCCAAACCCTTTTGTGAAATCTGCAGTAAAGCCCAGCTCTTTTGAAGGGAAAAAAAAAAAAAATTAGGTGTTTGGCTCATACTGACAGAAAAAAAAAAAAAAAAGTCCCCCAAATGCTTAAAACATTTTGCTAAGAATTGGGAAGAACAAAGGGAAAAGTATTCTGTTGGTGCAGGAGCAGTACCTTGGATGCTGGCAGGGTGCCTTGGCTTTCCTGAGTACAGGATAAGAGGTGCTTCGCAAGTGAGAATATCCCTCTGAAGCAGGGATAGGTGCTAAACCAGAGGGCCCCCTGGGATGTCTCCCTAGAAATGCTGGATGAGCCAGGCCCACCCTGCAGCAGGAACACCTGTGATAAGCCTTGAATCTGGAAGGGTTGCCATGAGGCACTTCCATCCTGCAAGCAAATCATAGTGTCCTCGACTGCAAGGCAAGATGGATTCTATTTGCCATCTGTTAGAGGTGGGGCAGTTATCTTCTGGTAATTGGGCAGTTTTCCTTATCTCTTCTATAAAGCAATCCTCTGTCCAGGAGATATCCTCTGTTCATGGGTCATTGAATCTCACTGCATGACTGATAAAATTACAGCATCCCACTGTGAGAAGCTCTGTCCAGGGAGAGGAACCAAACATTCCTACCTGGATATAATTTCAGATTCCTGGACAGCAGAACAGCTTTTCCACTGCATTCTCAGAGGAACAGCTGCCTCTTCCACTGGATCTTCAGAGAAAGACTACATCCTTCTACAGGATCACTGCTCCAACAGAACCACACCTGGCACTCCAGGAGGACTGCAGCCACTGGACTGCTGCCAACATCCTGACTAACAGGGTGTCAGGTTGTATTTTGACTCTGTCAGTGTTGATTTGATTTACTGCATTGTTTATTTTATTTTATTTTTTCCTAATAAAGAACTGTTATTCCTGCTCCCAATTTCTTGCCTGAGAGCCCTGAAGCCAGCCCCTTTAATGTCAAATTTATAACAATTCAGAGGGAGGGAGTTTACATTTTCCATTTCACGGGAGGCTCCTGCCTTCCTTAGCAGACACCTGTCTTTCCAAACCTAGACACATAGAATTATGGAACTATTGAGGCTGCAAAGGACCTCCAAGACCATCAAGTCCAACTTGTGCCTGACCCCTGCCTTGTCACCCAGCTCAGAGCACTGAGTGCCACATCCAGCTGTTCCTTGGACACCTCCAGGGATGGGGACTCTACCACCTGCCTGGGCAACCCCTTCCAGTGCCTGACCACCTTTTCTATAAGGAAATTCTTCTTGAGAAGAAATTCTTTCTGCCTGCTTGGGAATGGGTACTGTAGGGAAAAAGAAGGGTTGGTTTTACCGTGGCTGGCACTGTGATCTAGAAAAGGAAAGGCCAAGCTCAGGGCACAGTCTTTTTACTGGAAGAAGGGAACTCTGTTTTCCCAACCTATGAGTGCATCATTGCTGTCTCCCTGTCACCAAGGAAGCCGAAGTAGTTTTTAAAGACAAGCTGTCTCCCCCATCAATTACCTGCTGGAATTTTACACCCCATGGAACTCCTTCCAAAGCTCCCCTGGTTTTCCCTGGGCTGGTTTTCTCACCCAAGTGGGAAAAAAAATTGCCTGCCCTCTGGTTATGTTCCCAGGGTGGAACAGCACAACCCATTGCAGGCGTCACCAAAACTGCAGGAAAATCAAAAACTCTCCAGCAACATTTTTAGTGTTAGAGAATCAAGGCATTACTTTATTCTGGCCAGGATGTGAAGCAGAAATAATTTCATCCACGCATTTCCTGCGCTGTGCAGAGAAAATCCTGCTTTGATCCTTTAACACAGGGACAAGACCACACAGGACTGGGTGGCTTCTTCCCCAGGCTACTCTGGCCACCCTTGCTGGCCCAGCACTGCTCCCTGCCCAGCTGGAAGCTCCCTGCACCTGCAGTACAGCAGCACTGAGCACGCTCACACTGCCCTTGTGTCTGGCCTTATCACGGCTCTAATTGGCATCAGCACTGTAAATCTCAGCCTCCAGCTGTTTGTGTGTCTGGGGAGGAGGAGAAAGCACTTCGGGGAATTAATTTGAATTAGAAGAACGCTGTGCACTGTGGCCAGCTGTCCCAGGTGTGCCGTCCCAGCATCGAGCACAGCAGCTCCTGACACAGCTGCTGGGGCTGCATTTCAGCTCATCCCTCCCTGACTTTGACACCCTCTCCAGTAAACAGGAACAGGCTTTGGCAAGATGAGCATGGAGGGAGGTGCACTTACAGGTGCTTGCTGCTCCCAGTCACGTCTTTCCCTTCTTTTCCTGCTTGTGTTGTCTTCTACTTCTCCCCCTGCCCAGGAGGTTTTTCCCAACTTGTGGGTCTAATAAGCTCAGTGATGTTTTAAACCCAGTAGGAGTTCTTCAGTCATATTATTTGGATCTGTCCTGTGCCACAAGCCCTTGAATCTCATCAGGTCATCCTAGTGTGAGATCAATTAAGTGGTTAAGCTGAAACCAGGCATCCACAAAAATATCTAGTTTGACTCCAAGCAAACAGAGATGGAAAATGCAGCCATTTTCTCCATAGTTTCACCCCCACAGCTAACCACTAGCATTAGTTTTACATCTTACATGGATTTATGATAACTTACTAGAATGGTAAATGTCAAAAGAACCATTCAGCATATAAATAAATCCTTGCAGCTTACTGGGAGACTGGGAGAGCCTGGAAAGCCCAGAGAGCTGTGCCATCCTCTTCTCTCTCTTGCAAAAGCTCACCTGAGATGGGGGATGCTGCCTCTGCCTCTTTTTTGAGAAATGCATTACAGGAGATTGGAAAGCAGGATGGCTTTGTTGCCGATGAGTGTCTCACAGAGAATTGCCAGGCGGAATATGGCAAATAAAAGAAACACGACTGGCCTTGAAAGCTCTTTGTTTTCCTCCCTTTGTCCTGAACCTGAAGGCAGCTGGGAGAGCTGAAGCTATCAGGGCACTATTCATCAGCTGACTTTGGCACATCTGTCCTAGAACTTTGGCAGCCACATTGTTCCCCTTTTCTATTTAAATTTGTAGTGCCTCAGATGTGAAAAATTATCGTTGTGATAAAAAGTTCCATCTCCTTGTGGAGACTCTGACAGATGTCTCACTTTGCAAACTTCCTGATCCTTTGAACTGGCTGGGAATCAAATCCTCCATTAATTTATCCTGGGGGAGTCTCTGCAGGACTCCTTCTGGCTTCTTGGCAGAGGACCAACTTCCTTTGGTCAGGGACCAGCTCCACTACAGCCATAAACCACACCACTTATCTCCCCGAGTTTCTTTTCTAAGCACTCCAAAACACTCCAAAAAGGCAGATCCTCCACTGGTTTGTTGGTTTGGGTGTTTTTCTGCTGCTGCCCTTTTCCTGCCACAAGGAGCAGCTATGGTGCTTCCACAGCTTCTGTCACAGCCGGATGGGGAACGAGGACACTGCAGGCTGTGCATCCAAACAAAAAAGGGTTGTTCCAAAACACCAGCCACATCAGACCCTCTCCAAAGGTGCTCTAAGCATTCCTAGTCCATCACTCCGGCATAACTCCTCCTGCTTTCCACAAGGGTGACCCATGACTCCATCCTTTGTCATCTGTTTTTTGTACAGTGACGTGACTTCTTTGGATATGCTTTCCTTTGGAAGGCTTTCCTTCTCCTCTGCTAGGAGGGGAGCTCCTCTTGTCCAAGAAAGGAATTGTGTTTAATGTCTGTAGCCTGTTTGCCATGGAAGCACTGTCTTATTTAGTGGTTTGCATGGCTACTCACTTCTGGAAGTCAAAAGCATTATTTCACATTAGTTTAATCCACTCCAGGATTAAATTAATTTAGGATTAAGGCCCTGTTAGTCTGGAATATGAATTTCCACACTGAGGATTAATAGTCATTCAGCACTAGCCCACAGGGAAAATTGAGATAATGAATGTAAATTAACAGTTAAAGGGGATTAGAGGAATGGCACTAATCCCTGTGGGAAGGCAGGAGGACAGCAGTCACATTTCCATCCTGCTCTCTTGGCTGCTTAGGTGGTTTAAACATAAACAAACTCAGCATATTCTGTCCACACAGTTTCATGAATGCACTTCAGGGCCTCCTTCTACTCCTGTGAGTTGATTTCTAAGAATAAAAAGGGCTCTAGTGAAAGTGGTTTCACTGTCCCAGCCCCTCAGAGTGAGGGCTGTGTCAGGAGCCAGGCTTTAGGGATCAAACCCAGTAGAAAAGCTGTGACAGTTGATGGAAACCATCCTCCTTGTCTGAACTTCCCAGCAGATGAGGAATCACCAAGCTCCAAACCTGGCAGATGTGCAACCATGCTTGTGTCCTCCTGAGTCCAACACAAACCATTCCCAAAAGGAATGTAGAGATACAGGTATGTGAGTAACTACTCCAGTGCTGGTGACAGAGAGATCTAGAGCAAGATGTGGTCCCACTCAGGCCAGGTGGAATTGTCACTCCTGTCTTTGCACACTAGAAGAGGGAGATGAGTGGAAAAACAAATCCATGGGTATTGGGATCAACATGAGGATGGGCGGCCTTCATTGGGATGGGAGAGAAGGGTGGTACAACTCTGTTGTTACGAAAGATATGCTCACAAAGATATATAGACATGGCATAAAGATATGGCATTCTTGCTGGCTTTAGAAAAGACCTGGAAGCCCCACCTCTGGAGGAAGAATTTAGCCAACAAAACTGTTGTCCAAGTGCTTAAACCAAGGGAATTTTCTCCTACTCATGTATGAAATTGCAGAGCCACAGCAGCTGGGCAAAACAGACTGTGTGGGTCAGCTGATGTTAGTCCAGTCCAAGGGAAGTACAGTGCTTGGATCTGTGTCCCAAGGCTGACACCAGGGCTGTGGCCTTCCCATGCTGCACATGCTGAGGGATAATTGTGACCCTTCCTAAAAAAGAGTAAGGGAATTTGGGGGAGCAAGGGCAGGATTTGGAGAGATGATTTCTTCCACAAGTCTCTAAATAGTTTGGATGAAACTCTGATAGCTGCAGCCTATAAACAGATTTTAGAAGCAATTTGTCTCATAAAAGTCTTCCAATAATGTATTGTTCCCTTCCATGCAGTATAAATGTCCCTTTACTGCTATGCCTTCTCTTCCCACTGCCTTCCAAATACCAGGCTGACCTGAATGCTTACCTGGCATCAACATCTGGGCTGAGGTTTGATGGCACAGCTGCAGAGATGCCCACAGAGTCTGTATCAACTCCCACATCTCCCATGTGATCTGGGCTAGAAATGGAAGGTCACACCTCCCCGTGCTTCCTGATCCTGCAGATGCATAGGTACCCCTCAAACAGCATTTTTCTCTCATTTTCTGCAGTAAGACACCCCAGTCCCCATGTTCAACTCATGACCTGCCACCCCATCTTTGCTCCTACACTTGTACTTATCTGGCTTCTTCCTGTATGCTACATTTCTGCAGTTGTTTATTCTTGCCCAAGCATGGGTAAGGTGAAAAATTCATTTTGAAGTGCATCCTGCATTTGCCAACTTATCAAGAGCACTTTGAATCTCTACTCTGTGCTCCAAGATGCCCTTAGCATCCTGTCTTGGCAGTATCTTCAAATTTCATTATGGACTGTCTGGCTCTTCACTCAGTTTAATTACAAACTCCTAAACATTACCAGATTCTACGCACACATCAGAATAAAATTTCCCAGTTATTCACCCGATCTGTATTAACTCCAATTCTTTCCTCTAACATTGTTCAAGAGAACACCCCCATGTGAGAGCGCAGCAAGACCATGTGAGAGCACACCAAGACCTCTGCAGCGCTCGGGACACCGGGAGCCGGGACACCGGGAGCCTGCCCCCCTCCGCCACCCCTTAAGCCGCTTGGTGACCCAGTTGTCCCCGCGGGGCCGGGGCCGGGCGGGGCGGCGGCGGAGGCTCCTCCCGCGGCTCGGCGGGCAGCTCCCGGCGGCCGGCCCGGCTCCGTGCGCGGGGCTGCGGGGCAGCGCCGCGGGGCCATGGGCAACGGCACCGCCGGACCCCCGCCCGCCGTACCCGGCCACAGCATCGCCGCCTTGGTGCTCGGCATCCTCCTCATCCTCCTTATCGTCGGCGGCAACGGGCTCGTCTGTCTGAGCGTCTGCACGGAGCGGGCGCTCAAGACCACCACCAACTACTTCATCGTCAGCCTCGCCGTGGCCGACCTGCTGCTCGCCCTCCTCGTCCTGCCTCTCTACGTCTACTCCGAGGTGAGACAGCCCGGGGACACCGGGGGACGGCGGGCTGGCACTTGCGTGCCCGCCGAGCCTGCAGGTTACAAGGCAGCGGGGGGGCAAGAGACCAAGTAGCGAGGGTCAAAGCTGCTCTCCGGGCTTGCTCCCCACCGCCACCCCGCCGGCCCGGGAGTGCTCCCCCGCTCGGGACAGCCCTGCCCTCCGGGATGTGGCGGTCAGACCCCCCGGCTCTTACCTCATGGCATCGCACAGCGCTGCGGGACCGCGGGCGGCGGGGAGCGTGCGAGTTCCCGGGATCCCCGTCCGAGCCGCGCCGCGCCGAGCGGAGATGCCCCGAGCGGAGGCGCACCGCGGTGGCCGTCCCTTGGCTTGCACGCTGTCCAGGCTGCCGTCAGCAAACGGATAGGAAGAGACAGGTGCTGTGCTCAGTTTGGCATAAAGTGAGCCTTGGGGATAAAGGGAGAGATCTTTAGCATCTTTAGCCAGGAAACAACTTTCCATATTGTCTGAGAAGGAGATGCTGTCTTTTCTGGGATTTGGTCGCCCTGCGCCAAGGTGGCTTTGGTTGGCACAGGCCTGACCCAGCACACGATGGCAGTTGTGGAGAGACAGCTCGGGGACATAGGGCAGACTTGCTGTTCACTCCCAAAATCTTTCACCCCCAAGACTGTGACAGCTTGAGGGAAAGAACAACAGGCACTCCTGAGGCTGAGTGGTTCTCTCTGTAACATTTACTGCCAGACCCTTATGCTTGCAGGGGGATGTTTTAGAACCTGTTAGTACCAGTTGGTGGCTCTTCCCTGCTCAAGAGGATGAAAGCATCCATTGGGCCAAATAGCAGGTGTTTCTACTCATCCTGGTGGTAGCTGGTGGTGTGGATCTTCTTCCCAGCTGTGGAATAGCATCTCCCCTCTTGTCCTCTTTCTCAAGCTATGCGGAGCACCCCGTGGCTGAGCAGGCGCCGGCTGTGCAGGCCTGTACTCCCCTAAGCAAGGCAGGCTGTAGATTAGAGCTTAGAATGGTCTCTGCCTCGTACTAGGATTTTGCAGGACGCTGTGACCTCTCTGGAGACAGGTATTGTGGAGCAGCAGGTTCATCACCCATGAGAAGAACCAAGAAAGAACTGGAGCATTAGGTCCTCTCTTTTTCCACTGTGCTCTTCGTTTTGGAGGATTGGCTTTCCCCTCATTACCTCCATTTTGTTGTGGTTAGAAAGGCACATTCTTCATCATTCTTCTCAGCTACTTTTTGCTAATTGGGATCCCTTTTCTTCCTTCCTTCCTCTTTCTGTTGTCTCTTGATGCCTTCAGTCCCCAGGTCTCTCTATGGGCAGTCACCATCACCAGAGTGTTTTCCTTTTGCTTGCAGTTGAGAATTTTCCTGGAATATATAAAATACAGGTTAACGTATTCTGGGGTACCTCTGAAAATGCTTCCAATGGGGCAGGAGTATTGGGGGCTTTCCTTGAATACCACAGACATTCCACAGGTTTTGGATTCTCAGGTAATGGGTGTTCATACCTGTATGAGCTTTAAAAACTGGTGCTGTCCAGCTTGTGGTGACACTTGGTACGTTCACTTCCATGGCTGTTTATAAACGTCAGGGCTGTGAGGGAATTCTTCCATGTCTCTGCACTCAGGATATTAAACTCAGGGAGTCAAGGTGCTGTATGACAGAAGCCTTTCCCTCCCATCCTCTGCAGCTCCTGCAGCCAGGCAGGCATTCAACGGTACAAAAGAGCACAGACACCAGGATTTGCACCCCTGGTGCTTGGAGGGAATGCATGGAGCAGGTGGGAGAAGTGCTGAACAGGTACAAAGAGAGATAGAGCACTGTGGAGCAGTCAGAGCCCCCTCCAGCAGGCAGTAGGGCTCCGATGTGTAGAGCAACTCCAGCTCCTGTGTTGCAGCAGTTCCCATTCCATGCCTGGAAGCTTCTCTGTGGGCTCAGAGCCTGCAGGTGCTCATTTTCATATTAAAATGTCTCTTGCACACTGGTGCAGGGTGTCCAGCTTGTTTTGTTCTGAAATAAGGAAAAGGGAGAGTAACCACTGAATCCATGCCAGAGGACAGAATTTTTGTGGTTTCTTTTGGTTTTTTTTTTTCCCTTGGTGGCAAAACTCAGATGTTGGGATGCAAGACGCAGGGTGTAGTGGTTGCTCTTTAAAACTAGCTTGGTTTCAGCTTGCACTCTGTACCAAACATGGTAGCCACTGAAAATATGGACTGGACAGTCCTGAATATTCACCTCAATATTCATTCTAGGTGTGGGGTTTTTGTTTTGTTGTTTTAAACTTTAGTACAACTCCTGACAAAGTAAAGGTGGACTCTGAAGTCCTACTGGAAAACTCAAAAAACAGCAGAAGTGGTGAGTTTCTGCTTTTTTAGCAGGAACAGAACAATAAACTGAGCATTTTTTCATCAACCAGAAACTTGCTCACCTTGTGCTGTTTTCCTGTGAGGTGGCATCTTGTGTTCCAGTTTTGGAAACATTCCTCCAAATCAGAGCTTTAGAAGACAGCAGGAGGGACTTAACTTTTGAGGTGACATCTGACATCCTCACAAACAACAGATCTCCTTCCTCCAAGCCCCAGTGGGGATGGGATTCCTTCCTGTGGGATGTGGATGATCCTTTGCTGCCATTCACAGAAGCTGGAGCACAGTGGGAGAGTCCTTGATCTTGGCTGTTATTTCTGGTTGTTAAGAAAGCTCATTTCAGACACTGGCAGCAATTATGGACACACACTCTCCTTCCACTGGACTCATCCAAATATGGAACAAAGACATATTCCAATGTTTTCCAGTTGTAATTACCACCGTGGTGGGCAGAAGGCACTTACCTTCCTGCCTGCTTGGGAATCTCAGGTCTTAGCAGTATGATGGGGAGAGGTAATGGTAACTTCCATGGGGAAGTTGCACTCTTCTTCTCCCAGCCTTGGCTTTCTGGTGAGTGTGTCAAGTGCTTTCCAGCAATCAATCCAGTGCCAGAAAGGCAGGGATGATGGGAAGCAAGGGGGAAGGAGATGACCTGGAGCACTCTCAGGCATTAACTGTTATTCCTGAGGAGCAGAGTTCTGCCTTCATTTGAAGAGAGGCCAGGAGAAAATCCCAGAGAGTCCCTGGAGCATTGATAGCACTGAAACAGGGGTTAGCTGAGGAAGGAGAGCTATGGTGCTATGGAGTTTCTGCAGGATATCACTTGGCTCTGGGAGGGAGCTGCATGGCTCCACAGGCTTGCCTCACCTCCCAGAGACTGTGATAATGGCAGTAGTCCTAAAGACTCTGGGATACTTGCAGCAGTTTATACAGTCCTCATCAAGTGGAGGCATCCCAGCAATTACAGCAGGCACCAGGACAAACTCCACACGTGGATTGTGCTGTGGAACACACCTACACCTGTACCTGTGCCTGCTGCTCCTGTGATCAGCTCTCTGCTAATCCCAACCAAGCAGCAGAGCTGTGGAACAGGCCTGAGCCAGGAAGCTGCTGGCAGGGGCTGAGGGTGTTGGTTATGTAAACATCTTTGCTACTAAGATCAGGGTAAGTGATTACAGAAAAGAGGAAACCGTTTGAGCAGATTTGCATGTTTACCTGGCTCCTTCTCCATGTCAGGGAAGATGAGTGTTCCCAGCAGCATGATGATGGAGCAGCCAGTAAAAACCACATGAGCTATCTTCTTATCTTGGTGAGGGTGATGAGTTCTGCCCAAAACTTTCAGGGTGTCACTGGTTTGGTATCAAAACATCTATTTTCTTGCAGTTTTTTCTGTGTGCCTGTGATGCAGCTCCTCTAATGAGAGGCCCGACCTTTACCCTCTCCAAATTTCCCCTAGCTCTCTGTGAATGCATGTCAGCTTGTTCGCAGCAGGATTTGGGATTAGTCTTTCCTAGAATGTTACAGTTTTAGTGGAAATAGATGTTATTCTGGGCCTGGCTGATGTCTGAGCCACACAAACTACCAGGGAGGTGAGACAGGCCAGCAGTTACAAACCAGTGCTTAGGGTTTTTTTTTCAGATACCAGTAACTGGGGAAAGGTGCCTTGGAATTCTTGGCCCTCATAATGTCTGAGATGGACGATGAGGCTTTTTCATGATCTCTGAAAGACCTTGACCTCAATGATTTAAGAAACTACACCAGAGCAGATATGAGGCACCTCTGTCTTATGTCCCAATCCCTCTTCTTCCTCTTCGCTTGCAGGCTGTGTTGTGTATTCTGGGGACTGTGACAATTGTTACAACTCATGACAAAAAGCCCCAAGTCAGCTTCTGGTGGACGTGGGACAATTCTTTGGCTCTGATGCTGGACTTTGCCCACTGTCAAGGACTATTCCTCTTCCAACTTGTGTCACAGCCTTCACATTCCATGCCATGTCTTTGAGCCATGGCTGCACCGAGGCAGATGCTTGTTTGAAGTCCAGATGGGCATCTCCTAATTCCCTTTCAGGCTCCTGCTGTTCCTTGCATGTGGCAGGACTGAGAAAAGAGCTGGTTTCAGAGGAAATCGGACTAAAACCTTTGGCTCTGTCCTGCTCTTGCCCTCAGGAGCTCTTCTGGCATCAGGCTGGTTTAGACGGTAGAGTTTTCCTTACAAATCAGCTGTGCTTAGGAATAAGGATACCAGAATGGGCTGACTAGGAAGGCAGCTGCAAGGGTATTTGAGAAGCCAAGTCTGTCTCCTGCCATCCACCATCCTATAAAAACTTCTGCATTGTATTCTGGAAAAGTTGAGAACCCAAAGAGCTGCTAGAGGTGCAGTTGCTCTGGAGCACTTCGTAAAGGAAGCTTGAGCTGTTTGTGATCCCTAAATCTTTACACTGTGTACCTAGATGGGCTAATCTGCTGCAGCCTCCTGGAATTAGGTACTCCTTAATCACATGGCCCAGCAAAGCCTCTTATCTAAAGTTACTCTCCCATCAGAAGGGTCCTTGGCATGTTTTACCAAGGTGGGCAGGTGACAAACACCATGGAATGGGAAGTTCTCTCCTAGCACCTCCTCCAAAGCCAGCGTCTTGGAGGTTGGTAGGGAAAGGGAAAGGTTTATAGAGTTTTCCAAGTGCCCAACTTTAATTTCACATGATTCAAAGGTGCTGCAGATTGAGAGCCCTTGTCCTTTTCAGAATCAATTAATTCCCCTAAATCACAAATAGGTTTGGAAAATTGTAGACCAAAATCAAATTTTTCTCTCTCATATACTGAACAGAACCTGTCAAGATCCCAGTGAGCTTGGCAGAAATTTGGCTTTTGATGATTCAGGTCCCAAATTCAGTTTGGAGTGTCTGCATTGTGCTAGAGAATAGGCTGACTGAAGTACTCAGGTCTAACTCCAGAGCTCCCCTGGAGGTATCTCAAGGAGATGCTGTACAAAAATAGCAAACCAGTTAATTCAGAGACTCCTTTGGCTTTACAGCTCCTCTAATCATAATCCTTTGCTTGACATCATTACTGGCTGATATTAATTCCTGCAGAGCTGCCTGCCCTGTTGCTGGCAGGGCCTGGGGTTCGGCGCCTTGCAGGCTTTTTGCAGAGTGTGTTCCCCACGTGGGTCTACTCTGTGCTGGGATGAATGAAACCAGAAGCTGTTGTTTAGCACCAGCACAGGAACAAATCCATACCTGCTTCCTGAAACCTGCAACATTAAAGGGCAGCAACATTAGACTCCATGAGCACTGGCTGGCTATTGCTATAGAGAAAAAGGTCCCTGAGATTTTTATATATATATAAATAATTTTTATACAGCACATTTTCTAATATATATAATTTATTATCTATTTTTATCTATAGATGATGCACATTATCTGTAGATAAACATAGATTTATCTAAACATAGATTTATATTACTATAGTATATATATTGCTGGTGTATTACATGCAGCAATATATATACTATAGTAATATTTATCATATATATTTTAATAAAAGCATATAGAGAGTACAGATAGTTCGGTATTTTGCAATATCAAAATAAAGTGTTTGAGTAAGACATGACAAGGGGCCATTGCTACTGAACACTGTTTTTCAAGCTAAACTCATACTTATTTGTACATTTTATTGGGTTTTTAACCTCTCTCTGTAGAGAGGCCCAAAGGACAGTGGAATTTTCCTCACAGTCTCAAACTCAGAGGAAAAATTCCCTGCTGCCCTTGTGGTGACAGTCTACTGAGCTTCCTGGTTTACCTGTGCAGGTGCAAGCAAACTGATAGGTCTCTGCCTGAGCTCAAGGAGCTCATGGGAATAATGGCACAGGAATGGGATCGAGGTGACCTATTTCTGTATCAGTCTAAAAAGTGCTTTAATGTTAAAAGAACAAGCTGGGTTTGTACCTGGGTGAGAAAAGTACTTGATTGGAACAAAGTACTGCAAGTAGTTTCTGGCTGTACGAGCATCAGGCGTTGCTGTCCTTCTGTCTGTCCTACACTATGGGCTGTGCAGAGCCTGTGCTCCTGGCTGAGACATGACTGAGCTGAAAATCACCAAGGATGGCAGAGTCAACACTTGCAGGTGGTTCAGAGCACTGACAACGGTCCCTGCTGCTCTGCCCTGGTGCCTGTGACTGTGGGGAGAGAACCAGAGGCTGTTACTCACTGCCTAGACCTGGGCTCCAGAGGCTGGACTTGCGCTTGGCCTGCCAGGATGGACCGTTGTGTAACCCAGGGAAACCATTCACAACGTCTGCACACAGGGGCTTGGAGCAGCTTGGACACAGAAGTGGAAGAGGAGCTTTGTGCTCTGTCTCTTGCTTGCTTGGGGACTGAGCTCAGGATGCGTTGCAGCCAATATTACTTTGTTACGGAGATCTTGGGGTCCTGAACTGGGGGGTCTGAGGAGTTTGGGGGTACCTGATCTCACCCAAGGCAGTTCAATGTCCTGTGTCCATCTCTCTGCCCAGCATGACTCACTTGGCTGTACTTATGGTCTGAGGGCTCAGTTCTCCAGACAGGCTAGAACCACAAGCCCTGAGCAGGCTGTGGGCTCTGTGTGGGGCTGATTCCCAAGTGCTCCTGCTGCACAGAGAGCATCATGCCATGGGAGGAGCACTCAGCTTTGGGCTGCTTGTTTAGAGCAAACATGAATGGCTCATGCACCCAGGCATGGCTGTGTTTGTGTCATTTTAAAGGACACAGCATCTGCTGACCCCAGGAATCTTTTCAGTTCCAGGGAGGAGTGTGGTCCCTCAGCACGGTGCTGTGCGATGCCCTGATGACCATGGACGTGATGCTGTGCACAGCTTCCATCTTCAACCTGTGTGCTATCAGCGTGGATCGGTGAGTGACTTCCTGCTCTGGCTGTACCTGAGCAGCACCCTGGTTCCACAAGCCCTTGCCAGTGTCCCAAGCAGGGAGGATTCTGCCCTCCCCTAAGGAGGCTGTTCTGCCCTAATGTCCTCCAGCACCAGGTTTGTGTCCCATCAGTGGTGGCCAAGCTGAAAGCTCATTGTGTGATGACCCAGAGCTGTCCCTTGGCTGTTCTGGTTGTAGCCCAGGCCTCAGCTGTTAGTAAAGTAAATTAATGGGGAGAAGGACAGTGACAATGAGTTTAAGGCCACTCGGTTTCATTAGCAGCGGTGCCACCACCACACCAGGACTGACTCTCTCGAGGGCTGTGTTGGCAGGTTCATTGCTGTTCAGATCCCACTCAACTACAACCGGCGGCAGATCGACCTGCGGCAGCTGATCCTTATATCCACCACCTGGATATTCGCCTTTGCTGTGGCATCCCCGGTCATATTTGGCCTCAACAATGTCCCAGACCGGGACCCCAGCTTGTGCCAACTGGAGGATGACAACTACATCGTGTATTCCTCCATCTGCTCCTTCTTCATCCCATGCCCTGTCATGCTGGTTCTGTACTGTGGCATGTTCCAAGGACTCAAGCGCTGGGAAGAAGCCCGGAAGGCCAAGCTGAGAGGCTGCGTCCACGGAGCCAACAGGAAGCTGTATCACCCCCCAACCTTGATGGAGAGAGAGCAGACCCGGCTGGGGCTGCTGGAGTGCAGCCCCTACACCCGTGCCGGCCTCCCTGGGGAGTGTGGAATGAACAGTGGGATCCAGACTGTGTCCTACCCACACCTCAGGTACCCGCACCCAGGGCACGGGCGCAAGCGGGCCAAGATCAACGGCCGGGAGCGCAAGGCCATGCGGGTGCTGCCGGTCGTCGTTGGTGAGTGGCTGTCAGGGATGGCTGGGGAGGGTGGGAAATGTGCCACCTTGTCACACCACAGCACTCAGACTGGCAGGACCTGCATGAATCCAGAGCAGTGCCAAAAACCACCCCCCTTGAGAAAGAACACATACAGGGTTTATAACCCAACCCCCCCTCCAAGGCAAACCTGTGACTCCCAATATCTTACAGGCAAAGCCAAAGCAAGACTAACATAAGACTTTGCATTAATGTTTAGGACAGGAAAAACATCCGAATTTTTTGTCTAGGCATAAGCCCAGCTCCACATGTCAGCACAACTACTGCCTTTTCCCTGCGTGCCTGAGCTGTGTATGTCTTTTTTGGCTCAGGCTTTGTTAAATTAAACCCTTTTGAACATTCACATCACCTTCTCTATTGTCCTCCTGGCAGGTGCTTTCCTCTTCTGCTGGACACCTTTTTTTGTGGTGCACATTACCAGGGCTCTCTGCAAGTCCTGCTCCATCCCCCCTCAAGTCACCAGCACTGTCACTTGGCTAGGCTACGTCAACAGTGCTCTCAACCCCATCATTTACACCGTGTTCAACGCCGAGTTCAGGAACTTCTTCCGCAAAGTCTTGCACCTCTTCTGCTGAGCCCTCTGCGCAGGAGGAACCACTGGGTCATTTTTTTGTATAGCTCATTAAAGATCTATTTCTGCCTCTTGTCTGCTGTCTTCGTTGGGGATGAGAGGAGGATGAGGAGAGTTGGCAGTTGGAGGAAGGGGCTCCCCAGGTCCTTGTAGTAAGTGTCACAGGTGAGGACCAGTGGATGCAGCTTGAATGCTGTTCCCACTGGAAACTGCTAAGTGTAGCCACTTCTTTAACACTTGCTGCTTGATGTAAGCAGCGACAATAACAGTAATTTCTAATCTTCTGGCTTCTGGGGTGGTATTAAGAGGGCTGTGAGGTGACATGGACATCAGTCTGGGGAAAAAAAGGTTGTTAAGCTAATTTCCCAGATGTCCACATGCCAGACAAGGGTACCAAGCTCATTTCCAGATGTCCATTTCTAATCTTCTGGCTTCTGGGGTGGTATTAAGAGGGCTGTGAGGTGACATGGACACGAGTCTGGGGAAAAAAAGGTTGTTAAACTAATTTCCCAGAAAAGGGTACCAAGCTCATTTCCAGATGTCCATATGCCAGGTGAGGGTGAATGTACCTATGCAATCTCCTTTCCCCTTATCCTTGATAATTTTAAACCCAAAACCTGATTTCTCACATGTTTAACAAGGGTCTTAAAAAGGCACCATACTGTTGTTGATAGTGCTCCAGAATTTCCTGTGAAGCCACACAATTCCTCCCAGGAACCATTTCCAGCCTCAGGAAAAAATCCTTCATACCTTTAGGTGAACCTGCATGCAGCGACAGCCACATCAGCGAGTGGGACAGGTGCTGCTCATCACTGAGGCGCGGAGGGGAGAAAAATAATATTGCAGAAAATTAGTCTTCCAAGTAATGATTTTGTACAGGATTGTTGCTTTCCAAAAGGGAATTTGCTTGGAAGCAGAACGGAAAAGGGACATCTTGAGTATTCCTTTGACTAAAAATAACGCTCAATTTCTCATCAGCAAACAGATTCAATTCCCACATTATTATAGTGTGCATTTCTGAGCTGTCACATGGTGGGTTGGGGCACAGCTGTCCCAGGTATCAGGGCACCATGGGCTTTCCAGAGGTGCTGTTTCAGAGTTGTCTTTGCTGCATCCAAATGCAGGATACAAGAAAGCCTGAAAATGAGCTGTGTTAGGTTGGGCTCCATTAAGACTGTCTTCTCAATTAACTAATTGTCTCCCAGCTGTAGGCAACAGGCAATCAGCATTTAACTGTGAGCAGAAACCATTTCCAACACTCAAGTACTACTTTGGAAAGCAGGAATGAGCATTGTGCTATGGGAATAGAAGGAGTTGCCTGTTTCTTCCTTCACAGGAGTATCAGAGGTAATTTCTGTTCCCATCCTACCTCAGTTCCTGCTTGGCTTTTGTTGGAAGCATAGTTTCTTCTGGAAGAGCTACATGCTGTGGCCACCAGCTCCTCACCCTCGATGGCACCGCAGTGCTGCCCTGGGCCTGCTCTGCTCTGTGTTAGGAGGAATAACTTTCCCAGGAAACAGCCAGGAAGTAACACCACCTGCCACTGACTGTGGGAGCCCTGTCACCTCCCTCTATGGGAGACAGAGGACTGAGGATGCCCCTCAGGAGCTGGTGCCACTGGCAAAACCACCAAGGGCACTTCTGAGAGATGGAAAACCAGCTCCTACTGCCTTGGAACACATGGAATGCAACCTAACATACCTTTAAGATGCAAAGTGGAAGGAATAGATTTGTCAGAAACCTCTAATCTTTTCCCTGGAGATCACCTTTGAGTCTTTTCCATGGCAATTTTCTCTCTTACTAAGGTTTCCCATAAGTCAGGATAGAACCTTCTCTGTTTGACAGCATGGGTTGGGTTGGGTCACTGTGGTTCAGGTGACCCTGCCTGGCACAGGAGCTCAACAGCCATCCTCATCCACCATCACCAAACTGGAGAAGACAAGAGCCAGGACAAGTGACCCCTCACAGGGGCTGTGACCCCTAAACCAGAGCAAACAATACTAATCCTTCATGGGGGTTGTGAGCCCTCATGGGGGCTATGCCTGGAGCTAAGAACAAACCCAACCAAATAACCAGAGACTTGTGCACCTGTCACAACTCCTCTGAAATCTCCAACCACAAACAAAGGTTTAACTTATTTAACAAATAAATAATTTAATTAACTATTAAAATAGTAGATTAATAATTCAAATTATTTTGTTGTAGTGAACAAAGAAAAGTAACTCCCTAATGGTCAGCACATCTCTAATTAGCAGTTCCTACAGGGCAGGAACAGAACAGCCCCATATCCATGTGTGCTCACCTTGGGCTTGATCCCATCTGATTCTGGCCAGCTGGATGCTATGAGTGATATTCCAGGCACGCCATGGAATGAAGCTGTGTTTCCCTGTGGAGAAAACACCTCCCAGGTAGACAGGGAGTATAGACACACATGCAGCTGTTGGTGCATTCACCTGAGCAGTTACCTGTACTGCAAAGTGCTGCCCTGGTAATTAAGGGGAACCACTGGGCACACTTGTGCTTTCATTGCATTTTATTTAACAACATGTTATTTTTCAACTATATTTAAGTGAAAAAACTCCAATGTGTTCGATTTGCCCAGCACAGAGGGAACACAGGAAACCCAAAAATCCTTTCAATGCCAAACTAAGAACTTGTACCGACTTTGTCAAAGCAATTAAATAAACCAGGTCCCAGCAGGAGGAAGCACTGGCAGATCTCCTGCTTCAGATTCATCTCAAGAGAGATGAGGAGACTGCTGTAATCCACATGGTGGAAGATCCAGTCAGGCAAAGGCAAAGCCTCCCAAAGCCAGCTGGGGCTGGGACAGAAGGGAGAAGATTCCAGATAAGGTTTTCACAGTCTGTATTATCCAAAGCTTTGGAAGGGGATCGGGAATAGACAAGTGTATCAAAAAACCAATGAAAAATGAGTCTGCTAGTGAGAAGAGTGCTGTTGGCACAGGACAGACCATTCCCATCGGTCACTGATCCAGCTGGCCCCACGTGTCCATGAACGGCTGCGGAGGTAGAGCGCTCACACGGTGACCTTCTCCATGACATTATCCGGGACATGCACCTCACCCCCTTGCACCGTCACGGTGGCTGACTGGCCACAGATGTGCTGGTGGTCCTTCCAGTCCTGCCAGGGGAAAGCAGAGGGAAAGGCTGTGAGCAGAACAGGCCCTTGGAGAAGGGCCCTCTCTGTGTGAGAAGCACTCTCTCTCCACAAACCAGACTGATGACGGAGGACAAAGAAGCCACACACTGGATCAATGTAAGAGGTTGAATTTGACTAAGCAGAATGCTGCCATCTCCACACAAACCACAATCCAGGATATCAGTGTCAGTCAGATTGAAAATTGACTAAAACTGAGTCTTGACTTAAAGCCTCTCCTGAAAGGCAGCTCTCAACAGTGAGTGCTCCCGTGGGACAGCACTGTGCTGGGATCTTAGCTCAGCTAGGACAGGGACAGATTCCTTCTGGAATTGACTGAATTCAGGACAGATGACTCAGCCTGAACCTGGCCACCCAGCAGAGCTGTAACTGGCTAAGCAGAACCATCCTTCTCTCCAAGCGGGGGCCAAAGGTCACTGTAAGGAACTGGTCTGAAACATGACACACAGCAGATTCCTCCACTGTATTTCACACCCGTTCCCACCTCCCAGGCTCAAAACTGTAGAATCTGTCCCACTGTATCACCTGCAGCGTCACAAATAATGGAAAGGAGAACTATGTCCTCAGTGCCACTGCAGGAGCAGCAGGGAAGGAAGGAAGCAGCTCACCAGGAAGCAGCAGGAAGGAGCTGTAAAAGTGCTCCCAGCTCCCCACAGTTCCCAGTGAGGTGTCCATGCTTCATTTCTAGTGTTACTTGGATTTTCTGGGTCACCTTTAAGAAGGTGTGTGCAAACCTGGGGACCTTCTCTACCCTTTTAACCGTACCCAGACTTGCAGACCTGCCCCATCACTACGGCCTTGCTGGTGATCTCATTGGCAGGGTGGGTTTTGAGTGCTTAACCCACGCAAGGCTCTGCTCTGACTGCCTGGCTCTGCTGTCCGTTCCTCCCTCCATACTGACACCCATCAGGTGACAGCCCGAGCAGCCTGGCTGTCCCCAGGGCCACACAGCTGTCTCCGGGGAACTGAATCCCAAGTCACAAGCAGGCTCATACCTTCCGCTGGCAGAACGTGGAGCAGTAGTTGACTTTGTGGCATCCTGTGCACTCATTGGTGGCCTCCCGTCCGCAGTTGACACAGGATTGCTGTGGGAAGCAATAGAGAGGGACAAATCACACAGAGACAAACCAAGGGTGTCACCGAGGTGCAACAGTGGTGCCGTGACCAGCTGGAATGCCAGAACAGTGGGAAAGCTCCCGTTTTCCAAAATACCCTCAGCACACCAACCCACAACAAACAGGCCCAGTGGCCCCTGGATACACCCTCAGAGATCCACTCTCCTTGCTCTTTTAGCAGGGATCACTTTGGAAAATGAAATGCATCTCTGTTTTTCTTTGTGTTGGGCAGAAAGCCCTCCAAAACTGTGTGTGAACACTGAGTGGTCACAGAAATCCACCCCTACCACCGCAGGAAAACCTCCCTCCAGACTGGTCTGGTATCCATCAGTCAGGTAACTACAGGAGTCAGGTGTATCCCACCCAGACATGTCAGGCTGTGCACAGGCTGTTGACACACAAGCTCTGAGGTTATCCCAGATTTAAAGGTTTAAAGGCAGATTTCATGAAGGGCAATAGACTAAGAATATGGATGGGACCCTTCAGGTATTTCCCCTAGTTTTAGAGAGGAAAAAGGCATCTGCTCCTATGGGATATGTTCCTTGGTTCTTTTCCAGTCATGACTACATAAGTAGTGCACCAAGAGGGAAACAGGAGTCAAATTAAGAAGGTTCTAACAGAAGCCAGGATTTAAATCCAGAAGCAAGGCAAGATATGATACACAGGTGAAAAATCACACCTGCTTTTTAAGTGATGTTTTTGTGTCTATCGCTTTTATCTTATTTTGGTGACATCAATTAACATAACCTGTATATTTAGGAAACATCATTGAACTGCCATCAAAATAAGCACTTCACAGAGCATTCCACTTCCAGCTCATTAAATACCTGACAAATCATTAGCATGTCAGTAGCAGTGACAGGAAGCGTTGCTGGCCTGTGAAAGTATTGTGGGCTCATCAGTTCCTCCAGGTTTCTTCTCTCTTTAACCAAAACCAGCCCCAAAATCAGTGCTCTGATTAACACCCCCTCTCACACCTTTCCATGTACCTGCAGTGACGAGCTGGTGAGACTGAACTGTGTTTGTGCTCCTGATGTGCAGCTGTGGATTTGGAATACCAAAAATGGCTTAAAGATGTGATCTGGGACTTGCAGAGCCTGCCCTGAGGGCACACTTGACTGGGGCTGTTTGAGACCTGTACAGCTACTGGAAAATGTGGAAAATACATGGGGCATGGTTGTACCTGCAGATATGAAAGAGAAATGAGCAACACAGCTCTGAGGGCTTCAGTCATGGGTCCAGAACTAACTCCCATTCCAAAAGCCAGAGGAAATTGTGGAGATATGAAACAGAACAGAAAGGAAACAAATTCTCTTCCTGTCACAGCTCTGTGACAGCCACCCACTAGAGCTACAGCACCACCACTCAGAAGTGAGGGAGACTGATTAACCTGGCCAGGTGAAGGAGCATAGAAAACTGGAATACTTGGGAAAGGGGAGACGCTGCTTGGAGCACTGGCCCTACTAGGAAGGGCTCAGATCCTTTGCCAGAAGGCAAGACACAGAGCACAGGATTCCACAGCAATGACAAAACCTCTGAGTCTTAGACAAAGACCAAAAAGCTCTCCACAACATGAGACATCCCCAGCCTACCTTGATGATGATTTCTGTCTTCCCATCCACATCCTCTGTTTGTTGGAATAACTGGCTCTGGTATTGCTGCAAGGAAAACACACCAGACATGTAATTTCTCAGCCAGAGCATGACGTGAGGGGTTGGAAAGTGTGCTGGGATGGAGGGTCCCCATGCTGAGCTGTGTCTGCCCAGGCCCACACAGCAGTTGCAAGAGGACAGGGTAGCCCCTCACTCCTAGGAGACAGGGAAAGGAGTCTGTGAGAAAATGGCCTGAGGTGATAAACTGCCAGTTCAGTACAGCATTTCCTCCAAGCCCAGCTCCCCACTCCATCCAGCCATAAACTTGTCCTTAAAATGGGGGGTTTAACTGCAACCCCCCCTCCCCCCCGGGAACTGGGGAATTAGCACAGGGGACACAAGGAAAATGGCAAGGTAACAGGGCCAAGTGGCACATTCCAGGACCAAAATTTGGGTCAAGTCCAGTGATCCTAATTCACTAAGAGGCAAAGGAGTCTGGAGGGAAGGTACAGCCAAACAAAAAGGATTAGGGAAAAAAAAAAGCTGAAGAAAATTAACACACCTTAGACTTTAGCAGCAGTACTAACCATAATCATTACTCCTCTTTGAAACAGAAGAGTCAGAGGGCTGTAGAACAAGTTGTGACTCCATCACTCCTCTGGAGGAGATCAGAACCCACTCTGGCTGCCTGGCAGAATCACTCCACACCAGCTCAAGCCCAATCAGGTGCTTGCAGCAGCAACACCTGATGCAGCAGCAACATGCTCAGCAATGGAGGACAGAAGTCCCAAACCAATGACATCCAAACCCAATCCCAAATTAATTATGTGCTAACTCTGGCTTAAATGTATTTGGAACAGTTAAAAAGTCTGAAAAAAGCTGAACCCCTTCCTCCAGGCCAAGCAGGTTCATCCAAGAGTTGACTCAACACATAAGGAGATTAAAGGCTTAATTTACAAGTGTATGACCTGAGAGCACAGTATTTATTCTCCTGTGAAACCACAACCTTCAAAACTTTGATATTACCGTGACAGAAATGAAGTGAAAAAACTCTTGGCAGATGGAGGCGGAGGCAGAGAAACCTCTTGCTGTGGCCTGCCAGGGGTGTGATTTGGATTTGCCCTATTTGACAAGGCAATTCCAGCCATACACAAACCATGCAGAAGGAAAAGGTGTGCTAAGAGAGAGGAACAAGCCAGATGCATTCAGAGCTCTCACAGAAAAAGCTCCACAAAACCCAGAATCTCCCATTCCCAAGAGCATCACTGCTAGTATGGAGTACACAAGCCACTGTTTGCTGATTTCTTAACTGTCCAACCCTTTTTAGATTAATTTCATACTCTCCAGCCCTGAATTGGTTTAATCTTTCTAAAAAAGCGTTCAGATGCTGCAGCTGTTTGCTGATTTAATTCTCCACCTTGCTTTCAAATGAACAGGGCTCCAGAAGCATCTCTGCTTTAAAGAGTGCTATTCCAAATAAAACATTTGTGGGCTTTCAACACTCATTCTTTTCAACTTATACAGGAAATTCAATTAATGCACTTCCTGAAACTCTTTATTGTTCCCCAGCAATTCTGGCACAGAATTTAGTGTGTATGTGTAATGTCCCCATCCTACATTTTATCTGATATAAACAATGGATTAATGCACACTCAGAAAAATTACATTCCCCAAGCACACCAACACGTCAGTCCTGCCTTTAATCTCTTCATTTTGGGCCTGATCTGCAAATGTCAAATATCTATTGCAAGAGACACCAAGCCTTTGTTACCCCACTCACCCTAAATCCCCAGATGTCTTTCCCTTACCAAAAAATGCAGCAAAGGCGACATGGCGATATTAACCAGGGAAACAGATACTCAACCACAACCTAATTACTAATGATACTTGAGAACTGTTTCTTAACAGTCACATGAAATTCCACCAGAGCAGTTGTATTTAACTAATCCCACACAAAATGCTGCAATTCAGAAAACCCTTATAAATGTCTCCATATTTCCATTTTTTGCAATATCATGATGTATTCTGGAAGTTCATATAAACAAGGAGCTGGAGGGCTCATGGTTTGCTTTTCTTTCAGCATATCATTCCCCAGGACTTCTAAGTATCACAAATGTAACCTTACTCAGAGAATCCTAACACTTTGCAAACTTGCACTGAGTTGCTCTCTGGGAAGGAAGTGTTATTTTAATCTGAAGCACAGTGAGGTCATCAAAATGACTTGTGGGAAAGATGGAAACAAAATTTGAAGGAGATTCTCAGTCTTGAAATTTACCCAACAAACCATGACCCTTGAACAAATTTACAGAAATTAAGAAGTCCAAAGAGAGCAATTGAGTGCATTTCAAAACTACCAAAATACTAAATTATGTGCTAAAAAAACCTCCCTGCTGGTGAAGCCTTTATCTCCAGCACCTGGAACAGTTCTTTCAGATGGGATAAGGATGTGCCCAACCCCTGGCATAGGGCTGAGATGGTACAAGGAGGGAGGCAGAGTGCAAACCCCTCACTTCAGAGCTGTATGAGTCCCACAAATATAAACACTGCCCAGCACAGAGCACAGCTTTTTCTATTTAAAGTTAAAGCAACCTAACTGCTGCTCTATGGGAGCAGGGCAGCTCATTTGTGCTATTTAATGCCTCTAAAGCTCATTAAATAATAAATATAATACCAAAACACACTATAGTGAGTGATGTGTAACATACAACGAGGCACCTGAGTTTGTGTATCCAGCTGGGAACCAGTGTTTCTATCAGATCTCTACAATACTGCCTGTACTAAGTCACTCTTCCAGGAAGAGCTGAGTCTGCAGCTCTGTTATTATCTCATCTGTGGCCCAGCCTCGCTCTCCAGCTCCAACACAACGACACCACCAGGAAAGGCTCCCCCTGCTTGCTCACCCTTGGAAGTTCTGTCAGTGGAACAAAGAAAGCGGTAATTAAGCACCAATTTCCTTTGTATTAAACTGGTCCAGAAAAAAACCCTACCTGAAGGGCAGGAAGACCCCTCTGTCTGCCTGTCATATACCTTAACTGCCCAAAAAGCCATGGGACCACACACGTACCCAGAGGGGGAAAGAGCCTCATGTTACAAGCCACTAGGAAATTGGGAAAGACCCTTTGACCAACACAAAAGCAGAGAGACAATTCTTTGACCTTTAGTGTAATTGCTTCCCTGTATCCAGGAACACAGAGTTTTGTCCAAATATGGAATTCACCAGCAGGAATTAATTCAGAGAGAGCTACCTGTGATACTGCCTGGATGGTTCCAGCAGCCAGCATAGCTTAGAATTGTCTGGATGATAAAAAATACCACCATGAGTATGTGATTTCACCACAGTGCACAAGTGTGGAGGTCCCCACACTTATGGATGTGGGGATGATTACACACTGCAAATGGTGAGACACAAGTGGTGTAACTGGGCATGTAGCAGTTCCTGGGAAACAAGTTTTCTCTGGAAATCATGTGCTCATCCTTCCCACGTCAAGTCAGCTTTAATCTGTATACAGGAGGGATTCTAACTCCCATTCCTAGGACAAGAAGTAACTAGAAGAACATCAAAGACAGCTGGTTTTGGATCAGAGGGTGTGGAGAAGGGACTGAACAACCATTCCAGAAACCACTGTGAGGATAAATAGAAAGGAAGATGCACATAGACTGGAAACAATAAAGGAGAGTGAAGCTAAAAAAAAGCAGATGTTTATGTCTGAACTGTGCCAAAGCTTCCAATATTTCAGTGTCCCACACTCTGTTCAGCTTTCCAGCAGTAGCCAGCCCAAACCTGGGCAGCAGCACTGGCGCCTGTTCTGCAGGAGGGAGGCAGGGAAGGATTAGACTCTCAACTTATCACACACCTGCCCATCAAAGATGCATCCTACGGGAGAGTTTAGCAGAGTCAACATGGCAATGAATATCAAAAAGGCTGCAAGGACTGTCCTAGGGGTCCTCAGCTTCCAGCAAAGTCTTCCCACACCTCTCTTCCAGGCCTGTCGCTGCACACTCGTGCCTATGGATTCAGTGGAAAGCTGACGTTAGCATGATGCTGATGGCACCATCAGGAAAGTGATGTTTGGGAAGGGCATTCAGCAGCTACTAATGGTGACACCAGTTCCAACACTGCCCCCCACCTCTCTCTCCCCAGTTCACACCAGCTGTGGATCTGTGGGAGAGGGAGAACACCTTCAGCATGAAGCTATACGTGGGTGCATGCATGAGCTGGTGGTCAGAAGGATTCGAGATCCCTACCATGCATCAGTTACAGAGAAGAAGAGCAGGGAGAAGAGGGAAGTCGTTGTGGGTAATCCCTGTCCACAAGACAGAGAAGACGGGAACCAGTCAGGGCTTCTGTGGGGCCAGGCAGCCTGCCAATCCCACCACAGGACTTGTGTGAGTCAGCTTTGCTTGCACAGTTCCCAGCAAAACACCTCTAAACTTTACTGCTTATCTTCCCGAGAGGGATCAAGCTGATTATTATTTATGGTTCGACATATGTTACACATGAGGTGAAGAATCCCTGTAAAGGCCGTCTGTACATGTACTGGCAACCCTGTTCCTGCGAGGGCTTCGCCTGGCAGCCAATCAGGGCAGAAAAAACCTCCATGATCAGGCTGTCAGCGATCCGCCCCACTTGCCGGTGGGGTAAATGCCTGGATGCCCACGAATGCCCGGGAAATCAGGCTGTGGAAGGAGCCTTAGCACATAAAAGCAGCTAACTGCAACAAAATGGCGAGCCATTTTGCTTTGGGTTTCTTTTGGGCATCAGGGGCTCGCTCGGAAAGTCACCTTGGCCCTCTTCACCCCCACACCTTACCTTTTCCTCCCTGTGGTCCTGCTTCCCTGCCTCTACCTGCTTTGCCCTGCTTCCGTGAACCAGCTCATCGCCACGATGACCTTGTGCTCCACTGTCTCCCTGGTGGACTGGGTGCCACCGCAGCCAGCTGCCTCCACCGCGTTCCCCAGCCACCGCTGCAGCCGCCTGCACCCAGCCGTGACTGCTGCCTGTTTCTGCACTGCCCACCCCACCAACCTGCCATGGCACTGAGCCCATAGCCACCAGCCTGTTACCACCACCTGCAGCCAGACAAGCCCGCAGCCAACGCTGGGGACACGCTGCCGCCCTTTGAAGATTGCGCCCAACCACTCACAAAAGCTGCAGGGGCTCGCCGTGCCTTGGCAATGACCTGCCTGCTGAGCTGACGCCGACAAGAGCACCGGTGCTCTTGTGGTAACGCTGTCCCTGTCTTCTGGTTTTTTCTCCGTCTCTCTTTTCTCCTCTCTGCTGTCTTTTCTATCCCACTTCAGTAGGGCGCTTACCCTTCTTTATATTCGGATATAATATTGCTGCATTTGTGCTTTATTTTGATCTGAGAAATCTATCCAAAAGAATCCTCCCCAACTCCCTCTTTTACCTTGGGATGGAACACTTCCCTATAAACTCTGGGGTAAGCTGTTCCACATATTCTACTGAAAGCCCAGCTCACCTGACAGCAGCCACTGCACTGCTGAACACTCATCAGCTTCCTCAGACCAGGATTCAGTGCCCACATCCCATACATTTATGGACAGCTGATGGGAGAGCTCAGGATCGTGACACCAAACAGTCTGTACAACCAGCCTGTTGCCCACAGCTCCCGGAATCCCAGAGAACTTTATTCCTTTCCTCAGGATACAAAAAACTTAGGAAGATTTCTCTTGCTAACATTGCTTTCAAGGCTTGGAGAAACAATTTCCAGTATCACTGCTCCAGCCAGAAACTACTCTGCTCACCACTCAGCCCCAAAGGCGCCCATGGCTGAGCCGCTGTGGCACAGTTACCTCTTTCCTCTCCACATCAGCCTGGATCTTGGCCTGTGTGACAGCAGCCTCGCGGAAGGAGGAGCTGGCCTGCTTGGCTTGTTCAATCAGAGTCTTCAGCTGCTGCGCTGTGCTGAGCAGGGAATTGACCATCTCCTCCAGGTAGAGCCAGCTCCGCTGCTCCGTCACCTCCAGCCCGTTCACCACTGATGGCGACATGGCTTTGGTGGGCGTCGCGGGGGGCACTGCCAGGGCAGGCAGAGAGGTCAACACTGGACATAAGGAACAAAAGAGAATATATAGACAGGGTGTTTCATTTCCATGAAATGGTGGCGGGGGAGGGGGTGTGGGCTGTTGGGTTTTGTGCTTTTTCTATGCAGTTTGGTTTCTTTTTTAAAATATGGTTGCAAAATTTCCAATCCAGGAAAGTCTTTGTTAAACAGATCATTCCTTCTGCAACATCAAGTGCAGGTCTGTGCAGAACAAGCCCATGGGCACTCTCAAACCCACAGGACAAGAACACCTCCTCTTAACCTGGGTGACTCTGGGAAGACTATAACACCTCCCAGCACTGCTGTAGAGAAGCACCATGATGCAGTGAAAGCGGCATTCCCAGGAACTCCTCCACCACTGCCAACAATATTTCCCTCAGCCATGGCTAGGTGAGGTTAGAGTAAGTCACTCAGTGACCCAATACTTTACAGAAACATCCTGATGATCCTACCCAGATGTCAATTCTAAGGTTGCAAACCACAAAACTCAAGTACTGATCCACATCACACTCTCTGTGCTTCCTGAATTCTGACCTTTACATAAACTTGGTCAGACACTGGACTTAAACCCAGACAGTCACTATTACCTCCAAGTGAGTGTATTTCAAACATGGACTTTCCAAAGCCATGGGTCGGGAAGCCCTTTAATAACCCAGCAGTTACTGTGTCACTGAACCAGCTACTTTTCACATTAGGTTTGCATGTACACTGAGAGATTAGGGTATGATGAAATTAAATCCAGACCCAGGAACTCCACAATACACAGTGTAAGCTCGGTTTCATTCCAGGAAGAAATGTTATCTGGCTTTACTTTTCCAAAATGTAATTCTAGTAATAAATCCTCACCATCTGCCACAAAATTCAGTCCAAGACATTCACATCTACCAACACTGACCTCGACATTCCTCACTGAATTCTTTACTGGTACAAAGAAGGTACCACCAGCCTCAGGGTTGTGCAGACTTCTTACCTCAAAATACCCTTAATTAAAACAGTAATTTTAATGAATTTGCACACAAGTGGCATGGAACTATTTGCGCTTAGATATGAGTATGAGATAAACCAGTCGTTTTTATCAAAGTCTGTTTGCACAAGAGCCTTTCCCACTCTCCACTTCCAGCACAATATTTATCCCTGCATGACATTTGATAACATATCAAACAGGAATTACTTCCGATTCCTCATTTTGGCACAAGTACATCAGGAAAGAGAAAGTATTCACTGGTGAATGTTTAATTAGTAACATCAAGATCTGACTAAGTCTTAAACACAAGAAGATCTGACTCTGGAGACCAGGAACATCGTGTGCTGCTCCAAATAAATAAATAAGGGTCATACAGAGGGGATTGAAAACTGACACTAAACCTCCCCAAAAGTACCTCCAGCACACATCACAGGAGTCATAAAGCCAAGTGAGGATGTCTAGGAAAGCTTCTGTGGCATTATTTTAATTGGGTTTGTTCCCCTCAGATCAAACACTAAAAAAAAGTTCAGCCACAGTGCCCAAAGAGGACAAAAGTCTGGAAGCAAGAACTTTAGGAAAGGCAGGGAATGCAAGACAACTCATGATGAAGAATCACAGCAGCCGCCTCTGGCAGAATCAATAAATTAAAGCTCTCAATAAAGAGTGAAAAACTTCCCACAAAGGGGAAACCTGCTTGTCCAAATCTTAGTATCTGTAAAACTCACAAGCAAAACAGAGCAGAGTTTAATTTTCTGCCCTAATCTTTACCTTTGTTGAGAAAGATGGGAGGAAATTGAAGCACAGGGAGAGCAAACGTACCGATTTTGGGATGAGATGTTGGCAGTGCAGCTTCAGGGAAAGGCGATATCTGGCAGTTGTCCTGGTAACTGGGATAGTGAGGCTCTGGATGAGACACCCGGCAAGGCTGCTGAACATTGGTGTCCTGAACTGCAGGAGAACAAGGGCCTTGGGATGTGTTTCTCATGCTGCATTCACCCCTATGTTTTTATGTTTTATACAAGTTCCTACAGTCTGTGGTAATTCCCAAGGGTTGAAAATGTGAAACAGCAGCAGGATCTCATACAGTCAGCAAGCAAAATATGCTGGTCCTGGCTCCACCATGCTCTGCTTTCACCTTTAGAGCCACAGGTTCCTTGGTTCCGTCCCACACATTGAAATATCCACGATCATCACAGGGCTCCAAACTCTGGTTCTCAGAGCAGGATCATTCCCCCAGGAGAGCTTACAACCCAAAGCATGACTCAAACTGAGGAACTGAAAGATATGTAATGCATTTGTATTTTGTTTGATTTATCCTGGCATTTTTCACTCCATTTCAACTCTCACCTAGTTTGGGGTTTTTTTGGTAGTATTTTAGGTTAAATGAGGAGTAAAAAAAAATTAAATTACAGAGATGAACATAAATCCCAGGAACACAACAGAGGTGAACATTAGCAGCTGCCACACCTGGATAAAGCTTCTCCTTTGGTGCAACTGCTAAGATTTCAAACTGCTGAAATGATCTCACAGGAAGGACAGTGCCTTATGCAGTGTCTCCCTTGAGAAATAAATCCTTTGTGTTGCATTCAAAATGTTCCCTCCTACAGCAGTAGGCACCCAAACCTCTTTTCCTCGTCCCCAAGGCTGTCTAGGAGACACCTGAGCTCTTACCAGTGGCTCCAGTGAAAACATCCCCCTGCGCTGGGCTCTCTGAGATGATGGCTGTGGCCTCCACGGTGGATGCCCGGTCGAAGGTCAGCGCCCCGGAGGTTGTGATCTGTCCAGACGGAGTCATGGTGACTGGAAACATAAAAGCACTTTGATAATTAACACTCAGCACAGAGGACATGACTGTCCAGCTCTTGATATCCCTGTGCTGCACCATCCAAGCTCAGGGGACTCACAGATCACCAGCCTGGGATAACCCAGTTTGGATCATACCTGTGACCAGTGCAGTTGGAAGTGGGAATAAAAGCCACAAGGGGTTTCTGAAGCCTCTGCTGTCCTTCCAAGGCTCTGGGGACATGAGGCCAAAATGTTAATTTACAACCTAATACCTCTCAAATCACCACCTTTTCAGTTATTTTATGAACCATAACTTAACACCTCCCGTAATGATTCAGTGAGGCCACACACCTCATCTAATTCTGGCTGCTTGATGACAATTTTAGCAAGAGTGATTGTTGTTATTTAAATCAACATAATAACTTGTGCATTACAGCTAATTCCATGACAGCTGGGCAATTTTAGGTGTTTATCTACACAAAGTGATGGAATGTGCTCAGCCAATGCAAGGAAAAAGGCACAAAATCCTTCTGGATAATTATACCTGAGTGGCTTCCAAATGTTTTAAACCCATTTTAAAGAGGATTATTTTAACTGGTACCATTAATTAGTGATGGTCTGATTCTGTAGCACACAATAATTAAATTTTAAAATATTGTAGCTACAAATTCCTGGCTGGTGAAGTATGTGGCCACCAAAACAAGAAGTTCTCTCTTCCAGTGCCAACATGAAAGAATGAGCAGCCTCGCAGCACCTCACATAACAAACCAATAAAGATCAAACCTATCCGAGGACTAAAAAAACCAAAGCTACAAAACAACTCTGCAGAATCCTTGTGTTTCTCCTCCTACTCTTGCTGATGATCTAATCTTACTTTTTCTGTTCTTTTTTTAGATTTCTGTTGCTTCCTCCTCGACTCACTTTGTACTGTTACCGTGCAGATGATGCCAGTGTGCCGAGAGCAGGAGGACATATGGATGTGACTGGGGATGTGTGAGCTGGATCAGCCTGCAAATTAATTCCTGTTCTCACACAGATAATTTGCCAATCAAACCGGTAACTAACAAAGCTGAATGCTGGATAGGGATTTGCAGATCAAAGCATCACCTTCTGCCTCCTTCATTAACAGCTTTCAGGCTGGGGGTTTCATTCCTGCTTCCAGGTTATTTTGCAAGGAATAGCACAAATCTTACTCCAGCTTCTAAGGGACACAAAGAAGCTCAGAGGATGGAATGGGGATTTCTGGCAGAGCAGAGAAGGGCCAGTCTCTCCCAAAACCTAATTCCAACAGGAAATTTCTCAGTTGTTATTTGTAAAAAATCTACCTGAAATCCACTATGGATCCAGGCCAGGATCCCATAATTCTCCCCTCACTGAGAGCAGGTACAGGGGGCAATATAATCTTAGACTATAACCATAGAATCCTGAAATGCTTGGGCTTGGAAGGGACCTTAAGGTCATCTCCTTCCACTGCCATACCATGGGCAGGGGCATCTTCTACTAAACCAGGCTGCTCCAAGCCCCATCCAACCTGGCCTTGAACAATTCCAGCCACAGGACATAATCCAAACCTCTCTCAGCACAAAATATGAAACCTACTGTTCATGGCACAAGGATGTGATGATGCTTAAACCTGAGTGTCCTGGAGGTCTAGAGCTGCACTTTTTCCTATTCAATTTGTCTCCAGATGTGGCAACACTATGCTACTTTCTATAAAACAGGAAGTGATACTGAGACAATAAAATCAGCCAATGAAAAAAGGGACATTTTTTCTCAGCTGGACAGTTCCAAGGAGCCACTAACAGACATAGAACACCTAGCAGGGCAACTCCCCAAACACAGGAAGCTATTTTTACCAGGAGAAAAGAACCTACATGTAGTTGCAGCAGCGGCTGGAAGCAGAGTGATATTTTTGGAGCAATTCTTCTTCACTGGAGTTGCAGGTATTTCATTTTCTTTTTTCCGCCTTTTATATGGCACAAAGAGTCGTATAGGGCCACTCTGGGTAGAAAAACACCAGGAAAAAAAAATGAAAAGAAAAAAGGAAAAGGCATTAGCTGAGGCACCTCTTTGGAGACTTTGGGTTTACTCTCATCTTTCCAGGAACAGCAGCATGGATTCCCACGGATGATATGTGGTTTGTAACAATAGACCAAAGCTCTTTAAAAAACAAAAAGAACTTAAAAAAAACCCCATGTTAAACTCAGTTCCCTCCAGCTGAAGAGGCACAAATTCAACATCTTCCCAATATTATTTAAGGAGTAGAACTGGGCAGATAATCAGCTGCTGGCCAAGGTGGTGGAAGAAAAGAAAAAAAGAGGGAGGAGAAGAAAGGAAGAAGTTCCAGGCTAGAAAACAAGCACATCAGTCAGTTCATAGCAGAAAACAAAGGCAAAGCATCAGATCAACTTTCTGCTTCAGGACTTAAACCTCATTTTTGAAACAAACTAGCAAAAAATCAAATCCCAAATCAACTAACCAAAACCCCCAAGCAGTTTTAAAATGAAAATACTGACCTACTGTAAGATTATGATGTTACTTCTTTACAAAAATATTTTTCCAATTCAAAACATTGTAAAATTTGAGTCAAAAATCATGAATAGCACTGACATTCCCAAAGGGTATTTTGCATAGATATATTAATTAGAAACTGGTAAAAAAAAAAAGGAGAAAAAGCACTAAATATGAACTAATTTTACTAAGGCTGTTCTGCAATAACGCCAGCAGTTCCTTATCTCCTTTCTCTACAGGACAGGGACAAAGCACTTGTCCCTGAACACTCATGTTTCAGGACACTCCATTCCCAGGACATTTATGACCTGCTCACCCAAGGGCTGTGGCAGCTTGACCGGTTAATTTGTCCAACAAAAATAATTAATTCCTAAAGTAATGGATGTAAAGCCTCCCACTCACCAGTGTCATGTCGTCACAGCAAGCGGCACAAGTACACGAGGCAGCATGGGGATTTAAAATCCCGTCCTGGAATCAGAAGTGACCAGTTCAGCATGAGTCACCAAAATCACCCAGAGCACACCTTGATCCTGCTAAAAAAATGTGGATGCTCCCACAGTAGTACCCATTACCTCCTGGATGCTGTACAGTAACAGAGAGGCCAGATCCCTACACCATTGCAATGGGATGAGAGAAGAGAAAAGGAAAACCAAACCTTTTCCACACCCAAAGGCCAGGATATATGAATTTGAGATTTGATTTCTGCTCAAACAGAAATTGACTGTCAGCATAGTGGCAATGCCAAGTTCTCCAGAAGACTCAAATAAAGGACCCAAATAATGAATGGTGAAAATGAAGGATTTGTGGCAAGCAAAGACATTGAAGAAGATCAGGTTACTAATTACAGTACCATGGGTGAAAGCTCAATTCCTGTGGCACAGCTCAAGGCTGGGCTTCACCTTTCAGCAACTCTTTCCAGTATAAACAAGATTCCCAGTGTGCTATTTGAGACACATCAAAAAACAATTCCCCTACATCACTGACCCTCTACCAAACCAAGCACTGCTCCTGGTGCCATCAGCACCTGGCTCCAGCTGCCCCTTCCTGCAGAAAGGAGGGAGTAAACTTAACCTTACATGGATAAGGCACTGCAGGGGCCGCCCGGCGTAGCGGATGCTCCTCTTCCAGTCCTTGCTGCTGGCTCGCCCCGCCATGGCTTCGAACTCCGTGGGGCTGTACCAGTTGTCCCCTTGCTTAATGCACCTGCCACGGCCTCCTGAAGTAAAGCACCAAAGTACACTGTTAGTCCAGGTTAAGGATAATTGTGCCACTTCTCTAAAAAAGAAAATATGAAAATTGCTGGACAAAATAGCAGTTAATCTGCAACAACCACTAAATATGCCCATTGCTCTTGGCTAACTACATCCATTTATTATCATGGCTGTGACTGACTGAGAATGGTCAGAGTTCCAACTCTGGGTCTCAAAAGGCTATTAAAATTACTCCTCCACAAGAAAGAAAAGTCTTTATTGGACAAACACCACAAATATAAGAATTTCCCTGGTTTGCACTTGAATTTCTCATCTTTTTTGTGTTTGTGGTAGGTCTAGAAGAAAACTTTCTGTCCACAAGCACTACACTGGGCAGCCAGGCTGACTAGCAATTTCTGCTGCAGTTTCCCCAGCTTCCCCAGCTTCCCCACAGGGATAAAAGACAAGAGGAAGAGCTCAGGAGCCCCATGAAGAGACAAACTATTTGCATTCCGGCAGGGATTCTTCAGAGCTTTGCAAATACACAAGTCTACTCATGAGACAAAAAATCATTAAAAGAGTCAGCCTGTTACTGAGGAGACTCACTGCATGGCAACCTAGATATTCGCAGGTTTAAGAAAAAGTTAAAAAGCCTCTGAAGAAAAAGCAAAATAAAAGGGAACAGTAAAATCAAAAGGCTCTGAGCTGGTTTGGAAACTTTCTTGGTTTTTTTTCCCTGTCACAATCAGCCCTTAAGAACAGCCTGATTAAAAGAAGAGTAGAGAAGGAGCTGTGCCACCCCTCAGCCCGGGTGGCAGTTACCTGAGCCCAGCCTGTTCTTGTACAGAATGCCACTGATATTCCGGCACCGCACCGGGAGCTCGTTCTCGTACACTGACGGGTCCCAGTTGTACTTGGTTCCACTTTTTCCCTGGACAGCCGCCAAAGGGGTAGGAGGAGACTGTGGTCCTTGGAGAAATGAGAAAAGAAAGGTGTCAGCAACCAAAAGGCAGAGTGGTGTTCCATCCCATGCTCAGCTGGGTGATATGCCAAGGGGTTGACTGAAGCAGCACAAAAAACTCAGCCTGAATGAACTAAGAAGGGCTGATAATTAAGCAAAGAGGACCAGCTGAGGAAACGGGATCTAACAAGAAATAAACACTGAGACTGTGACCTAATCCTTTCACCACCTGTAAGCTATGGTGTAAGGAGCTGCCTAGAGATTGCCCTTCCCAGAGCCCATCCTGTGGGAAGCTTTAGAGCACTGAAGGTTTGCTATGCCATCTCGTGGGCAGCAAGGAAACCACCAGGCAGCCCTGAACAAAACCTCAGCGACAGAGACACTAAAGTATCAGCCTGAATGGACACGAAAATGTGTTCCAGGACCCTTGGAAAGAACACGTGCAGAACTGGAAGACTCAGATTTTTATCAACCATGTTAGAATGATCTGTGTGCCCTTGGGGGTGGGATGGATGTAGAAAGCCTGGTAGCAGGGCAAGATTTTTCAAGCAACTTCTTTGCCAGGGTTACGGCAAAGAATGAGGAAAATATTAAACACATTTCTGACAGGAAAAAAATAATAAGCATTTTTTCATTCCCAAGAAATGCACAAAATACTTTGTGACGAGTTGGTATCTTAAAGTTTCTCTTGAAACTTTATGGTTTCAAGAGAGGGCAAACCATCCTTATAAAATTATGCACATATTTTTAGATACCAGAAAGACAAGTAGAATGGAGAAGAAGCCATCCCTCTGGGAGAGTGAGCCACCACAAGCATACTGTCTAGTACCTGGTGTGAGAGGTGCTGAGGGCCCCTTGATCCCGGTGGTTTCGACGATGCTGCCATCCGTGTGCACCACTATCAGAGTGGCTTTCTCAGGGTTCAAGCTGTCCCCAATTTGGAGGGCTGTTCTCCCAGACTGCAGAAGAAATAAAGAGTATAAATTGATTAAAATACTTCAACACAAATAGATTTCAGTAACCTACAGGTACCCCAAAACTCCAATCAATATGGCAGTTATTAGGTTTTAATTTTTGAGTTTTCAGACAAGCAAATTCGAAGACTTCATGTTCCAGGCTACCAGTTCTGTTACAGATGTGTACATGGGGGTGGACAGGTAAAAACATTAGGAATAAAACCCCTGTATGCCCCCCAGCTTTAAATGGGTTTGTGGTTTAACGCCTAGATATTATAATGAAAACAAGTCTTTGACCTTACTACAGCTCTTCCATCTACACTGAGAATCTTTGTCAAGGCCCTCAAATGAAAGGGCAACTTACCAACACATGTCCTGAAATTGAAGCTGCATTGGCCACAGATGTAGTGAAAACATTGTCTGCAGAGGCCCCCACGTTGGCTACTGTCACCGTGGTGACTTCTGGAATGTAAAACAGGGTTAATTTAATTTTCTACTTCATGCAGAGAGCCTGATGAACTTCTGAAAAATTCCTTCTTCCTTCCTGTTCTAAATTAATTTTATTTTTCATGGCACCTGTAAGTTGTTATGAATACAATCATTCTGATTTGTATTAATATTTGGGTTCAACAGGCTTTAACCTCCTTGAAACCAGGGCAGTCACTATCAGTGTGGGATGACCTAAGGGAAAAAAAAGTATTGCAGCTGTACTAGGGACACTCTGAGCTGTAGTGCTTTTACTTGAATAGGGGTGACTGGCAGACATCAGGCTAAACTGAACAACAGACTGCCTCTGTCATGTATTAATTCCCATGGTGCCATGACCTGTGCACTTTGTCCAGTTAAGAGCTGACAAATGTACAGGCCAGCGTTTCTGCGGTGTTCAGCGCTTGGCCTGGCTCAAATCTCTGGTTTCCACGTGGGGTGGGGGTGAAAGAACAGCCGCTCGAGCGGAGAGCTCTGGCCGCTGTGACACCGCAGCTCGGCTGCACGACCCTGCTGGGGAGCGCTTGGTTATGGGACACGGGGCCGCGGCTCAGGCGCACCGGGCGCCTCTCGCTCTTTTACTGTGTGCGAAGGGGCGGAGTGTGGATTCGGTGAGGGGGTGGGAGCGCTGCCTGAGGGAGCTCGCTGTCCCAGCCCGAGCCCCGGGGGCTGTGTGGGGGCCGGAGCCCGGGCTGGGGGAGCCCCGGGCGGGCTGAGGGAGCGCTGCCCGCCCTGACCTGCGAAGGCAGCGGCGGCGGCGGCCTCGTCGGCGCTTGGCATTGACGGTGCTCCCATCTCGATGTGCTCGCCGTCTGCTGCCATCACCGTTACCGCCTCCTCCTCGGGCTCCGCCTCCCCCTCCGCTGCCTGCGGCGGCTCCTGCTGCCGCCCCGGTCCCGCGGGCAAGTCAAGCTGTCCGGCGGCCGGGTCGCCGTCGCTGTGCTCCATGCGCGGGGCCGGGGGTGGCCGAGCCCGCCCCGCCTCCCCCTCGGGCGCGCCTGAGGGGGGTCCTGCGGGAAGGGGGGGGACCAGGGAGCCGAGCGCCACCGAGCCTGCCCGACCGCTGACGAGCGTGTTCGGGGCCTTTCGACCGAGTTCCGATGAGGCCCGAAGCGGCCCGAGCCGCTCGGGCCCCGTGCGAAGGCGGCCGGCGCGTGCGCTCCCTGCCGGCTGGCCAATGGGGCGCGGCCGAGTCCGCGCGGCGCGGCCCGAAGCGGTACCTGACGGATCGGGTGAGACCCGAGCCCGCCCGAACGCGGCCGAGTCCCCGAGCAATGCGGCCCGTCGAGGCGAAGAGTCCCGAGCGCGCTCGAGCCGTGTCCGATCTCAGCCGAAGGCGGTAGCGAGGAGCTCCGATGTGTGCCGAGTCCTCTCCGATCGCACCCGAGCTCCGATCGCACCCGAGCTCCGCTCGCCGGCCTGAACGGAGACGCCCGAACGGGCAGCGCCCGAATCCGCCCGAAAGCGACCGAACCGGGCCGAACGCTCCGATCGCGCCCGAAGGCGGGTGGGCGGGACGAAGGGCTGCGCGCGGGCTGCCGGGACGGCGGAGGAGCGGAGGGCGGGGCGGGGGCGTCGGGATGGCGGTGCCGAGTCGAGGTGAGCTGTGTCGCGATAGCAACACTACAGCGACACGACAGCCTTTTCCGGGGCACCGGGGGGCTGTCTCCCACCGTGCTACAGGTGACCTCTCGCGGGGGAACACGACTAGAGCGAGGCGGGGCCGAGGTCGAGCCCAGCCCCGCTGGCATATCGCGACAATCCCGACGCGCTGAGGAGATCCCGATGGCGCCGTGAGCAGGGGCTTGGCGCATGGGCGGGCTGAGGAGCACCTTGACCCCGGGAAAGATGCTTTCCTGAGGCCGAGAGACGCCTCGTGAAAATCCAGATCTTTGCTTCAATCTAGGAACTGCTGGGATTCAGAGGGGAAAAATTTCATCTTTAGAGTGGTCAAAATTATTAATTTTCAACCCTTTCACAGAGGTCAAAGTTTGATTCCAAAACTGTAAATTTCTACCGTGGGTAGGCAGAAGAAGGTGGCTGAGAAAATTTTTGCCGAATTCGAAGCAAAAAAAAAATCCTAATCCCAAACCTGTGCAATGAGGTGCTCTGGGCAATGTTAACCACATCTGCTGCCTTTAATACAGTTTCATGTTAAAAATTAAACCATTTTGTTAGAAAATGGGCCATGTTCCATCTCAAATCCCCATTCTCGGTGTCACTCACTCTAAAATCAGCATCAGTCTGGATAGATAACCAAGATTTTGTTGGGTAAAGCACTGAAATGAATATTTAGGTGGCTTAATGATCCCTCTTGACTCTGGTGTGCTCTGGGGTTTCAAGTTTATCCCTGTGAAATGTCCCACTCGCACTGAGGGAGGCAGCACATCCTCAGGAACTGAGGCTGCCATCCCGGCCTGGAACAGCAGCAGGAGGCTCACTGCCCTCTCCTAGGAAAGGATTAAAGAAAGAAGAGTTCAAATATAAAGTTGGGGAACTGCCCTGAGGGAATTCACTCGGAGTTCCCTGTGGGAATTCCATGACTGACTATTGTACAGTTCAGCATCAGTGGTGTAGCTGCAGTTTTGGATATTGAATGAACATGGAATCATGGAATCCTGGAATGGTTTGGGTTGGAAGAGACCTTGAAACTCATCCAGTCCCACCTCCTGCCATGGGCAGGGACACCTTCCACTATCCCAGGTTGCTCCAAGCCTCCTGCAACCTGGCCTTGGACACTGCCAGGGACGGGGCAGCCACAGCTTCCCTGGGCACTCCGTGACTGGGCCTGCCACCCTCACAGGGAAGAATTTCTTCTCAGATTCAAAGAAATTCCCCCTTGTCCTGTCACTCCTAAGTGTCAGGATGAGTGAGGGGAGCCCCCAGTCCCTGTACAGAGAGCTGAGAGGAGAGGATCAGGTCCAGGAGACATTTCAGATCATGGATACATGAATCACCTAAAATCATGTGCCTGTTCCCACTGTGTACCCAAACTGGATACTTTAATTAACTGCCTGGAGTTAGAGGGAATTAATTTGGGTCTAAATGCATAAAACGCTGAGGTGAAGAGGACATTGAGCTCAGGAATCCAGGGATGAGGATGGTGGTGTGACAATGACGAGCTGTCCCTGAGGAGACAGATGAAATGGCCTTTCACAGGTTTACTCTCCCTGGAACAGAAATCCCAGCTGTGCAATTCCTCATGTGTCTGAGAGAGGCCAAGAATACTAATGAGCAATTTAAGAGGTGCTTTAGTAGGTCAGTGCCATCATGTTGCATGAGAATTTAATGTGATTTTTGCAGAAAATAATAAGGAAAAATGTGAAATGTGTTGGTTGGATCATTGGAAATACTTGTTTTGATTTCTGTGGGCTGTCAGAAGACAGTGAGGTTGGATGTGGAATGACTTTGTAAAGGGAACTGGTTTGGAGGGATTACATTTGGAGGGATGGTATTTAGAGGAACCTGGGAGCCCTGTGTTCTCCACAAACTTTCTCACAATTTACAAGCAAATGGATCCCATGTTCACCTCCTTCCTGCATAGTTAGAGGGGATGAAGTGTCATCTGCTAGGAAAGGACAGGATGAACAAGTTCTGGATAATGCCTGTGCACTCCTTCAGGCTTTGAAAGAGTCTAAAGTTCCTCACTGAAAGTGGCTTTTCCCAGTGGGGATTTTCCCCCAATTATTTGAGGCTTCGTCTAGTTGAAAAGGTTATTTTTGGAACCTGAAGTCCATGATCTGGAAAACAATAAATGTTCCTGGGAGATGAAAAAAGAGATTCCTCCCAGAATATAGATGCCATTGTTAAAATGTTTCTGGATTTAGACATATTTTCTTCTCTTTATTTTCTCTTTCTCCACGGAAAGGAAGAACATCAGAGATTGTATCCTTTCTGTACCACTGCTTCCTCCATGCAAGAATCCTGGAGAAGACTGCCTCAAGTGGATTCCTACCTTCTGTCCAATATCTCTGCACAGTGCTGGCTCTGTGCTCCTGAATTTTCTGTCAGTGTCATCCACAGGAAGCACAACTGGGACCATCTTGCTTCCAGTGGAAGATGTTTGGTGCAGGTTTAGCTGGGATTTGCCCCTGATGGGCTCCTGCTCTTGCAGAAACCTCTTTAGCGCCCCTGCAATTAAGACTTAACCCATTTTCTTAGGAAAGGAGGTTAAAATTTTGATTTATGGACTGGTGGACACACTCCCTGCATCACAGCTCACAGACAGCTGACACAGGTGACAAGGGGTAGTAAAAGCAGCCCTCAATAATAACTTCCTCCTCTCTTACAGTAAGTTACCCCACTTTATTCCTGCCAAGATTCAAGTAACCTCCTAGGAGGAGACACCCTTGGCTCTGGAGATTTCCATGCTTAGAACCTATCTAGTAATTTTTTGCTCCACCTTCCTTCAACTGGAAAAACCCCAAAACCTGGTTCTGTGTTAATAAAATGAGCTGCTCTGGGAACTGGAATCCATCCACGGCGCGTGGGTGGGTTTAGAAGCGGGATGGGCAGTTCCTGTAAAAGATGCCTGGGATGAAATCCCTGCTTGGAGATATTTGTAGGATTTGAAAAAGGCTGGGGGAGAGAGGGGAGTGAATTAAGGCTGTTTCTTAGGAATTTGCATCTCAAAGCTGAGCTCAGACAGGTATGGAGCAAAGCCTTTCCATGCTGTGGGCAGGAGCAAGGCCTGGCTGCTGCACAGAGCCACCTCTTCTCCAAACACAAGTTTGATGGAGTTTGGCAACTCTCTGCCAACTTCCTTAAGGCCGACTAAGAAGTGTAGAAGTAGTCTGGGGCTATGTACACATGCATCCCCCCCATTCCTCAGGCTAACGGATACCCAACTACACTCTGAATAAAATTCCTTAAAAAGGGAACTAAAGCCAAGCCTGAAACAGCAGGCTTTTATCCCAGGCTGTGGTGTTTGCAGCCTCAAGTTCCTTCCTGACCCCTCCCCACAGCAGGCATAGCTGGACCATTCAGTATGAAGAGGGAGTGCAGTATATTTTGGGGTTACTGGGAAATGGTGATTTTATGGAATAGATCCCACCTCACTGCTATGAGAAATCCTTGACAACAGTTCTCAGCTGTCATCGCTTCCCTTACAGATCCTGCTTTATGTAAATGGCATTTATTACATCTTCTACTTCTTGGCAACTCTTGCAATGATTATTTACAAAAGTAAGTTGCAGGTATTGTCCCCAAAGCAAGCTGTGCTGATGCTCAGCTGGGTTTTGTCCTGCTGTGTCTTCCTGCTTTATTTACTCTGGTTTATTCTCTAGGTCAAGTTTTCAGTTATCCAGATGATTTTTTGGCTCCTGATCTTGCCGTGCTTTTCCTTATGGCCATTCTGGAAATGCCTAGATTGTACTTGGGTATGTCATACTATCAGTGCAACTGGAATGTAATCTTTAAACATGAATCATTTGGAGATGGAGTCTGTCAGTTGAGCAGATATTTGGAGACCCCTACACCTTTCCTTTCACTCCTGAGCAAGCACCAACACCTTCCTTTTCACTAAGATAGAAGAGTGGGAAGGGCCTCCTGACCTTGTCCAGAGCTTGCTAAAACTTCTTCAAGTCCAATTTTTAAAAAACCCAAATCACTATTAAAATCTGCTCAATATTCCCAAGACATTTATGTGGGGTGGGGCCCTTGAATCAATCTGAGTAGCTTTAGGGTTGGTTTTATTCCGCTGACTTAAAGCTGTCTGTGTATTTGCTTGGAGCCTGATCCATGAATAAAGAAGTGGGTTTCAACTCTAATGTAGTCAAACACCAAAATCTACTGAGATGGGCTTGGAAATAAGTGCAAGGAAGAGAGAAGGTGCCAGTCATCTGAAGCAGGAATAGATTAGCAGGGAACAAGACTTGAAAATGAGGGTTGGACTCCAGGAGTGCACTGAGATCACCATGTTGAGTGCAGGGCTGGGGGGCTCAGGAAGAGTTTGATGGTTGAAGCCAAGTGCTCAGAAGGATGCAGCTTGAGAAGTGAGTCTCTGTGCTAAGAAGAGGTGCCCTGGCTGTCATTATCAACTGATGAACTTATTTAGATTAACTTTGTTTAGTTTTCCTGTTTTGAAATGGATTGTCCATTGGTGTTGGGCTTGTTGTTTGATTGCTGGCAGAACTTTGATTCAGGCTGGTATTTCAATGTATTTTGAGCTTTTTTAGAACTCATTAAAAGCAAAATTAGAACCAGGGCCTTTTTTGAGCAGGGATATCCTCGAGTTACAGCTTGAGCTGTTGTCAGAACAAATTGGGTTTCTGTTTCGTTGCAGGTTTCAAGGGTAACCTGACAGAAGCAGAGGTGCCGCTGGGGCTGAGCCTGGGGCTCACGGTGGGCAGCGTGTTGCTGTGTGTGTACCTGCTGCTGTGGCAGACCTACGTGCTGTGGGCAGATGTGCTCCTCAACGCCGTGCTGCTCTCGGCCTACGGGCTCGAGTCGGGGCTCAAGGTCACGGCCATCGCTGCCTTTGTCAGCTGAGCCTGGGCCCTTCCCACACGCCTGCCACGCATTCCTTCTCTGAAAGAGTGGGCTTCATTTCCACTGCTGAATTCCTTTGTATATAAAAACCCTGTAAAGCTTCTCTCTGTTGAAATGAGAAGTTTTGGGGACATAGATGTCCTGCCCAGGAGCTGTGTGATGCTGTCCACCATTGGATTATTTATGGACAAAGGCAAGGGATGAATCGCAAAACACTTAACACTCTGGCATTCACCAGGGGTTAGTACTAAATATCCATTCCCAGCACAGGATAGGAGGCAGTGCTGCTGGCATGGTGGGAGTTTTCATGGCACAGGAGCAACATGCAGCCCAAGTGACACAGAAATGAATCAGGCCAGGGCTCACTTGTGCCTTGCCACGCACACGTCCGTGTTTGAGGGCACAGCTGCTCTGCTGCTCTCATTTGTGTTTCCAGACCTCAGTGGTAATTTCCCTGACTTTAGTAGGGCAGAACCTGATATATCCCAGTGGGGGAGAGTGGAACTGGGTTTTGTGCATACCTGGAGAGCCAAGCCACAAGGTTTGGCAGCCAGTTCTTACTACATGAGGGGATGTTTGGTTAGACAGGATGGCTTTAAAATGAACAAAACCATTCACCATTCATTCTCTCTTCTGTCCTGTTTAAAAGTTCAGCAGAATGTTGGTAGTTTTATTTCTATTCAGTGTTAAATGTGCCTATTTCTACTATTTTTTAAAAATTACTACCTTCAAGTCTTAACTTCTAACTGGTGCAAGTGCAGAGTTTTTACTGTCTCTAAAATATGTGTTAATGGAAAGCTTTGGGAGTTCCTGGGTTTTTGAAGAAGCCTTTTTTCTATTCAGAATTTCCTATTTTTGTATTTATTTATTCATTCAAATAAATAATGGTTTAGATCTAAGGAGTGTTTGAAATGCAGAGCATCTTGTTCAGATCTTGGGCTCCAGCTAAATCATCCAGAGGAAGACTTGGGCAAGTCTGGATGTGTGTGGAAGCCTCTTCTGATCCTGATCCTGCTGCTGTCTGTAGCCCCTTCTCCTGTCCTTGGAAGGTCTGAGCTAATTTGCAATCACCGGGGCCTGAAAATTGTGGAGTGCAGGCCTGTGGCACCTCAGCCATGCTGCTCTTTGCTTTTTGGTGAGGGTAGAAAGGGACAGAATACACAAGTTCTGTGGAAGGGCCTAGTTTCATCCCTCAGTTATTCAGTGGTTGGACTTGATCATCACAGAAGGTTTATCCACTTAAGGATTCCAGTACCTAAAAGGGGCTTACAAGAAAGAGAGGGCTCTTTCACAAGAGCATGTAGTGACAGGATGAGGGGGAGTGGTGTCAGGCCAAAAGAGGATTGGTTTGGATGAGATACTAACAAGAAATTTGTGACTCAGAGGGTGCTGAGGCCCTGGCACAGGTTGCCCAGAGAAGCTGTGGCTGCCCCTGGATCCCTGGCAGTGTCCAAGGCCAGGTTGAATGGGACTTGCAACAACGTGGTCTAGTGGAAGGTGTCCCTGCCCTTAGCAGGGAGATAGAAGGAGATGGGCTTTAAAGTCCTGTCCAACCCCAACCTTTCTACTCCCAGGCCAGGTAACAGCAAGTTCTGTCCATATTACCCCACCAGACAGTCACAGTCAGAATATCCACTGGCACAAATCTCCTTGGACAGGTCCTGCTAAGCCAGGGCACAGCCGGCCCTTTGCTGCTCCCGCAGAAACATCACAGCAGCAGAACTGGGGCTAAAGAGCACCCAGGAAATGGAACAACCAAATTCTTCTGTGCTTAATCTGCCTGAATGGAGCCCCCACCTATTTGTCCTCTCAGAAGTTCTTGGCATGATGGAATGTGCCATCACATGCTTGTTCCAAGGAGTGACCAACATACCGAGCTGTCCCTGCCCTATTAAAGATCAAAGCACACAAGCAAAACTCTTCCTGGATGGGCACAAAAAAAAAAAAAAAAAAAAAAAAAAAAAGCACAAGCTTTTCCTGGTGTTTGCACCTGCCTTACACGAAGGTCTGCCCACAGAACAACAGGCTCTAAAAGGAATATTGCAAAGTGGAATTTCTACCTGAATGCAGGTGATACAGCAAACAGGGTCCACACAGATTAATGTTGAGTCACAGCCTCTGTGCTTCACCTTCTTGGGTGATTACCACAAACAAAATAAACACAAAATATGAATTATAAAACATGGTGAACCCTTTGTTCCTTCCCCATCACCCAGGTGAAAAACAAGGCTCAAAAGAGTGCCAGTACTTGGTGATAGTGAGGCATGGGGTAAATATGCACACAGGATAACAAACATGAAGTTTTAGCTCATTTCAGGGCAGGGCCTGATGGCTGCAACTGCTCAGGGCCCTGGCTGGCTGTCAGTGCCTGCTGGGGTCAGCTGGCACCAACCTGGACTTGCATTCTCAAAAGGGCCGGACAGCTCTGGTTTCAGTTTTCTAGTTCCAGATAAAATTGTCCATGGACTCTTTCATGGGGTACTGCTGCTGCTGACAACCCTGTGCTCCATGATGAAGGATGAAGCCTGGAAGCTTCAGACAACTCCTTCATCCCAAGTATTTCCAGGCTTTCAATAGGAATTGTGTTGGTGTGCCTGATTACATGGTGGCATCTCTCGATGCTGAGCTGGTACAAAGACCCAAAGTGAATCAGCTTCAGAGAGTTTCCCTTACTAGGAGCTCCTTTCCAAACCATTCCCACTGCTTGAAGAAGCAGGGCACACATAGTGAAGCCATTGATGACATTTGTCAGACATACAATCGCTGGAGCTTTTAATTATGAGGCCCAGCCCTTCTGAAACAGGACAAGCAAGTTGGATGCAAACAGCATTAAAAATTTAGAGGAACACATATTTTGAGGAGCTGGGTTTGGGTGGTGTTTACTCGACAAGTCTTTGTTCTTGAGCCATCACAAGGGTGTCTGCCGCCAACCTGATTTAAAAGGCTGATCCCAGGAGGCTGACTTGCCTCCTGGGATTTCCAAATTGGAGATACTGGGAGATAGGGTGTTATGGGTCTGTGACTTTATGATGTCCCTCTGGAGTGGCCTCTCCAGTGAAGGAAGGAGGCTGAGGACATGCACTCAGTTGATTCCACACCTGGGAGCCACACCAGGAACCATCACCATACCACAGGGTGATTCCCTCCTGCCAAACCATTCCATGATTCTCCAGTTGCCTCTGGCCCACCCCCACCGGCACCAGCTGTCAGGTGGGACAGCTGGGAAGGTGTAATAAGCTCCGCTGTGGTTTTCTTCCCTGCCCAGAGGAAAAGTTGCTGCCTCTGCAGAGCAGTTAAGAAATTTGCTGTGGGGCACAGAAGCTCACAGTAGCCCTGTCTTCATTGTGAATGTGGAGCTGGATAGGAAGCAGTGCCTTAAAACACCATCCTGTCAACTCCCTGTTTGCATCCTAGGAAAGGCAGCCCAGCCCAGCAGTCCTCCTGAAACACCCCAGTGATACAGTTCAGGGAGTAGGGATCTCCTGCACAAAACCTTCTGGCTGCTGAGGCTCACAAGGCTCCAGCACAGCTGACATTCCCACTGCATTTCTCTTGTGTTGGACTGATATCTCTTCTCCTGCCTGGTACAGCAGGCATTCCCTAAATGCTGCTTTCCCTAGGGCTGGCCGTGTTTTTACAATATATTCCCTGGGTTCCTGGCGAGGAGGATGACGAGGCACGGCACTGGGTGGGAGTGTCACACCGAGTATCGGTTCGTGTTCTCCCGCAGCAGGAGAGGCCGTGGTCCTGCCAAACCCGAGCTGCTCTCCCCCTGCCCGCCCGGCTCACCCGGCCGCATTCCTCCCGCAGGAACTCACCGGGGCGGCTCCGTGCGGCGCCTGGACCTGGGCCAGCCCCTGCGCTGGGCATAAGCCCCTCAAAGAAACCCACAGCAGCGGGGAACTCAGCAAATGTCAAGCTAAGGAGTTTGGGTTTCTCCCAGACCACTGTCCTGATGGGGAAGCTTTTCCTTGTTCCTTTCCCTAGTGTCACAGTTACAGCTGTTTCCTCCCAGGGCCGGCGACACGGGGTCTCACTTCACATGTACATGGCAGGGGTTCAACACACAGCGTGGGCATGGTGGCGAAGCCTGCAGACACGTGCACTTCCATAAAAACACTCTCAAAAGCCTCAGTTTTAGAAGAAGAATGACTAACCAGAATTATCCCACCCTGCCATGGACACACTGGTATGACCCAGCTGATATCTTCCCTGCCAAGCACACCTTCCACTATCCCAGGTTGTTCCAAGCACTGTCTAACCTGGCCTTGAACAGTTCCAGGGATGGGGCAGGCACAGCTTCTCTGTGCCAGAACCTCAGCATCCCCACAGGGAAGAATTTGTTCCCAATATCCCATCTAAACCTCCTGTCTTTCATGGAAGGACTGGGGCAAAACGAAGGGTTTTATGGCCACATAACCCCAAGGAGCACAGTGCCACAGAGCGGGTACCCCAAAAGGGACTCTGCTCCACACCCCGGATTGCTTTGGGGCATGTGAGAGAAAGGAGGCTTTGCCTTTTCCCTCCATCTCCCAGCACCTTTCCTTGCCGCAGACGTCGGGACAGACAGCAGGCAGGGGCGATGCTGGAGGAAAACAAGCCGCGAGCCAGCGCTGAGGAGAGCCCTGGGCTGCACAAAAGGTGCCTTGTTCCCCCATAAGGCGGTCGGGCAGCATGCCCCCTCCCTCACCGGCGATGGAAACTGAGCTCCAAACACTCCTTCATCTCCCCTCGCCACCTTCAACCTTCCTATTGGGTACAAAATGTTCTCGAAAGCAAGAAACCCGACGTTTAACACGTCCCTCCTGGACTCTTGGTCGCCTTGCCTGGGGAGTGGGCGAAGGCTGCAGCAGCCCCCGGCGCTCCCGGGGCCACCGGATCCTGGTTATACAGTAACCTGTTGCTCCGGGTCCCAGCTCCACCTCTCGCTGCCTCCACATCCCTCCCCTCCTCTCTCCTCTGCCAAGGAACCTCTGTCACCTGCTCTCAGACACCCGGGGCGAGCGGCACCGGGAGGAAAGGGCAGCGGGGAGCCACGGCACAGGAACCCCCAGGCCGGGGTGCCGGGTGGGCTCTGCCTCCCACCCTCATTCAGCGTTCGGGGCATCGGGCTCACAGCCGGTGCAGAGAGGACACGCAGCTTGACTGCTGGAGAATGGCAGCAGGATTTAACTAGGAAGGCACGGAAAACTAGGAGAGAACTCACGGGAGCTGAGCGAACTGCGGGAGACGAGAGCGGCTTCTTAGCACCGGTGAGTCTCTCTTTGCAAATCCTAAAACTTCATCCCCTTCCCCAGCTTTTATCCACTTCAAAAGTCTCTCTGATTCTGCTGTGGAGGGAGAATGGCTGGAGAGGGGTTGTGGCTGGGAGAACTATCAGTGTACTTTTCTGTTGTTTTAGTTGAGAAATATGAAAAAACGTACTTTTCCCAGCATTGTGTTTTCTGCGTTTTTTCCCCGTCCTAGTGATTCCCCACCGGGTGAGATCCAGTAGGTGGCACTTTCTTGGCAGCAAAATGTCTATCTGGCACAGAATGAGGCTTTTTTTTCTGTTCCTAATGAAGTCTGGAGACGTAGTTTTGAGCAGCTGTTTGTTTGCAAACCTCGGGGTTTCCTCTTTTGGGGAAATGCATTGAATTTCAGGCTGTTCCTCAGGCCCCTCAAAGAGCTGCTGGTCTTGGTGGGCAAGCTCTCCCTACCCCTCATCCTGGCAGGGTTCACCACCCGATTTCAGCACGGAGGGAGGCTTGGAGCTGCCCTGTTCCCTCTCATGACAGCTCTGCCTCCTGATGAGATTTCATCTACGTTATCAAGTCACAGCATTCCTGTCCCCTTTCTCTTATTTTCCTGGAAAATGCCAGTTCAAACTCCACTGAGGACAAGGCTCAGGGACAAATTATGTGACTGACATTATTTTCAAATACTGGAAATAACTGTGACACAGCACAGTAGTAAAATCCGGTGATTGCCCTGCTATAATTAGGGCAACGGGGAGTTAACGCTTGTGTTGCTGGGCTGCTCCAAAAGCAGGGATCAGATCCACCAATAGTTGCTCATCCAGGAGTGTCAGAACTTGGCTGGCATGTGCCCCAAAAAAGGACTTTCTCTGAGTAAAGAAGTGACAGAGGCTCAGCCCCCAGCTGATACAGCAGGGACCCACGCACGGTTTTGCTGATGGATGCCACAGGCAACAGCGCATTCCTGGCTCCGTTTTGCTCTGTGAGTTTTATGTTGATTAAGAAGGAAAATTAGTCCTTCACAGACAAAAAGGGCAGGCAGCAGTGCTGAACCAAGGAGCCCTTTAAAACAGGACTGGGAAGAGGGACTTGAGATCTACTGTGGGAAGGTGTCTGTGAGAGGCAAAGGTTGTTGGTTGGCCATGTTTAAAACCAAAGCTTGAATTGGTGTTTGGGACAACACGACAGCTCAGATCCACTGTGGTCAGGCCTGCATTGTTCCTGCTGTTGGTTTCCGCAGCTGAAGCCTTGGGAAGGAGCTTGTGTTCTTCCAACTATATCTCTCTAGGTGGTCTTAGAGCAGGATCTACTCCGCTGTACTCAGCAGGGCAGGGTGGGTTTATCATATAATCATAGAGCTTAGAGGAGCAGGGGATGTTTTTGGGCACCCGAGGAAAAGTTTGGCACCAGCATAGTTGAACTGGCTGTTGGTGAAGTCCCGGGAAGGGAGCAGCTGCAAGTGACGCTGGAGAATGGCTGTGACGTGTGCGCACTGCTTGTGTGGGGCCAGGGAGCAGTTTGACAAGACAAGCTTTGAGTCCTTGGCTTTCTGCCCCTCTGCCATCACCCCTGATGTCAGGGTGGGCACAGACACCATGAGAGAGGAGGGCAGCCAGGATCCTGCTCAGCACCAGGAGGAAATGTCTTCTGAGCCACAGGACAGGTATTGCAGGGGCAGACAGAATATGCCTCCAGTGTCCACCTTTGCTGACTGCAAACCACTCACCATCAGTCAGGGTGACAAAACCTATCCTTGAGCCTGAAATAGCCCTGCAGATCATTGCTCCTGGGTCTTCATCTGCCCAACTCCCATGGATGGTGTGTTGGGTCAAGGGCAGGACAAGATGATCTCAAAGATTTCTTCCAACCATGACAATTCTCTGAAGGACACTGAAGAGCAGATGCTGTCTGTGGTGATGTCACAGCATCCACCATTTTGTCAGGCTGTGACAAATTGTCATGGCTGCCTGCCTGGATTCATCCAAGGGCATGAAGAGACAGGGAAGGGTTGCTCAGGAGGAGCTCTGGCCTGCTTGCTTCGCTCTGGTCACTCAACCAGGCTGTAAGTCCTGAGAGGAGACCCTGCTGGGGCATGGTTGCAGGGCCAAACCTGCCAGAGGTTTGTTGGCATCTGCCCTTGGATGAGATGGCTTGGAATGTGCTAGAAAACAAAATGCTTTTCATAGGGTCAGAGGATCATTCGGGAAAAGAAAGATTCACAAGAGACACTAATGCACTGTAGAACTTCGGAGGTTTCAGTCCTTGTGGCAAAAAAAAAAAAAATTAGTGAAACAGGGAGAACAAATGCGTTGGCTTGTGTGGGCTTGAGAAACATCCATATGAAATAAGTCCTGAGTGCGTGGGGGACTCTTGGAGTATTATTCCCAGAGGGCTGGATCCGGGGGTGCTGCTTTGGAGCACTTTCCGTCATACTCTTGGCTTTCTCCCTTCCACGCCGTGGTCTCTCTGAGTGCCGGGCCAGGGCAGGTTTGTGGTTTTGAAGAAGACTCAGTGTTTTAGTCCTTGAATGGGGCTTATCAAGGCTCATAACTCCTTTCCACAAGTCAGCAGCACTGCCCTTCCCTCCAGGGTGGACAGGAATGTGCGGCCTTTAGCCTGCGAGTTTGCTGTCATTAGCAATAAAAGAATCACCCTTGGAAAATACTCAAGCCTAGCCTAGTGACCCCCAAACAGAAGTGCCAAGTAAAGTCCACAGATTTGCTGGAGTGACAGAGATGGCCTCCTGCACTCTGCTAGAGCTTTACCAGCAGCTCAGTGTCTGCCTAGAATGGCAGCTCCCACGGAGTGCCAACAGCACTTGGCTCTACCAGCACGGCATCCTGAACCACCTGTTTGGCCAAGGCACAGCAGTTGCCCAGAAAAATACCCATCTGCCTGCCCAGGAGGTATTCATGTTTCCCGGTCCAAAGGAATGGAAGAGTGGTACCTCCAGAAACCCTCCCTGGTCATCCGACTGCATTGTAGGAGAGTCCTTGCACCGTCAGAAATGGTGCTAGGCACTGTACAACACCTGAGAGATGCAGGAAACGAGATCCAAGGAGGCCCAGGAGGCCTGAGAGCACAGTTTGGCTCTGGATCTCCACCTGCCCGCAAGACCATAGTTAGGAATGCAGCACAGCAGAAAGATTTTCATGGAGTGCAGAGGCTGTGAACAGCATCTTTGTCTGCTTGCAGTTGGTTTGAAATGTCAAGCTCAGGGAAAAATATGCTGTTACCCGTCCCTAAAGGGGATGAAGAGAAGGGGATCCAGGGAGAGCTGCTCCCACATGGACATGGCCACCTCTGCACATAGGTGAGGGTTTGTCTTTTCCCAAGGCAGTGAGAGTTTTCCATTCTCCTGGGCTGGCGACAGTACCGCCTCCAAAATTGAAATGCACTATGCCAGGGGGGTAACCAAAAAAGTCCTGGCATTTTACTTCCTGGTAATCCAGATAAATTAGGAAGAATTGCAATTAAGAAGGGAGGGAAGGGTGTGTAGCTGAGCTGGACCGGTTTGGAGATATTTCCCATTCACCTGAATTGCAAGTCCCCAGGAGAGCCCAGCCCTTATTCCCATTCCCCAAGTGCTCCCAAGGGCGTTACTGCACTGTGCTCACTGCCACTGAGGATCTGCTGAGGAACAGAACAAAAGCTTCCAACCCCCTTGAAGAAGTGGGGAGTCACAGGCTCTGCCTCCTCAGCTGCCCTGGGACAAGGACTAAAGTGCCCAGACAAGCTGCTGGGGCCCTGATTTGGTTGGAAGCACCAAGTGAGGCCTGGTGGTGCCTGTTCCTGCAGGCACAGTGGGATCTGGGGACCCTCACAAGGCAAGAGGCTGGTGGCAGAAGCTGGGCTGCTCCAGCCTGTCTGGCACAGAGCTAGACCCTGCTGGGATGCTCTGTGCCCTTACATCCATCCCTGCCCCCAGAGGAGGGTCAAAATCAACCCCTCTCACCAGCATTTCCCACAAAGGTTATCCTTGTCCTGCTGAGATGGGCAAACACATCTCATATGTGAGAAATCCTCATCTCCAGTGCCAGGGGCACATTCCCCCATCTAGTCCACACTTGGGGTTTCACCTGTTGAGGTATTAGCCCACCTGTTCTCCTTTCCTTTCCCACTCCCTAGACAGAGCCACAGCTCCTAGCAGCAATTTCAGCTGTAATGGAGGAGCTGAGCACCCTTGGGGCAACAGAATAGGATTTTGCAACAGCCTTGTCTGTCGTGAGGGGCAGGTGTGGCACAAATGAGCCCTCACTGCTCATGGGCCTCCAGCCTAGCCTTGCCCCAGGTGAAGGCAGAACTTTCCATGGCTGGTGGAACAGGAACTCTCCACATTTGTGGGCTGAGGTCTTTCAGCACTGCCTTGGAATGGGACAGAAAATTCTTCCCTATTTTTGGTTTCTGGCTGGGGCACTGACCCCCAAAAGCTTTCATAATTTGAATTTAAGTTTAGTCCTTCCTGCTTCTTTTTCTTTTTTCCCTTCCTCTGTCTTATCAGTCTCAACTTGTCCAGATCTATATCCTACAAAGGTAAAGTGCAGCCCATCCAAATGGCAATAAACCAAAGTTCAGGCACCACAGCTGATTCAGAAAGTGAAGTAGTGCTGTTGGTGTGATGGTGATTGGGATCAAGCTGAGTCAACACCACCCTCCCCCAGACTGTTTATACCTAGCTTCCCTGTCACTCAAGATGGACTGAAGTGGAAATCATGGGAGCTTACAAGTGTTGGCTGCTGGAACTAGAGCTAAGGGTGGCTCCAGACTCCCTCACCAGCAAATACAAGGTGAATCCTAAACCTGACCCACCTCACTGCTGTGGAGATACCAGCAGTTTGTCCTAGTCTGTCACTCATTCCTCATTGCCACCATCGGGACTCTCTTGGGTCAATCCTTGTCCCACCACTGCTGCCAGCCAGAACTGTTAACTTGTGGACACAAACTCTTCCAAGTCCTCCAAACTCCTCTGTGCCCTTTTCACAAGAACATGGAGTGACAGGACAAGGTGGAATGGCCTTAAGCTGAAGGAGGGTGGCTTTACATTAAATTTTGGGAAGAATTTTTTCCCTGTGAGAGTGCTGAGGCCCTGGCACAGGTTTCCTAGAGAAGCTGTGGCTGACCCATCTTTGGAAGCGCTCAAGGCCAGGCTGGACAGGGCTTGGAGCAACCTGGCCTAGTAGAAGGGAGAGACAGGGCATGGTCCACTTCCCATAAAGGGAACTCTTTTCCAACCCAAACCATTCAATTTATGACATTATGACAAGTCAGGTTTGAGGCTTTCAGTGGCGACTCTATAGAAGCAAAGCAATGACTTCACTGTCGGTGCTGAGATAAACACAGAGGTGTCCATTTGCCTGAGCCTGAGACAATCCTTTTATCAGTAAATTCACTTAATAAAAACACCAGGGAGAGGAGACGAGAGAAAGGTAATTGCACCCATGATATCCCTTAATAAATCATAGGCTGGAGCTTACTCTCATTCCTGACACTGCTCGCTCTTAATTATAGCTGTGTTCAGCTGAGGAGACAGAGGAGGAGAGCTGGGCTCTTTGCAGAAGGGAGCACTAATTAAAACCTCTTTTCTCTGGGATGATATTAATACGTTCCTCTGGGGCAGAAGCAAATGGCCTTGTCTGTGGCCATTCCCGCGGGTTAACCTGTAACTCTGACTTTCACACAGCCAGGCAGTTTGTCCTGTTTTTGGTATCTGGTGCTCTCAGCATGGCTTCTGGGCTGAGATATGGAACTTTCAAAAGTTCTTGAAAGATGAAGAGGAATAACATGTACCCAGGCAGCCTGTGCAGGTGTGGAGGTTAGGTAGTAGGGGTGGCTCCTCAGTCCAGGTGCAGGCCACAAAAGGGTTTTGCACACTATCCCCTGATACATGACACAGGCAGGATTTCTGAGAAGGAGAGGATACCCCAGACTGCACCCAAACAAATCCTCTGATTGGAGTTATGTGGACTTTAACAGATGTGATCCACATCCCCATGAGAGGAGGGAAGGAGTCTTGTACCACCAGGTACCTGCACACCAGCAGCTCTGCCTGATCTCCTGATGGGTTTGAGACCTGGTCACTCAGGCAGGCACATTCCTCATTCACTTCTTTTTCCAGCTCAGGAGAGCAGAAACCCTGCCAAACTGTGGGAGGGGAGTGGTACATTTGAGCCATGGAAATGATACTTTGACCCACTGAAGTCAAATGGCTGATTCTATTATTCTATCTATTTATTCTATGTTTCCATGATTCCCAAAGAGAGAAACTTAGGAATCTCCATCTGCCCCTGTAGAGTTTCCATAGCAGGGAACCCAACTAGTGAAGGAAGGCTCTAGTTCAGCATCCAGGTAGATGCTCACTCCAACCTGGCATTCAAGCTAGAGTCAAAATACAAGGAAAATATTGGATTGAGTTTTTCCCCCTTGGTTTTTTATTTTTACAGCAGAAGATGCAGGGCAGGAGTGTAAAAGTAGCATGAAAGGCTTTGAGGGATAACTTCAAGACTGTCAGGTTTGCTGTGAGTTGCTACTGCTTGGAAAATAAGTTGATAAAGTTTCAGTAGTTTAAAAAAAGCCAGAAAAGCTGTGCCTTTGTCAGAGAAGCTGTGCATGGAGCGAGGCAGGAGCAGGTTCAACAGGATAAACTGAGAGCAAATGTACCACTGTGCTCATTGCTGGTCTCTGCCAGAACGAGCAGGTAACACCCAAGGTGTGGTTGGGCCATCGGCTGCCCGAGCAATCTCTTGACAAGGAAGCACCTTTTGCTGCTGCTGCATCTGCTCTGAGCTTAGAAACAAACCAGGAACAGCCCCTGCACTGTGGTTTCAGCCCTGAAACTTCCAGTGCTCTTCAGCTTGGGAGAGGGACACTGAGATGCTGCTCTCCTTGAGATCTGTGATACAGCCTGCGGCATGGAGACAGGGCAATGATGAACCAGCTGCTTCCTGCTGACAGAGCTGGGGGGCATCCCATGAAACCAGCAGCTGGTGAGTGCAGCAGGAACAAAAGGAGGTGGCTGAGAACACCAGCCAAGCACGGAGCATCCTGCCACAGGCCATTCAGGATGTCCGAAGTTTACACAGCTTGGCCAAATGCAGTTGGAGAAATTCAGGGATGGAAAAGGGTACCAGGAGTTCTTTACTCCCACTCCTGGAGGCTGGGAAATGCAGAGAGGCTTCCTGTGCTCCTGTCCTGTGCCTGGCTTTTCCTCCAAGTATCCATGAGTGCTGCAGCCGTGTGTGTCCCCAACCTGCCACCAAGCAGAACTGAGGGCAGGTGATGGGACAAGTGATGGACCACCTTACATTCAGGCAGCTGTTCCTGGCTCCTCTGGGCCAAGGGGAGGATGGAAAGGAGGAGAGGAGCTCTGGCCTCAGTGACTGCTCAGTGGAAGGAAACATTGTACAGGTTTAGTCACAGCCCAGGAAGGGAGGCCTGAAACCAGCCAAGCAGTCAAAGCCCTGCCACAGCCACGTGCAAACTAGACCAGACAGGTCCCAGAACATCTGCTGCACACCTGGCACGAGCCTGGAGACACTCCTGCTCCCTGATCCATTTTCTCTGCCTGCCAACAGCTGGTGAGCAAACAGTCGAAGGTGAGAAGGATCATGTGAAGAAGGAGAAGGTTATGGGGGAGATCTGGCCTGCCACCATCCTCAGCAGTCTTGTATTTTCCCAGAGCTGCTTCTGATTTTCCCTTGCCAGGTGCCTGTGGCTGCCAGGATGCTGCTCACAGAGGCCGTGCTCTGCTCCAGCGCTATGTGAGTGATGGACACACAGGTCCTTCTCTTGGAATCCTGTCCCAACACTCAAGCTAAAGGAGCACTTGGATAGCTCAAGACATCCCTGAGCATCCATGAGCTCAGCTGTAGGCCCCTAGGGCAGGATTCAGGAAGACCTGGCTGGGAAGCACTAGGAACAGCCCTTTGTCCTTCTCAAACCAAAGGTATTCCTGTGCTCTCAGGGCCACCTGCCCCTCCCTTCAGAACAACCTTCCCAGAATATACCAGGTTCTCCAGTGTGCATGTTTAGGCACAACTCTGCTTCTGCCAATCTTTTTGTGCTCCAGAGGGGATGCATAAACCTGTGGCTCATTTAAGGATCAGACCCCAGTGACAGTCAGGCCAGTAAGGAGAGTTCAGTGGTTTTAAACTCAGGTTATGGTAAGCACCACCTGGCTCCCCTTTGGCTGCAGGAGCATCCACATGGTCTGTGTTGGCCCCACTGCCAACTACCCTGATCCTTCCACACACACCTTGCCCACCTGGCATAAAAGGGATTTCTTGCTCCTTTCACCCTCTCCTCTGAGGATTACAGGGTTATCCATGCCAGAAAGCACCTCAGGAGATCTCCAGTCCAACCTCAAACACAGTCTCTGAAATCAGAACAGGCTGCACAATTCATTCCTGCTGTTCTTGAAAATCTCCAAGAAGGAGACAACACAACCTCCCTGGGCAAACCTGCTCCACAGTGCTGCGGTTCCCAGAGCAGAAACCCTGTCCTTCATGTGCCCTGCATAGCTTTAGTCTTTGGAACTGGAAATGTCCACACCAAAGACCCTGTGGGCACACAGGAGTGGCCAGGGAAGCCTTTCCTCTTTAAGGCACTGCAGGAAACTCTTCTCTCACCTTCCCAACCCTGGAATCAGTCTAGTTCCCCCTAGCCCAGCTCAGACTCCCATCCCAGCCTCTGCATGGACCAATTGTGCTTTTTCCTCTTCGCCCTTGCAAGAGATTAATTTTTTTTTGTGGCAAGATTGTTAAAATGCTTCTGCACCGCAAGATTAGAAACTGCCATTTGAATTATTTTGATAAACCCAGCCTCATACATCCTTCTATTCTATACAAAACAAAGGGCAAAGGGAATAGGGTTTATTTTGGTTTTGGAATGATCTCTCCTGGGACTGTTTTGGTTACTGGGTAACTGGATGTTCAGGCTGAAAAACCCTTCTGTGGTCTCATCCACAGCTTCACTGAAAGCCCAAACACTGGAAATCAACCCAGTGATTTCCTGTGACTGTACATCTTGTCTTCTGACCCCAGAAATAGAGCAGGGCATCTTTAAGCTGGTTGTGAGTTTTTTGAACCAGAACATGATTTGTACCATCCATGAATATTATGGTTCCTATAGGGACTCTGTGAAAACCCAAAAATCTCAGCATTTTGCACATAAAACAAATCAATGATGGACAGCAAAAGTCCCTTTGCATGAACTCCCATTTCTGCCTTTCAGAAACACTTTTTCCATTTAAAATTTTATCTACCATGATAATATATATTAAAATATCAGCTACAGAAGGAAAAAGCTACTACTAAAAAATCTCAAGTTATGTTTTCAGACCAAAAGGTGACCTGAGCCCCACCACATCTCCAGGAGCCACCACTGAGCTGGTTAAACTGGCTGTTTTCCTTCAGTAACACTCAGAGCTGATTTTCCATGTGCCAAGTTTTAGCTCAAATGAATTGTTACAAATAGCCAAAAATACTCGGACAGGATATGAGTAGGAAGCACAAAATAGGATGGGAAGAGATAGCAATGAATGTTGTCATCATTAGCTTAAAAAGGCTGGAAAAGCCTTAAATATCAAATTGGATTTTTACGAACTGAATCTCCTCCCTTAATTCTTCTGCCTCACCCTCCCAGCAAAAAGCCCAGGATGAGTTTTACAGCAAGAAATTAAAATTATTGATACGTCCCAAGCCCCTATTGCTATGGGCAAAGATTTGGAACAGGAGCGGAGTGGAATAGCTCCTCCCTGGTATAGGCAGAGGGAGATGGGCTGCAGCCTTCTCCCTTTCTTTGGGGAAAGATGGGATACGGTGACCTTCTTATACAGGCAGAAAAGGATTTTTACCTCAGATTGACCAATTACTTAGTGCAGATTTACCAGTCCTCATCTAACCCCAGAGACTTTGAGCTGACAGTGCTGGAGACAAACTGAAGCTAAATGTGGCCCCCTGTTAGCCTAATAACAGCTTTTCTCTGATAGAGAAAAAGCTCTTGGCACACCAACTGCCCTGCTACATGCCTGAATTTCTGCCAGGGAAGTGAATCAGCATTTCAGGGAGTGACCAAAAATGCCCTTCCTTTAGGAGGAGGTAGTGGAAAGGTCCCTTGGATCTCAGCAGCTCTGTCTTGCTCATGAACCAGTCAGCACGGAGGAGTGCACTGACAAACAAGACTCCCTCTTGCCCCTCCTGAGGGGATGAGGAACCAGCCACACCCCCCGGCTTTGCTTGGTGCTTTTCAGCCCAGTTTGGGCTGGCAGTAGCTAGGCAAAGATGGTCAGGTGTAGCGTGCTCTGCCTGGGGCTAAAGGTTGGGAATTACTGTGGAAAATGAATTTGTTTGCCAAGTGCTTCTATTAGGCTTTACAGCTGTCCTGTTAGGGGTAAGGAGGCAGGAATGCTGAGGCTGGCTCTAGGGATTGCACAGGATTGATTGAGGAGGGCACCGTGTACTTACACATTACAGCAATCATCTAATGGAAAATTAAAACGCTTGAGTAGTTAGCTCGAATAGCAAGGCCAACCTGTCCCCTACCTGTACACCCACACCTAGTGAGAAATGATTGATCCCCACCAGACAAACCAGGACCACCCAGGGGATATCAGCATGGTCCCTGTTGGAAAAGGCACCTTTGAAGCTTCTGGAAGGAGCAGTCTTGTGGGTGCTTTGCATAAACAGAACACCATCTTCCAGCATGGATGTGACAGTCCTGAGCTTGGTTCCTGGAAATCCCGCCATGACAAACATCACCCTGCTGTGCTTCTTTCCATCACAGTTGTGGCATTACTGCAGGAAACAGTAGGGACACAACAGGAACCCTCATCCCAGCTTTAGCCCATCCTCACAGATTCTGGGATGGTTTGGGTTGGAAGGGACCTTAAAGCCCATCCAGCTCCATCCCCTGCCATGGGCAGGGACACCTTCCCTTAGACCAGGTTGCTCCAAGCCCTGTCCAACCTGGCCTTGGATACTTCCAGGGATGGGCAGTCTGCAACCCCCACCAGTGCCAGCTTTTTGCTGAGTCTCCCAGCTGTTCCACAGATGCCTTCGAGCTTGGAAAAGCCATCAGAGAAATATTCCAGCTCTGCAGGAGGTGCACATGAGGAACAGCTCTGAGAGCTGGTGCCTGCAGCCAGGAACACAAGCACACAGCCAGTTTCAGGATTTTGGTGTTTTGCCTGAACACAGAGGCAATGAATGCCCTCCTCAGGCTGGGCTCAGCCATTATCTGTCCTGTTCTGGAATATGACACGCACAGGCAGAGTCCCTCCCTATTTTTACTGGCCTGATCTCTGAGTCCTGATTTTTAGACAGAGCAAAGAAAAATCTTCCTTTTCATCAAAAGTGTGAAATCCTTCCCACTAGCTGTGATGTCTAAAAATCACAGCTTTAAACCCCTTGCTGCTGGGTGAACCAGTGCCCAGAGTACAGCACCAGTCTGGGAAAAGGGGATAATTTTTGGGGGTTGTGAGATAATAAGGATGCAGGGCAGAGAAACCTTCAGCATGACAACCACCAGTGCTTTCCTCAGCAAACTTTTTGGATACCAGGCATGCTACACCCACAGGTCCTGGCAGCACTGGAGCCATCCAGCCTTTCCCTTGCATCCTGCCTAGACAGTCCCATGGCCAGCTCCAACCTCCCACAGCTCCTTGGCTCCCACCTCCCAGGAGTTGGGTGGTGCTAGGGACAGGATTAGCTCACAGAAGGTGTGGGCACAAAACAAAAACAGGACAGAGGGGAAAAAGCTACAAAATTCCGCACAAAGCTCCTCTCTTCCCAGGAAGCCGAGGGAACACGTCATGCTGGTTTTTCTTCCTGGGCAGTACAAGTGACTCACACAACACTTTCTCCCAGTCAGGTAGTTTTGAACTGGGGTCTTTTAATTTAAACTATTTAATGAGGTTTTATGTAAGGAATGCTCATTCATGTCCCTCCATCTTTCCAAAAGTATCCATTAATATTTAATGCACTGCTTCTGGGCCTGGCTCTCTAGCTTTCTTAACTGCAGCCCAGGCATGGATAATGCTCACCTTGGAACCCCTGGCAAGACACACAGCAAGCCCAAACCTGCTCCCTGTTTTCCTTCCACCCAGCTCCTGCAGAATTCAGGAATAGAGAGGAAAGGTGTAAATCCAGGAGCTGTGACTCAGCACCAGGACTCTGCAAACAAGTCTTTCTGAGGGATAGTGGAGCCAGCTTCCAGTCTTTTCTCAAGATCCTGAAAACTGTGGCTATTTGTGCATTTTCCCGGGGTATTTATAGAGCAGGGCACTGTTTAGACTTGCTTTTGGTTGAAGTTCTGGGAGGAAGGTTTTCCTTTCTGGCAGGAATATAAAAGCTCCTCATTTTTGGTTCATTTTTTTCCACTCCAGCCTGTGGGCACCAAGGGTCTCCAGTGCCACTGGACTCCAGACTGGGACCTATATTAATGTTTGCAGATCACCATGGAGACATTCTCTCTGTAGGTAGTTCATGAATCTCCCATCAGGAATATGTAAATATTGGCATTTTTGTTCTGTAGTGCCAGTTTGTGTTTCTGAGCTCCCAAGGCTCCATTTCAGCCTCTTGGAGAACAACAGGAAACCCAGATGGGATTCAAAGGGGGGTCAGGGTCCACCAAAGCTGGTACGGGGGTGGCTGTAGGTCTGAGATGCCTCAGTCCAAATGTGCAGCTGCCACTTCTGCCATGGAGGCTGAAGAACACTTGGTTGCTCTCTGCCCAGACCTGTTGGGCTGGGTTATATTTATCCAGGTTCTTGTCTTCTAGAGAATCTCCACAATGTGAACAATTTGATGTGCAGAGCAGGGAGTGTATCCTTCAGACACCTGGCAGGTTGTACCTGGGAACTGCCTCTGCTGGAATGTGGCACATGCCACACACACCCTGGAGCTCCACACACGCCTCCGCCTTCCATAGGCTTATGTCTTTCCAAAGGGATCCATGATCCTGAGTGGCTCTGTCACTGTAAAGGTAACTTGAAAGGGTAGAAGAAGGAAAAAACCAGAGGACTCGCCACTTTCCCAAACTTGGGGTGCTGTAAAGGTATCTCAAACAACACAGATAACAGTGGGGACTCCTGCAGCCACCAGTGTCTCCAGGCAGTGTCATCTGGATGTGTTCCCCTTTCCAAAGCAGGAATCGCCACCATTAAAACAGAGTGGTGATGTTCTGACTTGGTCCTGCTGAACAACCAAGACCTGATTTTCCAAAAACAGGGTTCAGAAATTTTGGATGGGACAAGATCCTGGCTTGCTTCTCCAAGGAGAAACAACAACCCAACAACCTGTTCCTCTGTTTGGCTGTCAGCCTCTCTGCTCTGGATTTGTATTTCCTGATGCTTTCTGACTAACCCAAAGATTTTTTTTTTTTTATGAGTGCATGTTACTGACAGAGACACTGAATTTCTCCTGGTGAACCCTGAAGCCATCCTTACAGGCAGGTTCAGAAAAGCATCTAAAAGCAGGAGAAGGGTGGTTCCAGAAGGCTGGACCAGCAGACCAGAGACCCATGTAAAGTTCTCAAGTCAACCACAGGCTCCTGGGGTCTCTCTCACAACCACCTTGAGAGATCTAAACCAGTTTGTGTGAATTTAGGACTCTTGGTGTCTCATGAGGAGCCCCAAGCACACATATGCCAGTGCCTCACTAATGCCCAAAAGCCGTTTAGTGGATTGATGTGGGATTGTGGCCTTCCCTACCTGCCAGCTCCTTCCATACCATCAGAGAGGGTAGGATGGATTGTGGGAACTGGTGGGATACTCTCAGGGGCTGGGGGAACTGTCTGGAGCAGGAGCAGTGCAGGACACACACCCCATGACCCTTTGCTCTCCTGCGACTCCAAGCAGCCCAAGTTTTACAGCACAGCCCATCAAACAGCTTTCTCCAGGATGACATTCCTGTAGGAAAGCATCCAGCAGCCCTAACAGACAGCTTTTGTGGGCCTGGGAAGTCTAAGAGATAACACTGTGTGATGGCCAGCTCATGTTTCTTCCTGACGCTTTATGTTACTGCCAAGGCTGCTGCCAATCCAGCATTTCTGCCTGGCCCATCCCTCTGGCATGGGATACATACACAGACAGCAAGGTTACACTGGACCCTTTACCCCAGGCAGGATCCCAGGGAGCATTTCCATCCCAGGGATCTCACCGGTGACCAAGCCCCATCACCTCTTGGTGCAGAGACTCCCTTCAGCACGGCTGATGGGCAATTCAGAAGTCCTGTTGCCCCAGGCAGATTTCAGTGGGATGACTGACGAAAACACAGACAAGGTTAGTTAGAACTGGGTTAGAACATGCTTGGAAAAACTTGCTATTACTCCTAGGTCACTTAGCTTAAGGTTTTGGGGGTTTTGCCATGTTCTTCTACTGTTCCAGCAAAAATGTTTCTGTTCTGACCAGCATAAATCCTTGCTGCTACAATTGCATCCTAATATTCTCTGATACCAACAAACCCAGTCTCAGTCGTAAAGGTCTTACACCCATGAAGAGAAAAACCCACAAACACCAGATGCTGATGTCATTAACAGTGATGATAATAATAATAATAGCCCTAAAAACCCCACTTATATTTCACATTTACACATTGTCCAGTCTTTACCCAGAATCCAGAATTTTTCATGTCCTTTCCCTACCCTGTAAGAAGTCTGACCACAGCAGATAAGGGAGAACTATACCTAATAAAAATAAAGTAAAACAATAGTGGAGAACAGTCCAGAGAGGAGAAAGAGATATTACTCTTTCCCTTCACAAAGTGCTTCTCCACCCTTGGAGAAGAGGGATCAATGTCACAGCTACCTCTTCAAAGAAACTCAGAGAAAGCCAAAACAATGCATGGCCAGCTTCCATTTGCTATAAAAGTACAGAAATGTGGCGCAGACAATGCCAGGCTCCTGTCACGGCTCCGTGTGTCTTTGGGAGGATATTTGACCTCCAAGGATAAGACTGGCCGGAAAGTCAGGGAGTGGGATTTCCTGTGCTTTAAAGTACAACATGTCTTCACCCACCTTGATGGCCTTCAGCACTGATTTGTGCTGGCCTCCCTAAATCCCTCTGGGACCTCCTGGCCTGGGCCAGATCAAGGTGCTAGGCTTTAGCCATGCAGTTTAGCTTTCCTGTAGTTGCTTCAGCAACAGCAGTCTGAATTTGTGCCTGGTTAGCTCCTGGAGTCCATATGTCATTCCATACCATGCTTATGTGCAAGGCTCAGCTCCCTTGCTTGGTGACCCAAGCAGAGACTCTGCCCTGCACCAGCCAAAGGGTGGGTGATGGTCTTGAAATTGT